>NC_141893.1:24299288-24607204 GCF_030686135.1 Camelina sativa | reverse complement strand
TGTTAATAGTTATGTTTTGAGAAAATCAAAAAAAAAATTTTAAACCAACAAAAAAAAATGCATGTAGCTTTATATTCATTCTTGTGTTTAGGATTGAGTCTAGAAGCATTTAGTATGCATTTGCATTTGGGGATAGTGATGAATTTGCCTTGCAAAAGTTGAGTCTTAGGATTGAACCCACGGCCCTCATTTATAGTTCATTGGTGCTTGTTTAATCTTTGGGAAAAAATGAAGAGTCTTGTAACAACCGCGAATCGAAATCCCGGTTTGGGATGTGCATTGGTCGATGCTGGTGATGCATCGGTCGATGCATAGCTGGTTTAGTGCAGACGAGTTTAAGTTAAACGCCGCGTTTTGGGTTAGGGAAAACCCTTAAGTCGTGTTTTTGTCTCATTAGTCGAGTTTAGCCGCTTCTGAGAGAAACGAAAGAGTGAAAGAAGAGTTCTTGGTGTTCTTGAGCGTTCTTGGGAGATTCTTGGAGTTGGAAGCTGTTTCTATAGAGATTTGTAGTTGGTATCGTTGTAGGAGCTTCCTAGGAGCGTTTTCTTCCTGTGTTAGGGTTGGATTTCTTCTGTGGAAAAGGTAAGTGCATGACCATGGCTTATCTAAGTTAGAGATTCTATGATCTGTGTGTTTTATGTGTTTTGTAGCTTGTTAGAACGTTTTCTAGGTTCATGTGAGGCTTTCTTGAGGCTTGTGATCGAGTTTCTGGCTTGTAGGAACGAAGATCCGACGAGAAGCTTTGGGGAAAACGATGCTCGGCATGTGCGTCGGTCGATGCAGTGCGAGGACGATGCGGATTAACCTACGAGCATCGGTCGATGCCATGTGGAGCCGTCTGTCGATGCAATTAGGGCTTCCGTGTAAAGTCGAGCATGCGTCGGTCGATGCATGTTTAGCGTCAGTCGATGCAGTGTCTGGTTTGTTTGTTGATTGTTGTTTGATGGTTAGAGTATCTCTATTGCTTGTGTGTATAGCCCAGTTGATGGGAGGATTGCCTTACTGAGTGTTTATAAAATACTCATTCATTGCAATTTGTGTTTATGGTGCAGGTAAAGGCAAAGTGTGATCGTGGAATCAGGGCAATGAAGAGGGGGATGTTCTAGTGGCTCGCTTGGTTGTCTGGCTTCTGTTAGGTTGCTAGAGTTGAGTCCTGGAATGTTGTTAGGATTGCTGGTTCACTGCTTTATGTTGATTGGATCACTAGTTTATGGTTTTTTTGGAATTTATACTGGATATCATTCATTGGTTATTGAATTATTGGTATTGTTATTTCCACTGTTTTGGTGTGTTTGTGGTTAGGTGGCTAGTGGGTATGGGACCACTAGATGTAGAGTATTTCTTATCTATTATTTATTAATTAAAAAGAAAAAAGAAAAACGGGTCAGGTCGTTTCAGTTTGGTATTAGAGCCCTTACGGTTCTAGGTTTAGGTTCACTAGGCTTTGTGCTGTAGATGCTTGGGATTGCATGTCTTGATTGATTATGTGAGTTAGTCAATTGTGTGTGGCATGGAGTCCTAGAACATCCTCTTCGAGCCTACAGTGTGATTCCACGGTGAGTTTATGTTTTTGTGTATATTTAATTGTGTGCTTAGCCTTCTGTTCATGGTAGTGCAGATGGTTAGAGAGGATGCTGTTGCTGGTCGTGGTCGTGGACGCGGACGTGGTCGTTGACGCGGACGTGGTCGGGGTAGGGGCAGAGTCCCAGTGGTTAGCGAGACTGCAGACCAGAGTGTGACAGCAGAGGGTGTTGGCAAGTCGCAGGGTGTCCAGTGGGATTCCATATGTGAGTTAGCCAATTGTGTAACGCCCCCGAACCGCCCGCACGGCCGGACTAACCTAAGATCGGCCCGGTGGTCATCACAATCAGACGATTGCCTGCTATCCGGCCGAGGTTCCACCAACGAATTAGGTTCTCTAGCCAGTCCACTGACATCCGTCTATCCGCTAGGTACATACCTTAGGCTTTGCAACCCTCGGTCCGTACACGGCGTTGCTGGACCCGGAATATCTCCGCAAACAGCTCCACTTGTCCAAATTATATATGAAAATAATCGATTTATTATATATAGAATAAAGTTTACAAAATCCATAAAAATACAAATCAAAAACGTCGGATCCAACTTAACCAAGAACAAAGGATAAAAATAACAAAAAGAAGCAAGGACTTTGCAACACAACATGAAAACATCCTATCCGATCCATTAAACTCGGTACTACCCTCTTAAGTTTCCCTGCAAGAAAAAGAATTGTGGAGAGGGGTGAGTAATCTAAGATCACTCAGTGAGTTGGGCAACCCGCTAACCTGCTAACCCCCTAACATGCTGACTCCCTATAACATGCTATCTTCCCATAACATGCTATCTCCCCATAACATGCTATCTCAACACATCCAACTACCCCACAATCAAATCACCCAATGCGGAAGGATAACAAGCAATCAAACAACACCCAAACAAACAATCAAGCAATCAAGGAACAAACAAGACCTGACTTGCCTAGACCTTGACTCTAACTTGGCCTCCACACCATTTCACTTTGCAATCACTGCCAAAGTGGAAAGAGCTAGCCGTGTATGAAGATAACTTGTCCACGCTTGACTCCAAAGTCAGGTATCCACACCATGACTGACACTACCAGACCTTACCCAGGGATATCGCAATCAACCTAGGGAACACATACCCGATAATAACTCCACAACCTAGGGCCCATCGATCCTCTGTCCTGTCCCAACACTCTTCCGCGCTGATACCACAAAGGCAACCAAACGGACACACCCCCAATCATCCGAATTGTCACTCATCCCAGGTACACAATCGGGTAAACCGTGCCGCATCGTCATGCTGTTCAGGGTAGTAGCTAGCTAGACCCGAATCCATCCTGCCATGAGATCCCTCTGGATTAGCTCACCGGACTTCCACACACACGTCAGGAACAGAGTACGATCTCTAGCTAAGGACCGAGACATTTAACCCGCGAACTAGCTAGGACAACACTTAACTCTAGGACTCAAGACTCCAAGAATTAAGCACAACACACTAGTTGCAAGCTACACATGCTCACAACAGCAAACAATCACCACACACAAACTTAAGCCACAAGAAACAATCATGCAACTTAAGAAAATCCTACATGCATGCATCCTATATGCTCCCAACCCCAAATTTTTAAGTCTTTTAGATATTAAATTTTACATGCATTTAAAACCCAAATTTCTCTTATGCATGCGGCTCTTTCCTACCTGGAGATTCTCGCATGTCCTTAGGAAACAACACTCCAATGGTTCGCTCTTCCATCAACACCATGAGGTTCAATTCCTTGGTTTTGGGTTCACATGCGGAACTCTTCCTCGCATGGCCTCCCCAACAACCCTGCTTCCCAATTTTTGAGGTTAAACTTACTTATTAAAATTTTGGGTACATCAAACGGCTCTTTCCACCCTTGGAGATTCTCGTATGGACTCACCAAAACCAACCCTTTTTCCTAGACTGATCTCCCATCAGAACTAAGGGTTTAACCTCCCTCAAAAATTATGCAAAATTAAATTATAATTTTAACATGCATTTCTCAACCCCAAATTTCCAAAAATCGATCATGCAAGGCATTCCACACTTGCATGAGATTTTTAAATTTATTTTCCACACTTGGAAAATTCTTAAAAACTCCAAAACTCAACATGCAAGGCATTTCACACATGCATCTAGTCTAAGATCAAGCCATTCTCCCCCAAGAATGCTTTAAAATCCCCCTTGTCTACATGCAATCTCTAGATCTACATGCAACACTACATGCAACAACAACAACAACAACAACAAGGGCCGATGCAAGAGCTAGAGAGCTCACAAACCTCCCATCCCCTTAAAACCACAACTCACCTTGGCTTTGAAGACTTTTTGGCCGATTAGAACTTCACCACACCACGCCGATCTGACAGCACTTCCCTTTGATCTTTAGCTCCTCTCGCCGCCAAGATCTTCACCTCTTCTTCCTCCTCACTCGAAATCAAGAGATTTTCTCTCCAAAAGCTTGAGAGAAATTATGGCAATGTTTTGGTATTTTGAGAGAGTGGTGTCGAAAATGAGAAGCCAAAGAGGAGTATTTATAGCCCCTTCACCCGACTTCAAGATCTAGCAAGTGGCAATTTTGGCTTGACAAGTGTCAAAAAAATTGCATGTACTCTCCCCCACGCGCGCGTGCATCTCAAACGTTGGCGGAGGAAGCTTAATCTGACGACAAGTGGCATTTCTCTCCCATGCAGAGACTCTTCCACTTCCTCGTCTTTCCCTCGTCTCTCTTGCGTCCCAAGCTGTCGTGCTTGTCCGTAAAGATGACTCACTCGTCCGCGAGTCCAATTCCTCGGTAGTCCTCAGTCCTCCTATCCGTGACTCTGGTCCTTCTTGGCTTTCTTCGGACCTCTCGTCCGTGACATCGGCATTTCTCGACTCTCTTCGGACCTCCCGTCCTATACGTCCGATCCGTCCGTAGTACATTGACCGTTCGGCTGGTACATGGCCATTCCACTTCCATGGTCCGTCTTACTTCCTTCGTACTATTTTTCCACAGCCGTTACTTTCCTTTTCCCCTTCCTTTGGTCTTTTCACCAATTCTCTCGATCATTCATTCACCATTAGTCCGGATGTCCCAACAGTTCCCGTCCATTCTTCGGTTTTGGACCTTACGCGTCTTGGTAACATTAGGTACAAGTTACTTGGGTCATTATCCAAGGCATCTCCACGTCCTTCGTACATGTCCTTTGCGTCTGGTACGTACTTCATGATACGGGTCATTACACCAGTAGCCGGTGATGTTAGGGCCCCAGGTGTGGAGTCCCAGTGGGTGGAGTCCCGGGTGTCGACCTTGCGGGTTTGCTGACATAGTTGTTAGCGCCGTTACCGGGTGTGGTACCGGCTCAGTTGCGGGGGTGCAGTAGCCAGAGGCTGCAGATTCAGAGGTTCATTCTCGTTATGTCAGCATGCAGAGAGATATGAGCCGTATTGGCACCAAGCAGTTTTCAGGAGGTACTGATCCGACTGTTGCGGATGCATGGAGGACGAGAGCGGAATGTAACTTCCAGTCTCTCAGATGTCCTGAGGAGTTTTGGGTTGATATAGCGGTTCACAACCTTACTGGGATGCTCAGTTGTGGTGGGGTTCTGTGGCTGCTAGGAGAGTGCAGAGGGAGATGTCTTGGGCTGACTTCGTCTTGGGGTTCAGCCGCAAGTATTTTCCTATAGAGGCACTAGATAGGTTGGAGGTGCAGTTCTTTCAGCTAGCTCAAGGGACCCGGTCAGTGCGGGAACTTGACTTGGAGTTCAGTCGTCTTCTGACGTATGGGGGTCGGGATATGGAGTCTGAGGAGGCTCAGATCAAGAGGTTTTTGAGGGCCCTACGTGATGACTTGAGCGTTCACTGTAGAGGGCGGAGTTATGCTACGCGTGCAGAGCTGGTTGAGACTGCGACAGAGATCGAGGAGGACATCCGGGCACAATTAGTCGCGATTAGTCCAGCAGCTCAGCCTAGTAAGGCTCAGCATCTTGGAGGTTCTAGCAAAGGCGGCAAGCCTGCGCAGGGAACCAAGAGGAGGTGGGAGTCTATGCAGAGGCCTAGTGGTGCGAGTTGCTTCGGTTGTGGGAGCAAGGATCACAAGATTGCTAGTTGCCCCAAGAGGAGTGCGCCGACGGCAGCAGCTCGTGTATGCTATCATTGCAGGGAGCCAGGGCACATCAGGCCCTTGTGCCCCAAGTTGCAGCCGGTAGTAGTGGTAGCGTTGCAGCAGGTGCAGCCGGGAGGGAAGCAGGTGGCACAGATTGAGCAGGCGCCACGGGTTTACACGACTGCAATGACTTGTGGAACCAGTGCTGGGGCGATCACATGTATAATTTCTGGTACTCTATCTTTGTGAATTCTTAACAAGTTCAGATTTTATGTTGCATGTGATAAATTGTTAGGTTCTCAAAACATGTGGTTTGTGTAGGGACCTTGTTGGCGGGTGTGTTTAAGTCCCACTGTATGTTTGATTCTGGAGCTACTAATAGCTTCATTACCCCGAAGTGTGCAGAGAGTGCGGGTATCAGAGGAGATCCCGGAGAGCGTGCGGGAGTTATCAGATTTGCTGGAGGCAAGTTTCTGATAGTTATTAGTCGAGCGAGGGGTATCGATATTCAGTTCGCGGGAGAGTCTTGGCCTGCGGATTTGCTTATCAGCCCAGTGGAGTTGTATGACGTTATCTTGGGGATGGACTGGTTGCATCGGCATATGGTGCATCTGGATTGTCATCGGGGTAGAGTGGAGTTTAAGCGTTCAGGAGGGAAGTTGGTTTTCAGGGGATTAGACCGACTTCGGGGAGTCTCGTGATCTCGGCCATTCAGGCTGGGAAGATGATCGAGAAGGGCCGTGAGGCTTATCTGGTTACCATATCTATGCCAGAGTCAGTGGGGAAGTCAATGGTTAGCGGTATTCAGGTTGTGGAGGAGTTTGAGGATGTGTTCCAGTCATTGCAAGGATTACCACCATCTCGGTCTGATCCTTTTAGGATTTTACTGGAACCAGGGACGACACCATTATCCAAGGCTCCTGACAGGATAGCTCCAGCAGAGATGGCAAAGCTGAAGAAGCAGCTAGAGGGTTTGTTGAGCAAGGGATTCATCCGTCCTAGTGTATCACCATGGGGAGCGCCGGTGTTATTCGTTAAGAAGAAGGATGGGAGTTTCCGCTTGTGTATTGATTACAGGGATCTCAACCGGGTCACTGTGAAGAACAGGTACTCTCTTCCGAGGATCGATGAGTTGTTGGATCAGTTGAGAGGTGCTACTTTGTTCTCCAAGATAGATCTGGCGTCGGGTTATCATTAGATTCCGATAGATGAGGCAGATGTGAGGAAGACTGCTTTCAGGAAGAGGTATGGGCATTTTGAGTTTGTGGTGATGTCGTTTGGGTTGATTAACGCACCAACAGCGTTTATGAGATTGATATACAGCGTGTTTCATGAGTTTATGGACGTGTCTGTCATCATTTTCATTGACGATATCCTGGTTTTCTCTAAGAGTCCTGAGGAGCATGCAGTGCATTTGAGAGCAGTTCTGAAGAAGCTGTGTGAGCAGAAGTTGTTTGCTAAGTTGAGCAAGTGTTATTTCTGGCAGCGTGAGATGGGTTTTCTGGGTCACATTGTGTATGCAGATGGAGTTTCTGTAGATCCAGAGAAGATTCAGGCTATTAGGGAATGGCCTAGACCGCAGAATGCCACAGAGATCAGGAGTTTTCTTGGGTTGGCAGGTTACTACAAGAGGTTTGTGCAGGGGTTTGCGAGCAGAGCACGTCCAATGACTAAGTTGAAAGGGAAGGATGTTCCTTTTGTCTGGTGAGGAGGACTTTGCAAGCCTAAAAGAGATGTTGACTACTGCTCCAGTTTTGCTTTGCCTGAGCAGGGAGAACCATATGTGGTTTATACAGATGCATCCAGAGTTGGTTTGGGGTGTGTGTTGATGCAGCATGGGAAGGTGATTGCCTATGCTTCGCGGCAGTTGCGGAAGCATGAGGACAACTATCCTACTCATGACTTGGAGATGGGTGCTATGGTGCAAAGATACATGTGTTTACAGATCATAAGAGCCTGAAGTATATATTCACTCAGCCCAAGCTGAACTTGAGGCAGAGGCGGTGGATGGAGATAACTTATCACCCTGGTAAGGCTAACCTGGTTGCAGATGCTCTGAGTCGGAAGAAGGCAGCTTCGGCTCAGGAGCAGGTTATGGATTCTATGGTAGGAGAGACCAGTGCGTTGAGTTTGTGTGCGGTCTCTCAGGAGCGTTTAGGTTTGGTTGCAGCTGCTAGAGCGAATCTGCTGAGGAGAGTGTGTTTGGCTCAGGAGAATGATTTGGGGTTGGTGAGTGCCTCAAAGGCTGTTGATTCTGAGTATCAGGTCTCAGCTAATGGTACTATTTTGGTACATGGGCGGATCTGTGTGCCTAAGGATGAGGAGTTGAGGCAGGAGATCCTGAGAGAGGCTCATGCGAGCATGTTCTCTATTCATCCAGGAGCGACTAAGATGTACTGTGACCTCAAGAGGTACTATCATTGGGTAGGGATGAAGAAGGATGTGGCTAGCTGGGTCGCGAGATGTGATGTGTGTCAGGTAGTGAAGGCTGAGCATCAGGTACCAGGTGGATCACTGAAGAATCTTCCCATTCCAGAGTGGAAGTGGGATATGATTACTATGGACTTCGTGGTTGGTTTGCCAATGTCTAGGACGTTTGATGCTATTTGGGTCATTGTGGACCGGTTGACTAAGTCGGCACATTTTCTTGCCATTAAGAAGACTGATGAAGCAGCGGTCTTGGCTAAGAAGTATGTGAAGGAGATAGTCAGGTTGCATGGGGTGCCAGCGAGCATTGTGTCTGATAGGGATTGCAAGTTTACTTCGGTGTTCTGGAGGGCATTTCAGGCAGAGATGGGCACTAAGGTGCATATTAGTACAGCTTATCATCCCCAGACATATGGACAGTCAGAGAGGGTAGGATATGATTTCAAGCCTCTTAGCATCACACCAATGTCTAAGGAGCATAGATAACGCTAGATCTAGAGACTATCATTAGGCTTGCTAAGAGATTAGAAGTCTTGTTTGATTTTTTGACATATTGCTTAATGCCTGCTTGAGTAGATTCTTTACTTTGTGAGAACAAGTCTAGAGATGCATGAGTTTGATTGTTTCTTGCCATGAGAGTGGATTAAACATGTCTTAAAAATATATGTCTAGAGATTAGCTCAAGTTGTTTGAGATTTGTTGACCAAGTTAGATGACCTCAACCATAGTCCAGCCCATGAATCCCTCCTCAAGACCTTCCTTGTTTATTGATTTCTTAGCTTAAATCATGTTGTTTGATCGTTGTTTGATTCGTTTTGGTATTGCTCTATTTTTCTTGTGTTGCTCTGTTTTGCGTATTTGTCCAGCTCGACCCTGCACTCGATCAGCACTCGATCGAGTGCTTGCTCGAGTTCCAACCCAGAACTTGTGTTTATGATTTGTGTTTGTCCTGTTTCACCCTAGTTGCATTTCTGTTGCAATCATTTAGTATCTTGTTCATTACTTACCTTGCATTAGTTCAATTCTTGCATTTCCATAGTTTTTATTTCTGTTTGTCATAATCACTCTGTTCCATTTGCATTTAGCTCCTAGTTCTTGTAGTTTTACTTTCTGCACTTTCCATTTCATCATAGGATTGTTAGTGACAAACAACCTTTACATATGGCTTGACTTAGACTCATATGCACATCTTGATTGTTCACAAACACTCGGATTGGATTGACAACTCTTATACTACAATTGCATAAGGGGAATTGAAACACCCTGACATCCATTCATTCATAAGTCATCATTCCATACATCATTCACCACCACCTACAAAAATAGTCAGTTTCAGTCTGATGAGGAGCCAATAAAAAACTCAAGGTTTAGGCCTATGAGTAAAGAAAAGTCCAAAAGTCGAGAGCAAATAATGCCTGGAGCGTGAGTCTATCGCCTAGATGTGACCTTTCGTAGTTTGGTCGGAGGAATGCGGGCCGTGGAAACGGTTGCACGGGAGTCCTTGGCTGATGGTTGTTCAAGATTCGAGGACGAATCTAGTTTGGTGGGGGAGAATTGTAACACCCGCGAACCGAAATCCCGATTTAGGGATTGCATCGGTCGATGTTGACTGTGCATCGGTCGATGAAGGGTTGAGTTTCTGCGTTTTGACTTAAGGTAAACGCTGCGTTTTGGGTTAGAAAAACCCTTAAACTTGAGTTTTGTCTCATTAGGCGTGTTTAGCTGCTTTTGAGATAAACGAAAGAGGAAAAGAAGAATTATTGGTGTTCTTGAGTGTTCTTGGTGATTACTTGGAGTTGGAAGCTGTTCCTGTAGAGATCTGTAGCTGGGATCGTTGTAGGAGCGTCCTAGGGTCATTTTCTTCCTGTGTTTGGGTCGTTTTCTTCTGTGGCAAAGGTAAGTGCAGGACCATGGCTTATCTAAGCTAGAGATTTCTTTGATTT
Organism: Camelina sativa; assembly: GCF_030686135.1. Taxonomy (NCBI): domain Eukaryota; kingdom Viridiplantae; phylum Streptophyta; class Magnoliopsida; order Brassicales; family Brassicaceae; genus Camelina; species Camelina sativa. Next base: position 24,597,181 of record NC_141893.1, on the reverse strand, counting down.
GCTTGTTATGTGTTGTTAGACTTGTTAGATTGTTATTTGGGACGCTGGGAAGCTTTCTTGTTGCTTGGGATCGAGTTTTGTGGTTGTAGGAACGAAGATCCGGCGACAAGGTCCGGGGGAAAATGATGCTCGGCATTGCATCGGTCGATGCACTCTGTGCGTCGGTTGATACAAATGCGAGCACAGCGCGTAAACTCTAGGGTTTTCGTGCTATGTCAAGCATGCATCGGTCGATGCAATGGGAGCATCGGTCGATGCAAGTTAGCCTTGCATCGGTCGATGCAGATCTTGAGTCGGTCGACGCAACCTCCAACTGGTGTCGGTCCATACGTGTTGGTGTCGGTCGATGTTGAGTCCTGGTTTGTTATTGTTGATTGTTGATTGTTTATTGATGGTTAGAGATATCTCTATTGCTTGTTTGTATAGCCCAGTAGATGAGAGGATTGTCTTACTGAGTGTTTATAAAATACTCATGCATTGCAATATGTGTTTGTGGTGCAGGTAAAGGCAAAGTGTGATCGTGGAATCAAGGCAATGAAGAGGAGGATGTTCTATGGACTCGATTGGATGTTGTTTGACATTACTAGGTTGCTAGAGTTGGGTCATTAGAAACATTGTTAGGTTGCTGGTTTCATGTTTTCTGATGATTGGTATTGGATTGTGCTATATTTGATTATTAATTATTTATTGGATATTGATGTTGGTTATTTCCGTTGTTGATTGAGATTGTGGTTAGGTGGCTAGTGGGTATGAGACCAATAATTGTAGTTTATTTATTATTATTATTATCGATTATTTATTGTTTATTAAAAAAAAAAGGGTCGTTTCATTTCGTATCCTCGCTAAGTCAATCCTCGTACTTTATATGTCATACTCACATTACGAAGAAGAAAGTGAAAAACGAGGCCAAAGTGGGTATAATCAGATTATAGTTCTATATGATATTCTTATGTTGATTGAGTAATCATATCTATGTTTGTGTTTACGACTGTAGAGGAAATCAGTTTTTTTTTTTTTTTTTTTTTTTTTTCTCGATATGAAATTACCCTTTTTCAAAATAGCTCACTGCTTACAAGGAATCAATCGAACTGAATATTGATCCCAAACTGAAACTTGAATTTGAGAAGGTAATATTTTTTTTTAAGTAAATTTTGAACATAAATTTGTTCTTCTTATATTCTCTGCAGTAGATGTGGCCTTATCTAGTTGCGAGTTAGATGGACAGGCAGCTTTGTAGTTGTCTATTTGTCAGGATTCACTTTAGAAGTAAGTTTCTCTTCTTTGAATTTCACTTGATGCAACTACAGGGTGACAATTATTCTCATGAGTATTTGACCTTCTAATAGCCTCATTTTTTTTTTTGCAGATAGATCTAAGCTGTTTTCCTTGGTGATCTGAGTTTTTTTGCAGACTGCTAACTAAAGTTCCATAGACTTGATGTGCTCGCAGGTAAGCTTAAGGCGTTTGACTATAATTTATATTCTTGTTCTGAGATTGATCTTCACCAAGAAAACCTTTCGTTTTTAGATCTTCTTCAAAGTCACAGATTCTTTGATTCTCGAATCTTGAATTTGCTAACTGGTTGTTGAATTTTTTTTTCAGGTTTGAATCAAGGATCTCAAGGACAGGTTCATGGAAGAAACTGTGTGACTGTTTAGTTTCTAGGTGGTTTAGCTTATGAAGTTTTTGTTATGTTAACATGTTTAATGGATTTCATACTCGTTAATGAGTTATTTTGAAAAGTGTATCTCAGCTGCTGTACAAGGCTATGAAGGAATCAAGAGAGTCAATGGAAGTTGGGCATATCACAAGATTGTGTTGCTGCTAGTTTACAACTCAGGTATGGACAGTAGATTTGCTGGTAGCTCAGGAATTATGTTTGGCCACACATAAATTGAGCATGGCTAACATATTGTCTAAGACCTTCATGGTTCTAAGAGGGAATTCACGAGGATGATTCAAATCTTGCTTCAAGGTAGATAATTGGTTGAGCTTCTCTATTGGCGAGGATTAGATGTATGAGAATTGGTTTGAGTATTCTAAAGAGATTACGATTTCCTATAGTGGATGCAACTGGACTCAGTTTATTAAACTCACGCATGTAATTTCCCTTGGGGGGTTGCACTGATAGTGAGTATCAAGTATCAAAGAGGAAGGATAATGTGTTCATCTACTTATTTTTAATCATGTTTTTTATTTTATTTTGTAATACAGTTTTTTTTAAATGATGGTTCATAATAAATATAGTATTTTTATTTTAATATCATTTCATTCCAAAAGTAAAAAACATTATTCATAATTTTAAAATAATTACTAAAAATATTAATTAGAGAGAGCTAGTAGCAGGTTGTATCTATTTGTTACATTTTTGTTTGTTATTTTTTGTAGCTATATGAGTTACAGGTAAAATGTAGTTATATATAACTATTTGAGACACATATTATTGTGAGAATTTGTAGCTAACTGCTATAAGGATAGTGAAACAAATTTGAAGCAATTTGACACTGTTTTATTTGTAACAAATTTGTAGCAAATTTGTTACGATTTTCTACAACGCTTAATTTGCTTCAATCCTATAGGCGCAAATAGTTTTTTTAAAACTAATTTGTAGCAAACATAAAATTGTGACAAAAACTACAATATTTTTGGTAGCTATACAAACTATAAACTGTAGTGAAAACATAATAAATTGTAGTAAAAATTATTAAAATAATGTCTATTCTTAAAAAAAAAATATTAACAATTTACTACTAATTAGTTTTAACTAAAGTGACAAATTGCCTTAAAAAAGGCATAGCAAAAAAATACTAACATTGCGTTAATTGTTTTGTTTCTGAATAGAGTAGTTCAATTCCTTTCATTTGTAACTACTAAAATAACGTCAATTTTTAAACAATAAAAGATTTGATTATTCCTCTCCTCTATTCTTCTTCTCAATTACTCTCTCACTCTCTCTCTCTCTCTCTCTCTCTCTCTCTCTCGATTCTATTAAAATGCACAGATCATATAATCTATCTGAATCCCCAATTCCCTCTTCGAACTGCACAAAATCCCCAATTTCTAGGACCCCTAATTTCTCAGAACCCTATTCATGTGAGAGGAAATTACCGGATTTGTGAGAGAGAAGAGTGTTTTATTCGATTGAGAGTTAGAGTGGTTCGTTCGGAGAGGAGCTTTCTTTGGAGAGTTAAGAAGAAGAATGTGTCTCTCTCTTTGTCTCTCTTTATCTCTTTTGAAAAAGGTATCACAATCGCTGTTCCAGGTAAAACCACTGGTGTCGCTTCCGCTTCTCTCCGATTCAGATTCTGGATCTGAGACTAATTCTGATTTTGATGCCTTCTTCTTCGTCTTCCTTGTTCTCTCACGGTGATCTCTCTCTTCTTTGTCTTTATCACCTTCTTAAATAACTTGTTTCAGTTTACGATGCTGGTTTTCTTAGATTGGTTTAAACTCCGCTTAGGCGATGAGACTTTAGAACGGTCTAAGCAGATGTTCAAGGTCTTTCTCCAATTTCATTGCAAAGATTTTGCGGGGTTAGTTCTCTCTGTTCCTTTCTATTTTTGTATTATGAGTTTGAGATTTACTTTCAACGTTTCAGATGCGTTCATTGTTTTTGTAAGCCTTAGTAAACGTTTTTAATTTGCAATGCTCGGCTCAAATATTTTGTGCTCTTTAGTATATGTCAATGGATTATATCTTCAATTTACATATTGAGGGAAACCCATGGATAGTAACATTTGTGTACAAAGAGCTCTGTTAAGATTATACAGACAAACAAATCAATACATTTTGAAGTAGTGTTGTCTTTTTATCACAGATTTACAATTGGAGAAAATGGGAATCCCAAGCTATCATCATGGCTGAATAAGATATCCCTCCTTCAAATAAAAGCTTGTATGTTTCTTTGATGGGTTTCATCTTGAGGGCGCATGAATGACTCATTTATCTTAGGGAACAACATGAAACTAAAACTATGTTCAGTATATATAGGTTGTTCATTCATCAACTCGCTTGAGTGTGGTGATGCTTTTATGCAGCATATGCAAAAGTTTCTTCATCTTTACTAGCAGATCAAATCCACTGACTCATTTTTCTTGATAATTACTCAACAACTAGTCGCTTTGGATTTATGTTATAGTATGCATCTGCATAAATGTTCATGGTAACTCATTGGTTACATAAAGACAAAGTGCATTCCATTTATATCTCCGTAACTAAGCCTTGTCTTTACTAATTTCATGATTTCATTGCAGATCCTGAATATGTACTTTTGGTTATCATTCATCCCTTCCATTGTAAGTAAACAAAAGCAAGAATAAGTAAAAAGCTTGAAATTCATAAGACACTAACACTAAGAGAATGTGTTTGTATTTGTTCGTTGTTTAAGTTTGTCATCTTGGTTGGAACTAAACTAGAGCACGTTGTCTCGAAGCTTGCGCTCGAGGTTAAGGAGCAGCAGACATGCACAACTAATGAGGCTCAAGTCAAACCACGTGACAGACTCTTCTGGTTTGGAAAACTCTTATCTTTTTTTAACGTGTTTATATATCTTCAATTTGTAAGTGGTTCTTAACCCTGTTTGTTTGAGAGTTTAAAACTATATTTTTTTTGAATGTATGATATTAAACTTAGGTTTAACATTAATTGTAATTGTGTATGTTTTGCAATTTAATTTTGAACATACTTTCACATATTTGGTGCTAGATATAAAACCTTTCAATAATTTTGATTTAATAAAAGCTAAACTTTTTACAAATATTTGTCTTTTTTTGTAACAAGCTTATGACAAGTAACCATGTAGCTTGTTGTGAGTCTATTAGTCACCAAAATTTTGTAACTTTTTGTATATAGTTGCTATTAATGTTTCTGACGCAAATTGTAACAAATGGTAGTAGATAAATGTAACAATTAGTAGCAATTTGCGACATATTACTTTGTATCTAGTTTGTGGCAATTTGCGCTAACTTGTTATAAAGAGAAATTTTGTGAGGACAAAATAGATACAAATTGTTCTTGTCTCAAAACTGTAACAAATTTATTTAGCTACGCAAAACGTGTTATACCTACACAATTTTTAGTAACAATACAATACAATTTTTTTAATGCACTCGGCCAATCCAATCGGCCAAGTGAGGTCCGATGGAGCCACGCGACTTCACCAATCGGCCAAAACCACCTCATAGCCGCTTAAGTCCATACTTGTTTTAGTTTTGATCCAGGTTTGACCTGGTCTGTTTTTGGTTGACCCGAGTTCCCTTCTGTTTTCTTATAAATACATTAACCCTATTAAGGAGAGACTTAACTTTTGTTTTAGCAGCTGTTTAGAGTTGCTAATCTTTGTTACTCTTGTCTTTTTTGAAGGATTGAGTATTTCTAATTTTTTAATAGCAATTTCTTCTTTATCTTAACATGCAAACAGTAGCTTAGCTGCCGGCCAAAAATCAATGTTCAGCCCATCTCTTGTGGTTGTTGCTTCTTCATTGGGCAGAACAAACTGAGCCTTTCCAACTGTTGGGTGATGAAAGTTGAAGAGGTATCTCTCTTGATGCTTCTCTTTGGCTAGGATTAAGGTAGTGGTGAGGTATGGGACATCAATCCACCTTGTCTTGGTCTTCTCAACATGAAGTGGTGCATATGCAGCTACAAGGATTGAAGTAATGAGACCACCAATGCATAAAACTTCAGTTGAGCCCTTCTTGTACAACTTGTTGACCCAACTTCTGTAGTAGGTCATTTGATCAATGAGGACCGTGGCAAAGTCAGTTGGTACTCTACTTCCACAAATAGTGGTCCCATGTCTTGTTGAGTTGATGATCCCATAGAGTGCCATGTCTATCACCTTGAGCTCTCCCTCATTCAAATTCCTGTCTAATTTCCTAGCAAGCACTATTGTTTGCTAAAGCTTTGTGAAAGTACCTTAGGATTGGACTCCTAATCTTTGAGCTCTTGGGATGTTGAAAGTGATGTAACCAGCTTCTTTTTTTGGGTCAATCATTAAGTATTGCATTTGGAGGGTGGCTAAGAACTCACAGCTTTCTTCTCTATAACCCTCCATGTTCATGCCCATGAACTTGCTAAGAATGCATTTTTCAAAGAGAAGCTCCACATCTTCAGCAGTACCAAGCTTCTCCATGGTATCCTTGTGTGGATATCTGGTCCCTTGGAACTTCATGGTCATGAAGGCTTCATAGAGCTGGCTTGGTGTTAAAACTCCAACATCTACCTCATCTTCACTTTCACTCTCCTCTTGTTGCACTTCAGCTATTGGCCTCTTTCCACTTGCTATGTTCCTCCTATGCTCTTCATAGGAGGATCACTCTCAGTTCTCTCCAAATCTTCCTCAACAAGCTGGTTTTTCCTATTCGGCTTGCCACTCGACCTAGCACTCGAACCAGCACCCGGCTGTATGCGTGGTCGAGTGGGGGATCGAGTGCTCTCTCCCACTTCTCTTCTTGAAACAATTGGTGCATCATGAATTCCCTTGAAGTGTGCAGCAATGTTCTGGGCAGCAGCTCGGCGAATAACAGCTTGTTTTGGTGTTTCCTTGGCTTGGGAAGACATTGTTAAAGAAAACTTGAAAGAAATAAACTCAAAGCTCAATATTAATAGATTATTAACCCATAAAACAAGAGAACTAAGCTTTGAGTAAAACAATGAAAGTAGAGAGAGATTTCTAGCTAGATTTTGTATGCAAATGAGAGAATGTGAGGAGCTAGAATCGAGTTCATTTATAAAGAGGCTAAAGGGACAAGGAGACAAGGGTGAAGCGTGTATAGAATTCAAATTTGAATTTGGAATCTTTGACTCACCTTTGCACATGCTCGACCCTAATACTCGACCCCACTTGGTCGAGCACTTGACCGAATTTGAAATTCAAACTTCTTCTTCCCTCCACTCGATCTTGTAAGTTGAAATTGGATCGATTGGGCTTGGGCATGAATAGTGCTCAATCAAGTGCTCTTAATGGGCTGGTCAAGTTGCCCTTAAAACACCTCTAAGCCCACTTATAGTCTCATATAAAGGCCTTCCCAACACAAACATAAAAGAAAGAAATCAAAACTACAAGAAAATAAACTTATGTACAAAAATACCTTAGCAACTTCCTCTCTAGTGAGCTTGTTTATAGTCTCTAAGCTTGACTTTTGGTGCCTTTTCAGGCTTTGTTTGGAGACCAGAGAGGTGATGAGATCCCCTGGTTCAATTTGATCACCATACAGCTTGTTCTTGATCATAACAGCCTTGACACTTGAACCTTGTTTTTTCTTGAGTTTAAACTTTGGTCTTGCTTTCTTCAAATATTTCTTGTTGAGTTGCACTTGAAGATCTTTCACCAGATCAGTCAACTCTTGAACTAAACCTTTGAGGTCTTGAACAGATTCCTCATGAGCTGAAACCTGAGCTTTGGAGTCCACTTCATCTTTAAAAGACTCACTATAAACTTTCTCTTCTATTGTAAAGGGTTGGCCTCCTATGGTGGGTTGATTGACTAGATTTTTAATATCAAACTTCATTGTCAACCTCTTAGCAATTTTCAAGCTGACCATACACTTCTTCACATCAATAATTGCTCCTGCTGTAGTTGAAAATGGTCTCCAAATAATGATTGGGTCTTCAAGCTCCTTTACCATTTCTATTATGATAAAATTAGTAGGTATTTTGGCTTTGCCTATCTTCACTAAAAAATTCTCCATTTTACCAACCATATACTTATTTGAACCTTCAGCTAGATTTATATAAATATTACTAGGCATGAATTCTTCATATCCCATTATTTCTACTATTGAGAAAGTCATAATTTTCAGTAATTTGACCGAATACTGTATCAATTTTATTGATTGGACATTAATACTGTATCAATTTTATTGATTATTTTGTATGTAGAAAGAATGTTTTTTGAAAACAGACAATACATATGAGTATTTTTTTAAAAAGATAAAAAAAAATATAAAATTTTTAAACAATATCCCAATAATTTTAATGGAATTACTGAAATTAATTAGCTAGAGGGATAACAATAATTTAATTCCACGGACCTTTAAGGGGTGGAATACAGCCACATTTATTTGAGTAACAATGCAGATATGTTTTTAACCTACAGTAGGTAGCAAAATGAAAAGAATAAAGGCTTATTTAGCAAAGCACATGCAAAAAAATTCACGAGACTCAAAACATTTAAAATCCACCGACTAGTTAGTAATGCTATCAAACATATTAAAATAATTTTGACAGAACCATAAAAAGTATATTTTATTTTTTTGGCCTGACTTAACATATAGAATATTTAAGATGGATAGATCAACACGAGGACGTGAAAACAAAACAAGCCCAAAAATGAAGAAAATAAAAGCAGCCAACTTAACCACATGGGATACAGATCCACCGGGAGGCTCACCAATTTCCACCGACACTAATTTTAACTTACAATAAAACTTATACTTTTTTTGGTAAATATTGGATTAGATTTGCAATATCAAGCGCTAATTAAATTTAGAAAATTTATTATTATAAAAAATAATAAGAAATCTTTAATAGTAAAAAATCGATAACAAATGCATATAGAATTTATTTATTTGGTGAGAAAATATACAAACTCTTTTCTTTACATTAAAGCGGTTGCCGTAACCTAGCTTAATTGTTTTCCCTGCTAGATTTTTTTGGTTGGTTAGTAACTATCCCAACCATTCAGTCATTAATAGTATTTTTTTTGGTTGATTAGATTTGTGATTCCCTTTTACTCTTAAAGACCTCAGCATTGGCAACAGTTTATGTTTATCATGAATTGCATTGATCAAACTAATTTGAAATGTTAAAAGTTTAAACCACCTAATCAAGTTGCACACAGCACACTTATTATAAGATGAAAACGAAGTATATTCAAATGAAGAAAACACGTAGAACAGTGCAACGAAATAGTACAAGTTTTCATTTTGTATTTGTCTATTTGTTTTTGAAAACAACGAAATAGTACTACTAGTTATCATGAACATAGATTTAGACACTATAATTATGTAGCGTTGTTTTAAAAAAACAAAACTAGATTAATACGTTTAATTGTCTTGAAAAATATTAAATTCTTCTTCGGATTATAAAAGTCAACGCAGTAAATTCATAGTGTTTTTTTTAACTTCTTATATTCAAATATTTATACTTTTTCTTTGTTGGGCCAGAACTCTTCCGTCGACGCACTTAAATTTACATAACTGAGTGTGTCCACTCATATCACTAACTCTCTCTCTTCGTCACTCTCACTTTTCCCTCTCCCTCTCCCTCTCCCTCTCCCTCTCTCTCTCTCCACAAGAAACGCCGTCGCTCATAAAAAATGATGGCGTTGGGAAGATCCGGAGGTACCGTCCTATTGCTCTGCCTATCGTTCTTGGCCACGGTCACCGCCGAGAGTCCATACCGATTTTATGACTGGAATGTAACATACGGCGACATTTACCCACTCGGTGTTCGTCAGCAGGTTTTCATTTTCTCTACTCGACCCACATTCCATTATATCACGTTATTAACAAAAACAAAATAAATTTTTTGTTTAAACTCTTCACGAACAGACTACATCATTAAAATGTGACAATGCCTTAGATCCGGTGAATTGAAATATTAAATCAGTCGATGGTGCTTATTGTGTTATTTTTTTTCTCGTACTAAAAAAAACAGGGAATATTGATTAATGGGCAATTTCCGGGACCGGACATTCATAGTGTGACAAACGACAATCTCATCATTAACGTACACAACAGCTTAGACGAGCCTTTCTTAATCTCATGGTAACATTGCTTTTTTCATTATTTGGAACTTTGTTCTCTTTGCCTTCTGTGGTTCTATTCTGTTGACTTGTCGAAGTTGCATATAGCTAGGAACTTGTTATTTACAAGAAAGAACACATTTATTTTTCTCTTTTTGTCACCAAAATAAAAATGTTGTCATATGTAAATCCTTATTAGTTTAGGTATTAATATTATCATCTCCGATTCACTAAGTTTAAGTTACTTATTTTATACATATCTAAATTAAATTACAGGCATACTTCCTTCCTAAAATTAATGTTTTGCGATAATTTGTCCCACAAAAATTGATGTTTTGTAAATTTCAAAAAATAATTATTTAAAATATTTAAAATTTTGAATTATTATTGGATAAAATTAAATAATATCTCTAGTCACTTAATTAAGTTAAATTAAATCTCCATCGTTTTCGTGATTTCCTTTATTTCACACATATTCATTTAGGGATTTTGTCGAATTTAATTTATTTTTGTTAGATCACGGAAATCACGGATAGAAGATTCATGAATACATAGACGTTGACATAAAACAATTAAAGGCTGATCTAGATTTTGTTTTATTTTTTCGAAATGCCTGACTAAGTAACGTTGATTAAAATAACAAAGGTTTGAACTTTGAAGGCTGAATTTGGGACGCCTCTCCTATATCCTCGTATATATTAGTTTGATAACGTTTATATATAAAAGAAAAATGGTCTGAATTTGTGACGCGTAGTTTGGTAAAATAGATAAATATTTGTAGAAATGTGTACCATTACGAGAGCAAAGCATGTGAGTGTGATAAATGTACACTTGGAGCAACTCGAAATGGTCCATATTGACTTATCTCATACGTCTGTAAACAATTAACAGAAAAATCTTAACTAAACAAAGATAAATGTATTGGCAGTCATTCTCTGTTATAATTTTTTTTTCAGTAATAAGCAATTCTACTGGAACACACAAGTAATGATGATACTTCTGTACTAATATGTTCTCGTCATTAGCGACAATTATATACATATATATGTATATGTATAATGTTGTTTTTTCATGATAGAATATGATTATATATGATGCAAGTATGCAACAACAATGATAACAGAATAATATTGGTTTCAACATTTAGCCACGTGTCTCCCTAATTTAGTAGCTGTCTTCCACCCGGACCACCCCCTTTCGGTGAACCATGTTGGTGATGTCGTCGAATTTACGTTGTCTTTTAAAAGGGTCCCACCCACATCCACTAACTAGGCCATCTTCATGAGATTTTTCATAACCCAACCAGAAAAAGGTGACAAAGAGATTGAATTATTGAATGAACATAGTTTTAGTTTTACTTTGTAGAGTTTTCTCAAACTTTTAACGAATCACATAGGTGAAAACTAGAAAAAGAAGTTTATCTATAATATTCCTTTTGTTTTTAATTAATTGTTATTTGACTAATTAAATTTTGTTATAATTTTGATATTATTTTATATTCTCTCTTTCGTAATATCGAATGTTTATATAAGAAAAATTGATTGCCAACTACTTAAAGTATAGGCCAACACATGACCACACATACAAACAATACACATACAAACAATATACATGTCTGGTTAACTATGTGAACTATTGTCATCACATAAAGACACCATAAACATTCAACTCCGATGTTTGATTAGCTGGAATCCGGCATTGACCAGAGTTTACCGATACTGACCATTGTTAACCGCCGTTGACTAGTATTGATCGGCGTTGACCAGAAAAAATATTCAATTTTTTTTTTCCTAAAAGTAATAATTTTTTTGCTTTTATGTATTTTTGATAAATAAAAAAAAAATATAAATGATTTGTATTATTTGTAAAAACAAAATATAACAACAAAAAAATACTAGAAAATTATATACAAAAAAAAAATTAAAAATTTTTTGACAAACAAAATTTGTGGTATCTAGTAACTAATTTTGTTAATACAGAAAATATACCAAAACAATATAATATAACTATACCAACAATACTTTATGTATAGTAGATATTTTCATCAAACTATAACAAACATATACATTTTCCTTTTCAAAATCATTTTTTATTTTGTAATTTCAAAGGTAGGGGTTTTAATTTTTTTTTTCCTTTTTACTTATTTATAAGATTATGTCATTTGAAATATATCCAAGGCATTGCCAACTATTTCTTTGATTTTACAAAACTAACCTTTGATTTTACAAAATCAACTTTTTAATTATGTCTTTCATGTAAATAAATATAATTTTTATTATTTTCTTCCTTTCTTTTTCTTAGTAAAAAAAAAAATAGTTGGCAATGTCTTGCATATATTTCAAATGACATAGTATTATGAATCAGTAAAAAGAAAAAAAAAATTTAAACCCCAACCTGTGAAAATACAAAATAAAAAATGATTTTCAAAGGAAAAGATATATATTTGTTACAGTTTTATGAAAAAATCTACTACACATAAAATTTTTGGTGGTATAGTTTTATTATATTATTTTTGGTATATTTTCTGTATTAACAAAATTAGTTACTAGATATACCACAAATTTTATTTGTCATATAATTTTTAATTTTTTTGGGTATATAATTTTTTAATATAATTTTTGTCATATAAATTTTTGTTGTTATTTTTTTTTGGTAAATTATACAAATCATTTATCTTTTTAATTATTTATCAAAAATACATAAAAATATATATATTATTTCTAGAAACAAAAAAATTGAATGTTTTTTTTGGTCAATGCCGGTTAACACTGGTCAACGTCGGTCAACACTGGTCAACGCCGGATTTTGGCCAACTAAACACGGGAGTTGAATGTTTATGGTGTTGTATACATAACCTATGTTTGTTTATAAATGTCTTTATGTGATGACAATAATTCACGTAGTTAACAAGACATTTATATTGTTTGTATGTTTGACCATGTGTTGGCCTATACGTCAAGTAGCTGGCAATCATTTTTCCTTTATAAAAATATTTTTGTTTTATAATATAGAATGTTTTAGACTAATTTTATATTTTATATTATACACATTTGTTTATGACTGATTAAACTTTTTTTTTAAAATTATTTATTAACTGATTACGTTAATTCGACGAGTATTTTTATATTAACTAACTAATTAATTGTTATTTGACTGATTAGTTTCATATTATATATTATGCACATTTTTATATTAACTGATTAGTTTTATAGTTTCATATTTTATATTATGCACATTAGTTTTATATTAATATCTTGTTTTAACTAAAACATCCTATATTTTGAAATAGATTAAGTATTTTTATTTTTGATAAACTTTCCATATCTCTAGTCTTTTATTAACTGATTACGTTAAATAAAATAATAAAGTATATTAACTAAAAGTTAAACAGAAAATTAAATGTTTTATTAACACACGTAAAAAAAAATCTTAAATACCATCTAATTTGGAATGAAGGGAATATATGTTTGTGTTCTAATAGTGAAATAAATGGATGGACAGGAACGGGGTACAAAACAGAAGGAACTCTTATGTGGATGGGATGTCCGGAACCACGTGTCCAATTCCACCAAGAAGCAATTACACATACATTTTGCAAGTGAAAGACCAAATTGGAAGTTTCTACTACTTCCCATCCCTTGCGTTTCACAAGGCGGCTGGTGGGTTCGGAGGCATCAGGATCCTTAGCCGTCCGGGAATTCCAGTTCCCTTCGCTGACCCTGCAGGAGATTACACTATCCTCATTGGAGATTGGTACAAGTCTAATCACACGGTAATAAAAAAATTATTGTCAAAAAAATTCCTAGAAGATGTGTGATTGAATTTAATAGTATATAAGAGGTTAGAGTCAATTTACTCATTGTAAATTAGTTATAAGTTAGAAACTTATAATAAATCTTGATTTAACATGGTATTAGAGTCTAAACACACGTTGATCTATTAATGAATCCGGTTCAAAGAGTAAGAGTCCAAAAAAAAATCCATTTCCATCAAAATACCTAAAAGAAACATTATCTTGAGAGGACGTGATGGAGATGGATTATGTCGAGATTAATAAGTAGAAAAAAGCACGTGTGGAGAATGATCACACATAAAAAAAAATGTGATGAGACTTATAAGAGGTCAGCACTAACTCACTCATTATTATCTTGTTTTGAATTGGCCTTAATTTAACAACCCTACACCAGTATACAGATTCATGCAAACGTTATTCTTGAAATGATCAACTTATTGTTTTTTTTTTTGAATATTAAGATTCTTATAATTAGTGCTTTTTCTTTTTATGCTTCATCAGGATTTGAAGTCTCGTCTTGACAGAGGAAGGAAGTTACCTTCTCCTGATGGTATTCTTATCAATGGCCGAAGCAACGGTGCTACTATAAACGTTGAGCAAGGTGTGTTAGCATTACATCGTAATCTATTTCTTACGTTCTGTTCGTTCAACATATTTTTCTTAGAAAATTCTGTTCTTATCTGTGTGTGTGGATGTACTAGGAAAAACATACCGATTGAGGATATCAAACGTTGGATTACAAAATTCTCTAAACTTCAGAATCCAAAACCACAGAATGAAGCTTGTGGAAGTTGAAGGGACGCACACACTTCAAACCATGTTTTCCTCACTGGACATTCATGTTGGCCAGTCTTACTCCGTTCTCATTACTGCTGACCAATCTCCTCGTGACTACTACGTGGTTGTTTCGTCTCGGTTCACGGATAAAATCATAACAACCACTGGTTTTTTTCGCTACAGTGGCTCGTCTGCCTCAGCTTCTGGTCCAATTCCTGGTGGTCCCACTATTCAGGTCGATTGGTCCTTGAACCAAGCACGTGCCATCAGGTATTCTTTCTTGCAAAAGTAATTAGGTACGGTGCTTTATGCTCCATAAAGAAGCTAAGATGTAAAAGTTACTACAATTACAAATATGGTATTTATTTTTTTGGTAGAACCAACTTGACAGCTAGTGGACCAAGACCAAACCCGCAAGGTTCATACCATTATGGTCTTATACCGCTCATTAGGACTATTGTGTTCGGTAGTTCAGCCGGACAGATAAATGGAAAGCAAAGATATGGTGTCAATAGTGTGTCATTTGTGCCTTCTGACACCCCTCTAAAACTGGCCGACTTCTTCAAGATAAGCGGTGTCTATAAGATCAACAGTATCTCGGACAAACCCACTGGTGGAGGTTTATACCTTGACACATCAGTTTTGCAAGTCGATTATAGAACCTTTATCGAAATTATATTCGAGAACAAAGAAGATATCGTCCAAAGTTATCATCTCAATGGTTACTCTTTCTGGGTTGTCGGGTATGTTTATTTTGCAAGCTCTTTATTTGCTACTTTGTTTGTTGTCTTGAAGTTTAACAGTGTACTTGTGGTTGAATATAATGCAGCATGGATGGTGGACAGTGGAAGACAGGGAGCAGAAATGGTTATAATCTACGAGATGCAGTTTCACGTTCCACTGTCCAAGTGAGGCATTCGTTTTCCCTCTTCATTGTCAATTTAACACATTCGGTTTTACTTGTTCTAATTATAAACATAATCCGTATATGTTTAGGTGTACCCAAAATCATGGACAGCCATTTACATTGCATTGGACAACGTAGGAATGTGGAACTTAAGATCAGAGTTTTGGGCAAGACAATACTTGGGACAACAGCTTTACTTGCGTGTCTTCACGTCATCTACGTCTTTGAGAGATGAGTACCCTATCCCAAAGAATTCGCGTCTGTGCGGCAGGGCAAGAGGACGACATACTAGGCCTCTATAAAGAAGACATACGAGCTTACGTGAAAGTCATATTGATACAGGTATAAGTTATATATATGTTATTCTTGCAAAGACTTGCGATGTTATCATGAGAGAGGATGTCCTAAAAGTCTAGTTTAAAGAGATCTCAGCTCGAGGTCTCAATTTGAATGTTATTCGAGTTTGAATTCTTGTGTTGCTTTCTATGCTTTTATCATTGATGTTCTTTTTCTTTCCTCTTTTGCCGAGTTATGTTTCAAAAAAAAAAAAGAAAAAAAAAAAAAAATCTGATTTGTACATCAACAATGTTGATTCAACATTAATTGAAATTACTCGTTTGGATCATTGTAATATTTCTCTTTTACATGTAAGAGAAAGTTCACAGAAGAACCAAGTTCACCACAAATTTGCAAGTTTGCACATAAAAGAAGATCGATGTTATCCGTTCGAATAGTAAAAAGTCATATACTAATTCAAATGTATTTTGAATTAGTTAAACTTCAAAATAATTAAAATTTACATGAAATACTCATTATGAAACCATGTTTTAAAAATCGCTAGGCGTTAGTCGGGCGGTGAGGAAGGGCCTAGCGATTAATCGGAAAATCGGATTTGTTGATAATTCCGATTTGTTGGCCGATTACAGTAAAATACCGGCGGTAAGGAGTCGCCTAACGTGTAACCGGCGATTACACGGGTGCCTAGACCGATTTTTAGAACAAGGTATGAATTCATTATCTCTATTATTAATTAAGAAGACAATAATTACATATTTTTTTGAAAATTACAAGATTTTTCCTAAGACCATTTTAATATTTCTCATAATGATTAAAGACGTTATTCAAATTTTTTATTTATTTTTTATTTTCCACCAGAATTGTTTTATTATGTTTAGATTATAAATTGAAAAATCAGAGAGCCTTTTAAATTCAAAATCTGCTCCCGAAAATGGTCCAAATGTACAAAACACCAATTGTCGTGCCACAAGCTCTCTTAGAGCTTTTCAAAAATGTATTATGGGTCATAAAGGTTCTCACGGTGTAGAATTTATGATGATTTGTATGACTATTGTCTTGGGAAACAAAGAGAAATAATAAAGGATGCAACGCGAGGACTTCCCGAGAGGTCACCCATCGTACTGCTACTCGAAAACAGGCCATAACCATGTCCGAACACAGCTTTTGATCTCCAAATTGTGTCAGGATAAAAAAAACCCCAAAAGCCTGTTAAAGTCAAAATCTGGTATTAAAATGGTCAAATAGTACAAAGACCCGCCGCCTTGCCAAAATCTCTCTTGGGGCTCTTCAAAAAGGTATTATAGGTCATGTAGGTTCTCACGGTTTGAAAGTTACGACGGTGGATATGTACTATCATCTGGCAAAACAACCAAAAAAAAGAGGGATGCAACATGAGAACTACCCAGGAGGTCACCCATCTTGTGCTACTCTCGCCCAAGCACGCTTAACTGCGGAGTATTGATGGGATCCAATGCATTAGTGCTGCTATGATCGCATCCATTTGTAAATCTCATGCAATCGTATTTATCCATTTCTGAAGCCTCTAATGATCATTCAATGTGGATCCCAAGGCGTCCTTCCAAACTCGAAAAACAAGCCATAAACATATCTTAATAGAGTTTTTGATCCCCAAATGGTGTCAAGATAAAAAAAAAAACCCAAAAAGCCTTTTAAACTCAAAATCTGCTCCCAAAAATGGTCCAATGGTACAAATACCCATTACCTTGCCAAAAGTTCTCTTGGGGCTTTTCAAAACGGTATTATGGGTTGCTTAGGTCCTCCCTGTATGAAAGTTACAACGTTGTGTATGTATTATCGTTTTGAGGAACAACCCAAAAATAAAAAAGGGACGGATGCAACACAAGGAATTTTCGAGAGGTCACCCTTCCTAGGACTACTCTCGCCCAAACACGCTTAACTGCAAAGTTCTGATAAGATCCGTTGCATTAGTGCTGCTATGATCACATTCATTACTATATACCATGCAATCACATTTATCCTTTTCCGAAGACTCTTAAGGATCATTCAATGTGGATCCCACTTGATATGTGGCTGGTTTTGTCACCATAGACGTGCTTCCAAACTTGAAAAACAGGCCATAAAAATATCTGAACATAAGTTTTGATCCCCAAATTGTGTAGGGATCATAAAAAACCCGGAAATCCTTTTAAAGTCAAAATCTGGTCCCAAAAATGGCCCAATGGTACAAAGACCCATCGACTCGTCAGAAGCTCAGTTGGGGCTTTTTAAAATGGTATTATGGGTCACGTAGGTACTCACAGTGTGAAAGTTACGATTGTTTACGTACTGTCATCTTGCGAAAAACCACAAAAAAAAGCGATGGAGCACGAGGACTTCTTGGGGGGTGAACCATTATAGTGTCACTTTCGCCCAAACACGTTGAACTGCGGAGTTCTGATGGGAACTGGTGCAGTAGTGCTGCTATGATCACATTCGTTAGTATATTTCATGCAATCACATTTATTATTTTTTGAAGACTCCAAGGATCTTTGATATGATCATGAGACCATCCAAGAAGATCCTTGAGCCTTGTTCAACACAAACAAATTTGAAGATCAATTCTTCCAGCCAAACAACCATTTGGGATTCATTTCATTTGCCAAAGGAGGTTAATCTAGTTGTTCACTTGAAGAGTTTTAGGTGCAATTGGTTTAAGAGCTTCCATAATTATGTATGGCAACCAGGTGTTGTTTCTACTAAGCCAAAAGTGAAGAAATATTACAGCCCATGTTGTTTCTCATCAGCAAATTTAGACCAAGGAGTGAAAGAGAAAGTTCAAGGATACACTTATTGGGCTAGTGCAAGAGATTATGGGCAAGGAGAGCATGGGGAATTCTATTGGGGATGTTGTCTACCAAGTCTAGTCCACTGTTAGCCTAATACAAAAAGAAAGCCCAAAATAATCATTTTATTTTGTGGTCAAAGAGGAGTGATGAAAATGGAGTTCAACTCACCTTGGAAATGACACCTTGGGAAGAGAAACATGCACCAAGAGTTGAATCTTCGTTCAACTATCTATATTTATTTTCTTTTAGTTTCAAGAACAATTAATACTTGGCCTTGTTACCAAGTTTCTTATCTCTATATAAACACATGTAATCTCATTTGAGAATAATCAATCGATTTCCTTTTCATTTTATGATTCTATCTCTTTGTTCTTTGTCTAGAACACTTTCTTGTTTCTTGGTGTGTAATATCCAAACAACAGCCTCCTCTTGCTGGACTAGTGTCTCATATCTAGCAGCGATTGGAGTTGGGAATATCAGCAGCCTTCTGCAACTGCTGTGCGACCCCTCAATCCATCAAATCTCCCTTGTTGCACCTTGCACCTTAACAATTTTCTATCCTTTCTAATCCGGCTGAGTGGTCCTCGAATTTGGGCGTATCAAGTGGTATCAGAGCCACTCAACCGGTACTTATCTTTTGATTTTCTATCTTTTTCTTTCTTTCATCTTCTATATATTCATCTTCTTTCAAAACAAAAAAAACAGCAAAAAGAAAAAAAAAAGAAAAAAAAATAGAAAGAAGAAAAAACAAATCGAAGACGTGGGATCATCGAAGACGGAGGGCTTGAGAACATGGGATCATCGATGACGGAGGGCTTGAGATTCCAAATCTACAATTTCAAGCACTTATGGGAGAAATGCGAAGGTCGTGGGAGGTTGAGATGAATGCCATCTACAAGAGGTTGGATGAAGTTCAAGCGGAGGCACAACCGAGACGACCACAAATGTTACATCATAGAAGAGAAATAGATCAACCTAGAGTAGCAAGGGCTGATGATTATTACAGTAGCCAAACCTCAAGAGAGAGCCACTTGAGACCAAGAAGTGCTAGAGAAGGAAGAGGAAGAGTGGATGATAACATGGGTATTTTGAAGTTGAAGATTCCTACCTTTCAAGGCAAGAGCGACCCTGATGCATATCTTGAGTGGGAGAAAAAGATCGAGTCGGTTTTTAGTTGTCAAAACTATTGGAAGATGAAGAAGGTACGATTTGTAGCCACTGGATTTTGTGATTATGTTATTACTTGGTGGGATCAGTTAGTGATAAGCAGTAGGATAAATGGAGAACACCCCATTGAGACTTGAAACACTAACAAAGCTGTTTACAGATTCTAAGCCATGTTTTTTCGGTTTTAGCATGTTTTGGGACAAAATGGGTATAAGTGTTTTTTAAACTCTCCAAATTCATCTCAAACTCTTATAATTAGTCAGTTGCATTGGATTGTGATACATTTCAACCCGAGAAACACTAACAAAGCTGTTTAAAGCTTCTAAGCCCTATTTTCTCGGTTTTAGCTTGTTTTGGGACAAAATGGGTATAAGTGTTTTTTAAACTCTCCAAATCTATCTCAAACTCATATAATATGTCGGTTGCATTGGATTGTAATACATTTTCACTCTAGAAACACTAATAAAGCTGTCTACAGTTTCTACGCTATGTTTTCTCGGTTTTGGGACAAAATAGGAATAAATGTTTTTTAAACTCTCGAAATCCATCTTGAACTCTTCTAATTAGTCAATTGCATTGGATTGTGATACATTTTAACCCGAGAAACACTAACAAAGCTGTTTACAGGTTCTAAGCAATGTTTTCTCGGTTGTAGCCTATTTTCTCGGTTTGAGCCTGTTTTGGGACAAAATGGGTATAAGGGTATTTTAAACTCTCCAAATCCATCTCAAACTCTTATAATTAGTCAGTTGCATTGGATTATGATACATTTTAACCATTAAAACACTAAGAAAGCTGTTTTGAGCTTCTAACCCCTGTTTTTTCGGTTTTAGCCTATTTTCTCGGTTTTAGCCTGTTTTGGGACAAAATAGGAAAACGTGTTTTTAATCTCTCAAAATCCATCTCAAGCTATTATAATTAGTCATTTACATTGGATTATGATACATTTAGAATTTAGAAACACTAACAAAGCTATTTACAGCTTCTAAGCCCTGTTTTCTCGGTTTTAGCCTGTTTTGAGACAAAATGGGTATACGTGTTTTTTAAACTCTCCAAATCCATCTCAAACTCATATAATTTGTCAGTTGCAATTAATTGTGATACATTTTAACTATAGAAACACTAACAAAGCTGTTTACAGTTTCTAAGGTATGTTTTTTCGGTTTTAGGACAAAATAAGAATAAGTGTTTTTTAAACTCTCCAAATCCATCTCAATCTCATATAATTAGTCATTTACATTCGATTATGATACATTTTAACCCTTGAAACACTAACAAAGCTGTTTACAGCTTCTAAGCCCTGTTTTCTTGGTTTTAGCCTGTTTTGGGACAAAATGGGTACACATGTTTTTTAAACTCTCCAAATCCATCTTGAACTCTTATAATTAGTCAGTTGCATTGGATTATGATACATTTTAACCCTAGAAACACTAACAAATCTGTTTACAGCTTCTAAGCCCTATTTTCTCGGTTTTAGCCTGTTTTGGGACAAAATGGGTATAAGTGTTTTTTAAACTCTCCAAATCTATCTCAAACTCTTATAATTAGTCAGTTGCATTGGATTGTGATACATTTCAACCCGAGAAACACTAACAAAGCTGTTTAAAGCTTCTAAGCCCTATTTTCTCGGTTTTAGCTTGTTTTGGGACAAAATGGGTATAAGTGTTTTTTAAACTCTCCAAATCTATCTCAAACTCATATAATATGTCGGTTGCATTGGATTGTAATACATTTTAACTCTAGAAACACTAATAAAGCTGTCTACAGTTTCTACGCTATGTTTTCTCGGTTTTGGGACAAAATAGGAATAAATGTTTTTTAAACTCTCCAAATCCATCTCAATCTCATATAATTAGTCATTTACATTGGCTTATGATACATTTTAACCCTTGAAACACTAACAAAGCAGTTTACAGCTTCTAAGCCTTGTTTTCTCGGTTTTAACCTGTTATTGAGACAAAATGGGTATAAGCGTTTTTTAAACTCTCCAAAACCATCTCAAACTCTTATAATTAGTCAGTTGCATTGGATTGTGATACATTTTAGCCCGAGAAACACTAACAAAGCTGTTTAGAGATTCTAACCCCTGTTTTCTCGATTTTAGCCTATTTTCTCTGTTTTAGCCTATTTTGGGACGAAATAGGAATAAGTGTTTTTTACACTCTCCAAATCCATCTCAACCTCTTATAATTAGTCATTTACATTGGATTATGGTACATTTTAACCCTAGAAACACTAACAAAGCTGTTTACAGCTTCTAAGCCATGTTTTCTCGGTTTTAGCCTGTTTAGAGACAAAATTGGTATAAGTGTTTTTTAAACTCTCGAAATCCATCTTGAACTTTTCTAATTAGTCAATTGCATTGGATTGTGATACATTTTAACCCGAGAAACACTAACAAAGCTGTTTACAGGTTCTAAGCAATGTTTTCTCGGTTGTAGCCTATTTTCTCGGTTTGAGCCTGTTTTGGGACAAAATGGGTATAAGGGTATTTTAAACTCTCCAAATCCATCTCAAACTCTTATAATTAGTCAGTTGCATTGGATTATGATACATTTTAACCATTAAAACACTAAGAAAGCTGTTTTGAGCTTCTAACCCCTGTTTTTCGGTTTTAGCCTATTTTCTCGGTTTTAGCCTGTTTTGGGACAAAATAGGAAAACGTGTTTTTAATCTCTCAAAATCCATCTCAAGCTATTATAATTAGTCATTTACATTGGATTATGATACATTTAGAATTTAGAAACACTAACAAAGCTATTTACAGCTTCTAAGCCCTGTTTTCTCGGTTTTAGCCTGTTTTGAGACAAAATGGGTATACGTGTTTTTTAAACTCTCCAAATCCATCTCAAACTCATATAATTTGTCAGTTGCAATTAATTGTGATACATTTTAACTATAGAAACACTAACAAAGCTGTTTACAGTTTCTAAGGTATGTTTTTTCGGTTTTAGGACAAAATAAGAATAAGTGTTTTTTAAACTCTCCAAATCCATCTCAATCTCATATAATTAGTCATTTACATTCGATTATGATACATTTTAACCCTTGAAACACTAACAAAGCTGTTTACAGCTTCTAAGCCCTGTTTTCTTGGTTTTAGCCTGTTTTGGGACAAAATGGGTACACATGTTTTTTAAACTCTCCAAATCCATCTTGAACTCTTATAATTAGTCAGTTGCATTGGATTATGATACATTTTAACCCTAGAAACACTAACAAATCTGTTTACAGCTTCTAACCCCTGTTTTCTCGGTTTTAGCCTGTTTTGGGACAAAATGGGTATAAGTGTTTTTTAAACTCTCCAAATCCATCTCAAACTCTTATAATTAGTCAGTTGCATTGGATTGTGATACATTTCAACCCGAGAAACACTAACAAAGCTGTTTAAAGCTTCTAAGCCCTATTTTCTCGGTTTTAGCTTGTTTTGGGACAAAATGGGTATAAGTGTTTTTTAAACTCTCCAAATCTATCTCAAACTCATATAATATGTCGGTTGCATTGGATTGTAATACATTTTAACTCTAGAAACACTAATAAAGCTGTCTACAGTTTCTACGCTATGTTTTCTCGGTTTTGGGACAAAATAGGAATAAGTGTTTTATAAACTCTCCAAATCCATCTCAATCTCATATAATTAGTCATTTACATTGGCTTATGATACATTTTAACCCTTGAAACACTAACAAAGCTGTTTACAATTTCTAAGCCTCTTTTTCTCGGTTTTAACCTGTTATTGAGACAAAAAGGGTATAAGTGTTTTTTAAACTCTCCAAAACCATCTCAAACTCTTATAATTAGTCAGTTGCATTGGATTGTGATACATTTTAGCCCGAGAAACACTAACAAAGCTGTTTAGAGATTCTAACCCCTGTTTTCTCGGTTTTAGCCTATTTTCTCTGTTTTAGCCTATTTTGGGACGAAATAGGAATAAGTGTTTTTTACACTCTCCAAATCTATCTCAACCTCTTATAATTAGTCATTTACATTGGATTATGGTACATTTTAACCCTAGAAACACTAACAAAGCTGTTTACAGCTTCTAAGCCATGTTTTCTCGGTTTTAGCCTGTTTTGAGACAAAATTGGTATAAGTGTTTTTTAAACTCTCGAAATCCATCTCGAACTCTTCTAATTAGTCAATTGCATTGGATTGTGATACATTTTAACCCGAGAAACACTAACAAAGCTGTTTACAGGTTCTAAGCAATGTTTTCTCGGTTGTAGCCTATTTTCTCGGTTTGAGCCTGTTTTGGGACAAAATGGGTATAAGGGTATTTTAAACTCTCCAAATCCATCTCAAACTCTTATAATTAGTAAGTTGCATTGGATTATGATACATTTTAACCATAAAAACACTAAGAAAGCTGTTTTGAGCTTCTAACCCCTGTTTTTTCGGTTTTAGCCTATTTTCTCGGTTTTAGCCTGTTTTGGGACAAAATAGGAAAACGTGTTTTTAATCTCTCAAAATCCATCTCAAGCTATTATAATTAGTCATTTACATTGGATTATGATACATTTAAAATTTAGAAACACTAACAAAGCTATTTACAGCTTCTAAGCCCTGTTTTCTCGGTTTTAGCCTGTTTTGAGACAAAATGGGTATAAGTGTTTTTTAAACTCTCCAAATCCATCTCAAACTCATATAATTTGTCAGTTGCAATTAATTGTGATACATTTTAACTATAGAAACACTAACAAAGCTGTTTACAGTTTCTAAGGTATGTTTTTTCGGTTTTAGGACAAAATAAGAATAAGTGTTTTTTAAACTCTCCAAATACATCTCAATCTCATATAATTAGTCATTTACATTCGATTATGATACATTTTAACCCTTGAAACACTAACAAAGCTGTTTACAGCTTCTAAGCCCTGTTTTCTTGGTTTTAGCCTGTTTTGGGACAAAATGGGTACACGTGTTTTTTAAACTCTCCAAATCCATCTCAAACTCTTATAATTAGTCAGTTGCATTGGATTATGATACGTTTTAAACCTAGGAAAAGTAACAAAGCTGTTTACAGCTTCTAACCCCTGTTTTCTCGGTTTTAGCCTGTTTTGAGACAAAATGGGTATAAGTGTTTTTTAAACTCTCCAACTCCATCTCAAACTCTTATAATTAGTCAGTTGCATTGGATTATGATACATTTTAACCCTAGAAACAGTAACAAAGCTGGTTACAGCTTCTAAGCCCTATTTTCTCGGTTTTAGCTTGTTTTGGGACAAAATGGGTATAAGTGGTTTTTAAACTCTCCAAATCCATCTCAAACTCTTATAATTAGTCAGTTGCATTGGATTGTGATACATTTCAACCCGAGAAACACAAACAAAGCTGTTGAAAGCTTCTAAGCCCTGCTTTCTCGGTTTTAGCCTGTTTTGAGACAAAATGGATATAAGTGTGTTTTAAACTCTCCAAATTCATCTCAAACTCTTATAATTAGTCAGTTGCATTGGATTGTCATACATTTTAACCCGAAAAACACTAACAAAGCTGTTTACAGGTTCTAAGCAATGTTTTCTCGGTTGTAGCCTATTTCTCGGTTTGAGCCTGTTTTGGGACAAAATGGGTATAAGGGTATTTTAAACACTCCAAATCCATCTCAAACTCTTATAATTAGTCAGTTGCATTGGATTATGATACATTTTAACCATTAAAACACTAAGAAAGCTGTTTTGAGCTTCAAACCCATGTTTTCTCGATGTTAGCCGATTTTCTCGGTTTTAGCCTGTTTTGGGACAAAATAGGAAGAAATGTTTTTTAATCTCTCCAAATCCATCACAAGCTATTATAATTAGTCATTTACGTTGGATTATGATACATTTTAACCCTAGAAACACTAACAAAGCTATTTACAGCTTCTAAGCCATATTTTCTCGGTTTTAGCCTCTTTTGAGACAAAATGGGTATAAGTGTTTTTTAAACTCTCCAAATCCATCTCAAACTCAAATAATTTGCCAGTTGCATTGGATTGTGATACATTTTAACTGTAGAAACACTAACAAAGCTGTTTATAGTTTCTAAGCTATGTTTTCTCGTTTTTAGGACAAAATAGGAATAAGTGTTTTTCATACTCTCCAAATCCATCTCAATCTCCTATAATTAGTCATTTACATTGGATTAGGATACATTTTAACCCTAGAAACACAAACAAAGCTGTTTACAGCTTCTAAGCCCTGTTTTCTTGGTTTTAGCCTGTTTTGGGATAAAATGGGTATAAGTGTTTTTTAAACTCTCCAAATCCATCTCAAATACTTATAATTAGTCAGTTGCATAGGATTATGATACATTTTAACCCTAGAAACAGTAACAAAGCTGTTTACAGCTTCTAACCCCTGTTTTCTCGGTTTTAGCCTGTCTTGAGACAAAATGGGTATAAGTGTTTTTTAAACTTTCCAAATCCATCTCAAACTCTTATAATTAGTTTGTTGCATTGGATTACGATTCATTTTAACCCTAGAAACAGTAACAAAGCTGGTTACAGCTTCTAACCCCTGTTTTCTCAATTTTAGCCTGTTTTGGGACAAAATGGGTATAAGTGTTTTTTAAACTCTCCAAATCCATCTCAAACTCTTATAATTATTCAGTTGCATTGGATTATGATACATTTTAACCCTAGAAATAGTAACAAAGCTGTTTACAGCTTCTAACCCCTGTTTTCTTGGTTTTAGCCTGTTTTGAGACAAAATGGGTATAAGTGTTTTTTAAACTCTCCAAATCCATCTCAAAGTCTTATAATTAGTCAGTTGCATTGGATTATGATACATTTTGACCCTAGAAACAGTAACATATCTGGTTACAGCTTCTAACCCCTGTTTTCTTGGTTTTAGCTTGTTTTGGGACAAACTGGGTATAAGTGTTTTTTAAACTCTCCAAATCCATCTCAAACTCTTATAATTTGTTAGTTGTATTGGATTGTGATACATTTTAACTCTAGAAACACTAACAAATCTGTTTCCAGCTTCTAAGCCATATTTTCTCGGTTTTAGCATGTTTTGGGACAAAATGGGTATAAGTGTTTTTTAAACTCTCCAAATCCATCTCAAACTCTTATAATTAGTCAGTTGCATTGGATTGTGATACATTTCAACCCGAGAAACACTAACAAAGCCGTTTACAGCTTCTAAGCCTTGTTTTCTCTGTTTTAGCTTGTTTAGAGACAAAATGGGTATAAGTGTTTTTTAAACTCTCCAAATCCATCTCAAACTCTTATAATTAGTCAGTTGCATTGGATTGTGATAGAATTTAACTCTAGAAACACTAAAAAAGCTTTTTACAGCTTCTAAGCAATGTTTTCACGGCTTTAGCCTGTTTTTTTTTTGTTTTAGCCTGTTTTGGGACAAAATCGGTATAACAGGTTTTTAAACTCTCCAAATCAATCTCAAACTCTTATAATTAGTCAGTTGCATTGGATTACGATACATTATAACCCTAAAAACACTAACAAAGCTGTTTACAGCTGCTAAGCCCTGCTTTCTCGGTTTTAGCTTGTTTTGAGACAAAATGGATATAAGTGTTTTTTAAACTCTCCCAATCCATCTCAAACTCCTATAATTAGTCAGTTGCATTGGATTGTGATACATTTTAACCCGAGAAACACTAACAAAGCTGTTTACAGACTCTAAGCAATGTTTTCTTGGTTGTAGCCTATTTTGAAACAAAATGGGTATAAGTGTTTTTTAAACCCTCCAACTCCATCTCAAACTCTAATAATTTGTCAGTTGCATTGGATTATGATACATTTTAACCCTAGAAAAAGTAACAAAGCTGGTTACAGCTTCTAAACCCTATTTTCTCGGTTTTAGCTTGTTTTGGGACAAAATGGGTATAAGTGTTTTTTAAACTCTCCAAATCCATCTCAAACTCTTATAATTAGTCAGTTGCATTGGATTATGATACATTTTAACCCGAGAAACACTAACAAAGCTGTTTACAGGTTCTAAGCATTGTTTCTCGGTTGTAGCCTATTTTCTCGGTTTGAGCCTGTTTTGGGACAAAATGGGTATAAGGGTATTTTAAACTCTCCAAATCCATCTCAAACTCTTATAATTAGTCAATTGCATTGGATTATGATACATTTTAACCATAAAAACACTAAGAAAGCTGTTTTGAGCTTCTAACCCCTATTTTCTCAGTTTTAGCCTATTTTCCCAGTTTTAGCATGTTTTGGGACAAAATAGGAAGAAGGGTTTCTTAATCTCTCCAAATCCATCTCAAGCTATTATAATTAGTCATTTACATTGGATTATGATACATTTTAACCCTAGAAACACTAACAAAGCTATTTACAGCTTCTAAACCCTGTTTTCTCGGTATTAGCCTGTTTTGAGACAAAATGGGTATAAATGTTTTTTAAGCTCTCCAAATCCATCTCAAACTCATATAATTTGCCAGTTGCATTGGATTGTGATACATTTTAACTATAGAAACACTAACAAAGCTGTTTATAGTTTCTAAGCTATGTTTTCTCAGTTTTAGGACAAAATAGGAATAAGTGTTTTTTAAACTCTCCAAATCCATCTCAATCTCCTATAATTAGTCATTTACATTGGATTATGGTACATTTTAACCCTAGAAACACAAACAAATCTGTTTACAGCTTCTAAGCCCTGTTTTCTTGGGTTTAGCATGTTTTGGGACAAAATGGGTATAAGTGTTGTTTAAACTCTCCAAATCCATCTCAAACTCATATAATTTGTCACTTGCATTGGATTGTGATACATTTTAACTATAGATACACTAACAAAGCTGTTTACAGTTTCTAAGCTATGTTTTCTCGGTTTTAGGACAAAATAGGAATAAGTGTTTTTTCAACTCTCCAAATCCATCTCAACCTCCTATAACTAGTTATTTACATTGGATTACGATACATTTTAACCCTAGAAACACAAACAAAGCTGTTTAAAACTTCTAAGCCCTGTTTTCTTGGTTTTAGCCTGTTTTGGGACAAAATGGGTATAAGTGTTTTTAAACTCTCCAACTCCATCTCAAACTCTTATAAATAGTCAGTTGCATTGGATTATGATACATTTTAACCCTAGAAATAGTAACAAAGCTGGTTATAGCTTTAACCCCAGTTTTCTCAATTTTAGCCTATTTTGGGACAAAATGGGTATAAGTGTTTTTTAAACTCACCAAATCCATCTCATACTCTTATAATTAGTCAATTGCATTGGATTGTGATACATTTCAACCCGAGAAATACTAACAAAGCTGTGTAAAGCTTCTAGGCCCTGTTTTATTGGTTTTAGCCTGTTTTGAGACAAAATGGGTATAAGTGTGTTTTAAACTCTCCAAATCCATCTCAAACTCATATAATTTGTCAGTTGCATTGGATTGTGATACATTGTAACTATAGAAACACTAACAAAGCTGTTTACAGTTTCTAAGCTATGTTTTCTCGGTTTTAGGACAAAATAGGAATAAGTGTTTTTTAAACTCTCCAAATCCATCTCAACCTCCTATAACTAGTTATTTACATTGGATTACGATACATATTAACCCTAGAAACACAAACAAAGCTGTTTACAGCTTCTAAGCCCTGTTTTCTTGGTTTTAGCCTGTTTTGGGAAAAAATGGGTATAAGTGTTTTTAAACTCTCCAACTCCATCTCAAACTCTTATAAATAGTCAGTTGCATTGGATTGTGATACATTTCAACCCGAGAAATACTAACAAAGCTGTGTAAAGCTTCTAGGCCCTGTTTTCTTGGTTTTAGCCTGTTTTGAGACAAAATGGGTATAAGTGTGTTTTAAACTCTCCAAATCCATCTCAAACTCATATAATTTGTCAGTTGCATTGGATTGTGATACATTTTAACTATAGAAACACTAACAAAGCTGTTTACAGTTTCTAAGCTATGTTTTCTCGGTTTTAGGACAAAATAGGAATAAGTGTTTTTTAAACTCTCCAAATCCATTTCAATCTCCTATAATTAGTCATTTACATTGGATTATGGTACATTTTAATCCTAGAAACACAAACAAAGCTGTTTACAGCTTCTAAGCCCTGTTTTCTTGGTTTTAGCCTGTTTTGGGACAAAATGGGTATAAGTGTTTTTAAACTCTCCAACTCCATCTCAAACTCTTATAAATAGTCAGTTGCATTGGATTATGATACATTTTAACCCTAGAAACAGTAACATAGCTGTTTACAGCTTCTACCCTTGTTTTCTCGGTTTTAGCCTGTTTTGAGACAAAATGGGTATAAGTGTTTTTTAAACTCTCCAAATCCATCTCAAACTCTTATAATTAGTCAGTTGCATTGGATTATGATACATTTTAACCCTAGAAACAGTAACAAAGCTGGTTACAGCTTCTAAGCCCTATTTTCTCGGTTTTAGCTTGTTTTGGGACAAAATGGGTATAAGTGTTTTTTAAACTCTCCAAATCCATCTCAAACTCTTATAATTAGTCAGTTGCATTGGATTGTGATACATTTTAACCCGAGAAACACTAACAAAGCTGTTTACAGGTTCTAAGCATTGTTTCTCGGTTGTAGCCTATTTTCTCGGTTTGAGCCTGTTTTGGGACAAAATGGGTATAAGGGTATTTTAAACTCTCCAAATCCATCTCAAACTCTTATAATTAGTCAATTGCATTGGATTATGATACATTTTAACCATAAAAACACTAAGAAAGCTGTTTTGAGCTTCTAACCCCTATTTTCTCAGTTTTAGCCTATTTTCCCAGTTTTAGCATGTTTTGGGACAAAATAGGAAGAAGGGTTTCTTAATCTCTCCAAATCCATCTCAAGCTATTATAATTAGTCATTTACATTGGATTATGATACATTTTAACCCTAGAAACACTAACAAAGCTATTTACAGCTTCTAAACCCTGTTTTCTCGGTATTAGCCTGTTTTGAGACAAAATGGGTATAAATGTTTTTTAAGCTCTCCAAATCCATCTCAAACTCATATAATTTGCCAGTTGCATTGGATTGTGATACATTTTAACTATAGAAACACTAACAAAGCTGTTTATAGTTTCTAAGCTATGTTTTCTCAGTTTTAGGACAAAATAGGAATAAGTGTTTTTTAAACTCTCCAAATCCATCTCAATCTCCTATAATTAGTCATTTACATTGGATTATGGTACATTTTAACCCTAGAAACACAAACAAATCTGTTTACAGCTTCTAAGCCCTGTTTTCTTGGGTTTAGCATGTTTTGGGACAAAATGGGTATAAGTGTTGTTTAAACTCTCCAAATCCATCTCAAACTCATATAATTTGTCACTTGCATTGGATTGTGATACATTTTAACTATAGATACACTAACAAAGCTGTTTACAGTTTCTAAGCTATGTTTTCTCGGTTTTAGGACAAAATAGGAATAAGTGTTTTTTCAACTCTCCAAATCCATCTCAACCTCCTATAACTAGTTATTTACATTGGATTACGATACATTTTAACCCTAGAAACACAAACAAAGCTGTTTAAAACTTCTAAGCCCTGTTTTCTTGGTTTTAGCCTGTTTTGGGACAAAATGGGTATAAGTGTTTTTAAACTCTCCAACTCCATCTCAAACTCTTATAAATAGTCAGTTGCATTGGATTATGATACATTTTAACCCTAGAAATAGTAACAAAGCTGGTTATAGCTTTAACCCCAGTTTTCTCAATTTTAGCCTATTTTGGGACAAAATGGGTATAAGTGTTTTTTAAACTCACCAAATCCATCTCATACTCTTATAATTAGTCAATTGCATTGGATTGTGATACATTTCAACCCGAGAAATACTAACAAAGCTGTGTAAAGCTTCTAGGCCCTGTTTTATTGGTTTTAGCCTGTTTTGAGACAAAATGGGTATAAGTGTGTTTTAAACTCTCCAAATCCATCTCAAACTCATATAATTTGTCAGTTGCATTGGATTGTGATACATTGTAACTATAGAAACACTAACAAAGCTGTTTACAGTTTCTAAGCTATGTTTTCTCGGTTTTAGGACAAAATAGGAATAAGTGTTTTTTAAACTCTCCAAATCCATCTCAACCTCCTATAACTAGTTATTTACATTGGATTACGATACATATTAACCCTAGAAACACAAACAAAGCTGTTTACAGCTTCTAAGCCCTGTTTTCTTGGTTTTAGCCTGTTTTGGGAAAAAATGGGTATAAGTGTTTTTAAACTCTCCAACTCCATCTCAAACTCTTATAAATAGTCAGTTGCATTGGATTGTGATACATTTCAACCCGAGAAATACTAACAAAGCTGTGTAAAGCTTCTAGGCCCTGTTTTCTTGGTTTTAGCCTGTTTTGAGACAAAATGGGTATAAGTGTGTTTTAAACTCTCCAAATCCATCTCAAACTCATATAATTTGTCAGTTGCATTGGATTGTGATACATTTTAACTATAGAAACACTAACAAAGCTGTTTACAGTTTCTAAGCTATGTTTTCTCGGTTTTAGGACAAAATAGGAATAAGTGTTTTTTAAACTCTCCAAATCCATTTCAATCTCCTATAATTAGTCATTTACATTGGATTATGGTACATTTTAATCCTAGAAACACAAACAAAGCTGTTTACAGCTTCTAAGCCCTGTTTTCTTGGTTTTAGCCTGTTTTGGGACAAAATGGGTATAAGTGTTTTTAAACTCTCCAACTCCATCTCAAACTCTTATAAATAGTCAGTTGCATTGGATTATGATACATTTTAACCCTAGAAACAGTAACATAGCTGTTTACAGCTTCTACCCTTGTTTTCTCGGTTTTAGCCTGTTTTGAGACAAAATGGGTATAAGTGTTTTTTAAACTCACCAAATCCATCTCATACTCTTATAATTAGTCTGTTGCATTGGATTATGATACATTTTAACCCTAGAAACAGTATCAAAGCTGGTTACAGCTTCTAACCCCAGTTTTCTCAATTTTAGCCTATTTTGGGACAAAATGGGTATAAGTGTTTTTTAAACTCACCAAATCCATCTCATACTCATATAATTAGTCACTTGCATTGGATTGTGATACATTTCAACCCGAGAAACACTAACAAAGCTGTTTAAAGCTTCTAGGCCCTGTTTTCTCGGTTTTATCCTGTTTTGATACAAAATGGGTATAAGTGTTTTTTAAACTCTCCAAATCCATCTCAAACTCATATAATTTGTCAGTTGCATTGGATTATGATACATTTTAACTATAGAAACACTAACAAAGCTGTTTACAGTTTCTAAGCTATGTTTTCTCGGTTTTAGGACAAAATAGGAATAAGTGTTTTTTAAACTCTCCAAATCCATCTCAACCTCCTATAACTAGTTATTTACATTGGATTACGATACATATTAACCCTAGAAACACAAACAAAGCTGTTTACAGCTTCTAAGCCCTGTTTTCTTGCTTTTAGCCTGTTTTGGGACAAAATGGGTATAAGTGTTTTTAAACTCTCCAACTCCGTCTCAAACTCTTATAATTAGTCAGTTGCATTGGATTATGATACATTTTAACCCTAGAAACAGCAACATAGCTGTTTACAGCTTCTAACCCCTGTTTTCTCGGTTTTAGCCTGTTTTGAGACAAAATGGTATAAGTGTTTTTTAAACTCTCCAAATCCATCTCAAACTCTTATAATTAGTCAGTTGCATTGGATTATGATACATTTTAACCCTAGAAATAGTAACAAACCTGGTTACAACTTCTAACCCCTGTTTTCTCAATTTTAGCCTATTTTGGGACAAAATGGGTATAAGTGATTTTTAAACTCTCCAAATCCATCTCATACTCCTATAATTAGTCACTTGCATTAGATTGTGATACATTTCAACCCGAGAAACACTAACAATGCTGTTTAAAGCTTCTAGGCCCTGTTTTCTCGGTTTTAGCCTGTTTTGAGACAAAATGGGTTTAAGTGTTTTTTAAACTCTCTAAATCCATCTCAAACTCATATAATTTGTCAGTTGCATTGGATTGTGATATATTTTAACTATAGAAACACTAACAAAGCTGTTTACAGTTTCTAAGCTATGTTTTCTCGGTTTTAGGACAAAATAGGAATAAGTGTTTTTTAAACTCTCCAAATCCATCTCAGTCTCCTATAATTAGTCATTTACATTGGATTATGGTACATTTTAATCCTAGAAACACAAACAAAGCTGTTTACAGCTTCTAAGCCCTGTTTTCTTGGTTTTAGCCTGTTTTGGGACAAAATGGGTATAAGTGTTTTTAAACTCTCCAACTCCATCTCAAACTCTTATAATTAGTCAGTTGCATTGGATTATGATACACTTTAACCCTAGAAACAGTAACATAGCTGTTTACAGCTTCTAACCCATGTTTTCTCGGTTTTAGCATGTTGTGAGACAAAATGGGTATAAGTGTTTTTTAAACTCTCCAAATCCATCTCAAACTCTTATAATTAGTCAGTTGCATTGGATTACGATACATTTTAACACTAGAAACAGTAAGAAAGCTGGTTACAGCATCTAAGCCCTATTTTCTCGGTTTTTGCTTGTTTTGGGACAAAATGGGTATAAGTGTTTTTTAAACTCTCCAAATCCATCTCAAACTCTTATAATTAGTCAGTTGCATTGGATTGTGATACATTTTAACCCGAGAAACACTAACAAAGCTCTATACAGGTTCTCAGCATTGATTTCTCGGTTGTAGCCTATTTTCTCGGTTTGAGCCTGTTTTAGGACAAAATGGGTATAAGGGTATTTTAAACTCTCCAAATCCATCTCAAACTCTTATAATTAGTCAGTTGCATTGGATTATGATACATTTTAACCATAAAAACATAAGAAAGCTGTTTTGAGCTTCTAACCCCTATTTTCTCGGTTTTAGCCTATTTCCTCGGTTTTAGCCTGTTTTGGGACAAAATAGGAAGAAGTGTTTTTTAATCTCTCCAAATCCATCTCAAGCTATTATAATCAGTCAATTACATTGGATTATGATACATTTTAACCCTAGAAACACTAACAAAGCTATTTACAGCTTCTAAGCCCTGTTTTCTCGGTTTTAGCCTGTTTTGAGACAAAATGGGTATAAGTGTTTTTTAAACTCTCCAAATCCAACTCAATCTCATATAATTTGCCAGTTGCATTGGATTGTGATACATTTTAACTATAGAAACACTAACAAAGCTGTTTAATGTTTCTAAGCTTTGTTTTCTCGGTTTTAGGACAAAATAGGAATAAATGTTTTTTAAACTCTCCAAATCCATCTCAATCTCCTATAATTAGTCATTTACATTGGATTATGGTACATTTTAACCCTAGAAACACAAACAAAGCTGTTTACAGCTTCTAAGCCCTGTTTTCTTGGTTTTAGCCTGTTTTGGGAGAAAATGGGAATAAGTGTTTTTTAAATTCTCCAACTATTGACCATGGCCGTTTATGTGTTAGGCTGTCCGTACGGTCCGGTTATGTGTTAGGCCGTCCATACGGTCCGGATAGCCTAGGCCATGAGGCCATCAGGCCATAAGTGAGAAATAAGGAAGAGGCGGCCCTAGAAGCCCACGAGAAAGAAGGATCTCGAATGGAGGAAGAATCACGTGTGCATTTGGGGGCTTTCACCTCATTAATGTTGGACCATGGACCACACAAGTGGCTCTCTTCTTCTCTCTTGTGCCTAACGGCTAATTCGTTTTGTTTTCACTATATCTAGCCATGTAAACAACATAAGAAACATTCTATTCTAGTTCATTCGATTATTCTCTTTGTTACACATTTATCTCTCTCACGTTTAACCTTACAACATCAAAACCTCTCTTATTCTCATAAGTCTTCCGCTTATTCTAACATGGTATCAGAGCTAGGTTGTCGTTCTTGACAATCTATTTCTCCTATTCTTCCATTCTTCATCTCTGTTCACTCGTTTCTTAGTCTTTTCTTCTTTTACTCTCCGGGTAAACGGTTTATCCAACGGTCCATAACATTTAAACCTTGGAAAACGCCAAACCCATTGTTACTCCTACTGTTCTTAAGGGAACAAACTACCTGCTGTGGACGAGAACCACAAGAACCTCCCTTGGAGGTCGTGGCCTTTGGAGTCATGTAGAAACTGACTATGTTCCAAAGCAAAACCTCAAAGGAGAAGATGAAGGCGCTTCCGAGGTGGAAGTAGAGGAAGAGAGCGAGAGGAAGGCCAAGTGGTTTCAAGAAGACCAAGTTGTTCTATCTGTTCTCCAAAACTCTCTTGACACATCAATCCTTGAAGCCTACTCCTATTGTGAAACGGCCAAGGAGCTTTGGGAAACACTTAAAGGTGTTTATGGTAATGTCTCTAACTTGACTAGAGTCTTTGAAGTCAAGAAGGCTTTAAATGAGCTCAATCAAGATGATATGGAGTTCACTAAACATCTTGGAAAGTTTCGAGCACTATGGTCCGAACTTGACATGTTACGGCCAAGTACACTCGATCTGATGGTGCTGACCGAAAGGAAGGAGCAAGACAAGGTCTTTGGACTTCTCCTTACCTTAAACCCATCTTTCAATGACCTCTTGAAGCACATCCTCAGGGATGAGAAGCTACCCTCCTTTGAAGACATCTGCTCTCAAATCCAAAGAGAACAAGGATCATTTGACTTGTTTAGCGGCAAGGGGGAGCTTGTTACAGCTAACAAAGGAGTGTACAAACAAGAGGATAGGAAGGTGTGGATATGTGACCATTGCAAGAGGCGAGGTCATAAGAAAGACAAGTGCTGGATTCTCCATCCCCATCTCAAACCGGCCAAGTTTAAGGCTAACCTATCAAAGGAAGCATCTAACGACAAGGGAGCCGGTTCATCCAAGCAAGGAGATGAGGCGGCCATGACCGCAGCCTATGGAGAAGTGGTGAGGAAATCAGACCTAGAAGCACTCATTCGCTCCATTGCTTCACTCAAGGAATCTGGTATCTCTCTCTTTACCTTTAAGCCTAGTAAATCTCTTGTTGTTGACTCAGGGGCTTCTCATCACATGATTAGTAACCCTAGTTTAATTAACAACATAAAACCGGCTTTAGGGAATGTTATTATTGCTAATGGAGAACAAATACCTGTGAAAGGGATAGGGGATTTGAAACTATTTGATAAGACCTCAAAAGCTTTCTTTATGCCTACCTTCACTTCTAATCTTCTATCAGTTAAGAGGGCTACCAATGATTTGAATTGTTATGCAATCTTTGGTCCGAATAGTGTTCATTTTCAGGATATTGAGACTGGGAAAGTTCTTGGAGAAGGACAAGGGAATGGAGATCTTTATGTCCTAGAAAAACCCTCACCTAGCTTATCTACTTCTATTAAGTCTTGTTTTGTTGTTAATTCGGACAGTGTGTGGCATGCTAGACTAGGCCACCCTCATTCTAGGGCTCTTGCTTTAACGTTACCAAATGTTTCTTTTAATAACTCAATGTGTGAGTCTTGTATTCTTGGTAAACATTGCAAATCTATTTTCCCTAAGTCTAATACTATTTATGAGCATTGCTTTGATCTAGTGCATTCTGATGTGTGGACTTCACCATGTCTTTCTAGAGATAATAACAAATACTTTGTGACTTTTATTGATGAAAAATCTAAGTACACATGGATTACTTTGTTACCATCAAAGGATAGAGTGTTTGATGCATTCATAAATTTCCAAAATTATGTTACTAATCATTTCAATGCTAAAATTAAGATACTTAGGTCAGACAATGGTGGAGAATATACAAGTCACAAGTTCAAAGAACATTTGGCTAAGCATGGCATTTTACATCAAACAAGCTGTCCATATACACCCCAACAAAATGGTGTGGCCGAGAGGAAGAACCGACACCTCATGGAGGTTGCACGGTCCATGATGTTCCACTCACACGTCACAAGATGATATTGGGGAGATGCCGTGATGATGGCGTGTTACTTGATTAACCGAACACCAACCAAAGTCCTTAGTGACTTGTCGCCGTTTGAGGTATTGAACAAATTTAAACCATCCCTAGATCACTTACGTGTATTCGGTTGTGTTTGTTTCGTGTTTGTACCAGGGGAACAACGGAGTAAGCTTGATCCTAAAAGCGTGAGGTGCATGTTCATCGGCTATACCACGACTCAAAAGGGATACAAGTGCTATGATCCAACGACAAGTCGTTTGTATGTTTCTCGAGATGTTCGCTTCATGGAAAATGTTGGCTATTTCGACAACAAGGACTGGAACAGCCTCAAAGACCTCTCCTCTTCACCGAATGACCGGGCCTCTAGCCTAAAATTCCTCCTTGATCACCTTGGGAATTCGTCTCCACCGCCTGCCCCTACACGGCTCGAGTCAAGTCCGACCAGTATAGAGAATGGGCCGGACCCCGCGGACGTCCCCGCGGATGAATTGCCTTCAGATCATGTTCCTCCTGTGCCAACTTCGCTGGCTGGACCCCATGGTGTCTCCTTAACGCCTACTGAGGACCACCAGGAAGCGGCTTCCATGGCCAGTGACACAGTTGAATTACACCCAATAGAGCTGCCTTCTCAACCAGGTCTACGCAGAAGTGAACGTGTTCGGTCTCACCCATCCACATGGAAGGACAAACGAGTCTACTACAACAGTCAAGCCGTTGCACATCCTGTTCAGGCCGTTTGTTCGCTTGAGCTGCTTCCGGTCGAGCACCAAGCCTTCTTTGGCCAAGTCGATGCTCATTGGGTTCCTCAAACTTATGATGAGGCTAAGGCACACCA
The DNA here is from genome assembly GCF_030686135.1 of Camelina sativa. Classification (NCBI taxonomy): domain Eukaryota; kingdom Viridiplantae; phylum Streptophyta; class Magnoliopsida; order Brassicales; family Brassicaceae; genus Camelina; species Camelina sativa. The sequence goes on along the minus strand of NC_141893.1, from coordinate 24,559,070 downwards.
AGAGTGGTTAGATGCTATCAAAGACGAAACTAGTGCCATGATCCGGAACCACACGTGGGATGAGGCTGACCTTCCCAAAGGCAAAAAGGCTGTGAGCTCCAAATGGGTCTTCACCATCAATTTCTTGAGTACAGGCGCCATTGAACGCCACAAGGCTCGACTGGTCGCCTGTGGTTTTACCCAAACATATGGTGATGACTACACGGAGACATTCACCCCGGTGGCCAAGCTCCATACCGTTCGGGTCGTACTCTCTCTTGCGGTCAACCTCTCGTGGGATCTTTGGCAAATGGATGTTAAAAATGCCTTTCTCCAAGGCGAATTGGACGAGGAGGTTTATATGACGACTCCTCCGGGCCTTGAAGACTTGGTTGCTCCCGGGAAAGTCTTCAGGATGCGCAAGGCCATCTATGGCCTCAAGCAGTCTCCGCGGGCCTGGTACCACAAGCTGAGCTCCACCCTCAAAACTCACGGTTTTAGGCGATCAGAGGCCGATCACACCCTTTTCACGCGTCAAACATCTCTTGGCCTGGTCGTGGTGCTTATCTATGTTGACGACATTATTGTGACTGGCGATGATAAAGCTGGCATTGCAGATACCAAGCAGTCTTTCAAGTCTGCTATTGATATCAAGGACTTAGGCGAGCTCAAATACTTCCTTGGGATTGAAATCTGTCGCTCTCCGGAAGGACTCTTTCTTTCCCAACGCAAGTATACTCTTGACTTGCTAGCTGAAACCGGCAAGCTTGGTGTGTCTCCGGTGGCTACGCCACTAGCTGAGGATTACCAGCTCAAGCGAAAGGGGGAGAGCATTCGGGCAAAAGAAGGCAAGCCGCGAGAGCCCATGGACGAGCCATTCCCGGATGTCACACGCTATCGCCGGCTTGTAGGTAAGTTAATATATCTTACCATCACGCGACATGACATATGCTATGCTGTGAACCAGGTTAGTCAGCACATGAAGGCTCCAAGCAAGTACCAATGGAGCATGGTCGAAAGAATTCTAAGCTATCTCAAAGGCAGTCCGGGTTAAGGCATTTGGATGGGCAAGAATGATAATACTGAACTAGTAGGCTATTGTGATGCGGACTACAATGGGGATACTTTGGATAGGAGGTCAACCACTAGATATTGTACCTTCATCGGTGGGAACCTAGTTACATGGAAGTCAAAGAAGCAGAAGGTGGTATCTTGCTCAAGCGCCGAAGCCGAGTATCGAGCAATGAGAAAGCTTACCAACAAATTGACTTGGTTCAAGGGGCTTCTCAAGGATCTTCGTATTGACTCAAAACAACCGATTACGATGCATTGTGACAATGAGGCTGCAATTCACATAGCCACCAACTCTGTCTTCCATGAGAGAACCAAGCACATTGAAAGTGATTGCCATAAAGTTAGGGAGAAGATTGAGGAAGGAGTTATACTACTGTGTCACACTCGGAGTCAAGATCAGTTGGCCGATATCTTCACCAAATCTGCAAGTCCTAAGGTTTGTGACTACATTCATACCAAACTTGGGCTTGTAGACATTACAAGACCTTGATCGACTCCTCTAATCCGTGGACAGCACACTCTTTTTCCCTTGACTTAGTTTTGTCCCATGAGGTTTTCTAAATCAAGGTTTTTAATGAGGTGCTGCTTCACGGGTTCCAAGCTTAGCCAATTCATTCGGCTAAGCTTGAGGGGGAGTATTGACCATGGCCGTTTATGTGTTAGGCTGTCCGTACGGTCCGGTTATGTGTTAGGCCGTCCGTACGGTCCGGATAGCCTAGGCCATGAGGCCATCAGGCCATAAGTGAGAAATAAGGAAGAGGCGGCCCTAGAAGCCCACGAGAAAGAAGGATCTCGAATGGAGGAAGAATCACGTGTGCATTTGGGGGCTTGGTGGTTGACTCCACAATTCAAACCAACAAGGACATGTCGCTTTCACCTCATTAATGTTGGACCATGGACCACACAAGTGGCTCTCTTCTTCTCTCTTGTGCCTAACGGCTAATTCGTTTTGTTTTCACTATATCTAGCCTTGTAAACAACATAAGAAACATTCTATTCTAGTTCATTCGATTATTCTCTTTATTACACATTTATCTCTCTCACGTTTAACCTTACAACATCAAAACCTCTCTTATTCTCATAAGTCTTCCGCTTATTCTAACACCAACTCCTTCTCAAACTCTTAAAATTTGTCAGTTGCATTGGATTATGATACATTTTAACCCTAGAAACTGTAACAAAGCTGTTTACAGTTTCTAACCCCTGTTTTCTCGGTTTTAGCCTGTTTTGAGACAAAATGGGAATAAGTGTTTTTTAAACTCTCCAAATCCATCTCAAACTCTTATAATTAGTCTGTTGCATTGGATTACGATACATTTTAACCCTAGAAATAGTAACAAAGCTGGTTACAACTCCTAACCCCTGTTTTCTCAATTTTAGCCTATTTTGGGACAAAATGGGTATAAGTGTTTTTTAAACTCTCCAAATCCATCTCATACTCTTATAATTAGTCACTTTCATTAGATTGTGATACATTTCAACCCGAGAAACACTAACAAAGCTGTTTAAAGCTTCTAGGCCCTGTTTTCTCGGTTTTAGCCTGTTTTGAGACAAAATGGGTATAAGTGTTTTTTAAACTCTCCTAATCCATCTCAAACTCATATAATTTGCCAGTTGCATTGGATTGTGATACATTTTGACTATAGCAACACTAACAAAGCTGTTTACAGTTTCTAAGCTATGTTTTCTCGGTTTTAGGACAAAATATGAATAAGTGTTTTTTAAACTCTCCAAATCCATCTCAATCTCCAATAATTAGTCATTTACATTGGATTATGGTACATTTTAACCCTAGAAACACAAACAAAGCTGTTTACAGCTTCTAAGCCCTGTTTTCTTGGTTTTAGCCTGTTTTGGGACAAAATGGGTATAAGTGTTTTTTAAACTCTCCAACTCCATCTCAAACTCTCATAATTTGTCAGTTGCATTGGATTATGATACATTTTAACCTTAGAAACTGTAACAAAGCTGTTTACAGTTTCTAACCCCTGTTTTCTCGGTTTTAGCCTGTTTTGAGACAAAATGGGAATAAGTGTTTTTTAAACTCTCCAAATCCATCTCAAACTCTTATAATTAGTCAGTTGCATTGGATTATGATACATTTTAACCCTAGAAACAGTAACAAAGCTGGTTACAGCTTCTAACCCCAGTTATCTCAATTTTAGCCTATTTTGGGACAAAATGGGTATAAGTGTTTTTTAAACTCTCCAAATCCATCTCATACTCTTATAATTAGTCAGTTGCATTGGATTCTGATACATTTCAACCCCAGAAACACTAACGAAGCTGTTTAAAGCTTCTAGGCCCTGTTTTCTCGGTTTTGAGACAAAATCGGTAATAAGTGTTTTTTAAACTTTCCAAATCCATCTCAAACTCATATAATTTGTCAGTTGCATTGGATTGTGATGCATTTTAACTATAGAAACACTAACAAAGCTGTTTACAGTTTCTAAGCTATGTTTTCTCGGTTTTAGGACAAAATAGGAATAAGTGTTTTTTAAAATCTCCAAATCCATCTCAACCTCCTATAACTAGTCATTTACGTTGGATTACGATACATTTTAACCCTAGAAACACAAACAAAGCGGTTTACAGCTTCTAAGCCTTGTTTTCTTGGTTTTAGCCTGTTTTGGGACAAAATGGGTATAAGTGTTATTTAAACTCTCCAACTCCATCTCAAACTCTTATAAATAGTCAGTTGTATTGGATTATGATACATTTTAACCCTAGAAACAGTAACATAGCTGTTTACAGCTTCTAACCCCTGTTTTCTCGGTTTTAGCCTGTTTTGAGACAAAATGGGTATAAGTGTTTTTAAAACTCTCCAAATCCATCTCAAACTCTTATAATTAGTCAGTTGCATTGGATTACGATACATTTTAACACTAGAAACAGTAAGAAAGCTGGTTACAGCATCTAAGCCCTATTTTCTCGGTTTTTGCTTGTTTTGGGACAAAATGGGTATAAGTGTTTTTTAAACTCTCCAAATCCATCTCAAACTCTTATAATTAGTCAGTTGCATTGGATTGTGATACATTTTAACCCGAGAAACACTAACAAAGCTCTATACAGGTTCTCAGCATTGATTTCTCGGTTGTAGCCTATTTTCTCGGTTTGAGCCTGTTTTAGGACAAAATGGGTATAAGGGTATTTTAAACTCTCCAAATCCATCTCAAACTCTTATAATTAGTCAGTTGCATTGGATTATGATACATTTTAACCATAAAAACATAAGAAAGCTGTTTTGAGCTTCTAACCCCTATTTTCTCGGTTTTAGCCTATTTTAGGACAAAATAGGAAGAAGTGTTTTTTAATCTCTCCAAATCCATCTCAAGCTATTATAATCAGTCATTTACATTGGATTATGATACATTTTAACCCTAGAAACACTAACAAAGCTATTTACAGCTTCTAAGCCCTGTTTTCTCGGTTTTAGCCTATTTTGAGACAAAATGGGTATAAGTGTTTTTTAAACTCTCCAAATCCATCTCAAACTCATATAATTTGCCAGTTGCATTGGATTGTGATACATTTTAACTATAGAAACACTAACATAGCTGTTTATAGTTTCAAAGCTATGTTTTCTCGGTTTTAGGACAAAATAGGAATAAGTGTTTTTTAAACTCTCCAAATCCATCTCAATCTCCGATAATTAGTCATTTACATTGGATTATGGCACATTTTAACCCTAGAAAAACAAACAAAGCTGTTTACAGCTTCTAAGCCCTGTTTTCTTGGTTTTAGCATGTTTTGGGACAAAATGGGTATAAGTGTTTTTTAAACTCTCCAACTGCATCTCAAACTCTTATAAATAGTCAGTTGCATTGGATTATGATACATTTTAACCCTAGAAACAGTAACATAGCTGTTTACAGCTTCTAACCCTTGCTTTCTCGGTTTTAGCCTGTTTTGAGACAAAATGGGTATAAGTGTTTTTTAAACTCTCCAAATCCATCTCAAACTCTTATAATTAGTCAGTTGCATTGGATTATGATACATTTTAACCCTAGAAACAGTAAGAAAGCTGGTTACAGCATCTAAGCCCTATTTTCTCGGTTTTTGCTTGTTTTGGGACAAAATGGGTATAAGTGTTTTTTAAACTCTCCAAATCCATCTCAAACTCTTATAATTAGTCAGTTGCATTGGATTGTGATACATTTTAACCCGAGAAACACTAACAAAGCTCTATACAGGTTCTCAGCATTGATTTCTCGGTTGTAGCCTATTTTCTCGGTTTGAGCCTGTTTTAGGACAAAATGGGTATAAGGGTATTTTAAACTCTCCAAATCCATCTCAAACTCTTATAATTAGTCAGTTGCATTGGATTATGATACATTTTAACCATAAAAACATAAGAAAGCTGTTTTGAGCTTCTAACCCCTATTTTCTCGGTTTTAGCCTATTTTAGGACAAAATAGGAAGAAGTGTTTTTTAATCTCTTCAAATCCATCTCAAGCTATTATAATCAGTCATTTACATTGGATTATGATACATTTTAACCCTAGAAACACTAACAAAGCTATTTACAGCTTCTAAGCCCTGTTTTCTCGGTTTTAGCCTATTTTGAGACAAAATGGGTATAAGTGTTTTTTAAACTCTCCAAATCCATCTCAAACTCATATAATTTGTCAGTTGCATTGGATTGTGATGCATTTTAACTATAGAAACACTAACAAAGCTGTTTACAGTTTCTAAGCTATGTTTTCTCGGTTTTAGGACAAAATAGGAATAAGTGTTTTTTAAAATCTCCAAATCCATCTCAACCTCCTATAACTAGTCATTTACGTTGGATTACGATACATTTTAACCTTAGAAACACAAACAAAGCTGTTTACAGCTTCTAAGCCTTGTTTTCTTGGTTTTAGCCTGTTTTGGGACAAAATGGGTATAAGTGTTATTTAAACTCTCCAACTCCATCTCAAACTCTTATAAATAGTCAGTTGCATTGGATTATGATACATTTTAACCCTAGAAACAGTAACATAGCTGTTTACAGCTTCTAACCCCTGTTTTCTCGGTTTTAGCCTGTTTTGAGACAAAATGGGTATAAGTGTTTTTTAAACTCTCCAAATCCATCTCAAACTCTTATAATTAGTCAGTTGCATTGGATTACGATACATTTTAACACTAGAAACAGTAAGAAAGCTGGTTACAGCATCTAAGCCCTATTTTCTCGGTTTTTGCTTGTTTTGGGACAAAATGGGTATAAGTGTTTTTTAAACTCTCCAAATCCATCTCAAACTCTTATAATTAGTCAGTTGCATTGGATTGTGATACATTTTAACCCTAGAAACAGTAACAAAGCTGGTTACAGGTTCTAAGCCCTATTTTCTCGGTTTTAGCTTGTTTTGGGACAAAATGTGTATAAGTGTTTTTTAAACTCTCCAAATCCATCTCAAACTCTTATAATTAGTCAGTTGCATTGGATTGTGATACATTTTAACCCGAGAAACACTAACAAAGCTGTTTACAGGTTCTCAGCATTGTTTTCTCGGTTGTAGCCTATTTTCTCGGTTTGAACCTGTTTTGGGACAAAATGGGTATAAGGGTATTTTAAACTCTCCAAATCCATCTCAAACTATTATAATTAGTCAGTTGCATTGGATTATGATACATTTTAACCCTAGAAACAGTAACATAGCTGTTTACAGCCTCTAACCCTTGTTTTCTTGGTTTTAGCCTGTTTTGAGACAAAATGGGTATAAGTGTTTTTTAAACTCTCCAAATCCATCTCAAACTCTTATAATTAGTCAATTGCATTGGATTATGATACATTTTAACTCTAGAAACAGTAACAAAGTTTGTTACAGCTTCTAAGCCCTATTTTCTTGGTTTTTGCTTGCTTTGGGACAAAATGGGTATAAGTGTTTTTTAAACTCTCCAAATCCATCTCAAACTCTTATAATTAGTCAGTTGCATTGGATTATGATACATTTTAACCCTAGAAACAGTAACAAAGCTGGTTACAGCTTCAAAGCCCTATTTTCTCGGTTTTAGCTTGTTTTGGGACAAAATGTGTATAAGTGTTTTTTAAACTCTCCAAATCCATCTCAAACTCTTATAATTAGTCAGTTGCATTGGATTGTGATACATTTTAACCCGAGAAACACTAACAAAGCTGTTTACAGGTTCTCAGCATTGTTTTCTCGGTTGTAGCCTATTTTCTCGGTTTGAACCTGTTTTGGGACAAAATGGGTATAAGGGTATTTTAAACTCTCCAAATCCATCTCAAACTATTATAATTAGTCAGTTGCATTGGATTATGATACATTTTAGCCCTAGAAACAGTAACATAGCTGTTTACAGCTTCTAACCCTTGTTTTCTCGGTTTTAGCCTGTTTTGAGACAAAATGGGTATAAGTGTTTTTTAAACTCTCCAAATCCATCTCAAACTCTTATAATTAGTCAATTGCATTGGATTATGATACATTTTAACCCTAGAAACAGTAACAAAGCTGGTTACAGCTTCTAAGCCCTATTTTCTCTGTTTTTGCTTGTTTTGGGACAAAATGGGTATAAGTGTTTTTTAAACTCTCCAAATCCATCTCAAACTCTTATAATTAGTCAGTTGCATTGGATTGTGATACATTTTAACCCAAGAAACACTAACAAAGCTGTTTACAGGTTCTAAGCATTGTTTCTCGGTTGTAGCCTATTTTCTCGGTTTGAGCCTGTTTTGGGACAAAATGGGTATAAGGGTATTTTAAACTCTCCAAATCCATCTCAAACTCTTATAATTAGTCAGTTGCATTGGATTATGATACATTTTAACCATAAAAACACTAAGAAAGCTGTTTTGAGCTTCTAACCCCTATTTTCTCGATTTAGCCTCTTTTAGGACAAAATAGGAAGAAGTGTTTTTTAATCTCTCCAAATCCATCTCAAGCTATTATAATCAGTCATTTACATTGGATTATGATACATTTTAACCCTAGAAACACTAACAAAGCTATTTACAGCTTCTAAGCCCTGTTTTCTTGGTTTTAGCCTATTTTGAGACAAAATGGGTATAAGTGTTTTTTAAACTCTCCAAATCCATCTCAAACTCATATAATTTGCCAGTTGCATTGGATTGTGATACATTTTAACTATAGAAACACTAACATAGCTGTTTACAGTTTCAAAGCTATGTTTTCTCGGTTTTAGGACAAAATAGGAATAAGTGTTTTTTAAACTCTCCAAATCCATCTCAATCTCCTATAATTAGTCATTTACATTGGATTATGGCACATTTTAACCCTAGAAACACAAACAAAGCTGTTTACAGCTTCTAAGCCCTGTTTTCTTGGTTTTAGCCTGTTTTGGGACGAAATGGGTATAAGTGTTTTTTAAACTCTCCAACTGCATCTCAAACTCTTATAAATAGTCAGTTGCATTGGATTATGATACATTATAACCCTAGAAACAGTAACATAGCTGTTTACAGCTTCTAACCCTTGCTTTCTCGGTTTTAGCCTGTTTTGAGACAAAATGGGTATAAGTGTTTTTTAAACTCTCCAAATCCATCTCAAACTCTTATAATTAGTCAGTTGCATTGGATTATGATACATTTTAACCCTAGAAACAGTAACAAAGCTGGTTACAGGTTCTAAGCCCTATTTTCTCGGTTTTAGCTTGTTTTGGGACAAAATGGGTATAAGTGTTTTTTAAACTCTCCAAATCCATCTCAAACTCTTATAATTAGTCAGTTGCATTGGATTGTGATACATTTTAACCCGAGAAACACTAACAAAGCTGTTTACAGGTTCTCAGCATTGTTTTCTCGGTTGTAGCCTATTTTCTCGGTTTGAACCTGTTTTGGGACAAAATGGGTATAAGGGTATTTAAAACTCTCCAAATCCATCTCAAACTATTATAATTAGTCAGTTGCATTAGATTATGATACATTTTAATCCTAGAAACAGTAACATAGCTGTTTACAGCTTCTAACCCTTGTTTTCTTGGTTTTAGCCTGTTTTGAGACAAAATGGGTATAAGTGTTTTTTAAACTCTCCAAATCCATCTCAAACTCTTATAATTAGTCAATTGCATTGGATTATGATACATTTTAACTCTAGAAACAGTAACAAAGCTGGTTACAGCTTCTAAGCCCTATTTTCTCGGTTTTTGCTTGCTTTGGGACAAAATGGGTATAAGTGTTTTTTAAACTCTCCAAATCCATCTCAAACTCTTATAATTAGTCAGTTGCATTGGATTATGATACATTTAAACTATAGAAACACTAACAAAGCTGTTTACAATTTCTTAGCTATGTTTTCTCGGTTTTAGCTTGTTTTGGGACAAAATGTGTATAAGTGTTTTTTAAACTCTCCAAATCCATCTCAAACTCTTATAATTAGTCAGTTGCATTGGATTGTGATACATTTTAACCCGAGAAACACTAACAAAGCTGTTTACAGGTTCTCAGCATTGTTTTCTCGGTTGTAGCCTATTTTCTCGGTTTGAACCTGTTTTGGGACAAAATGGGTATAAGGGTATTTTAAACTCTCCAAATCCATCTCAAACTATTATAATTAGTCAGTTGCATTGGATTATGATACATTTTAGCCCTAGAAAAAGTAACATAGCTGTTTACAGCTTGTAACCCTTTTTTTCTTGGTTTTAGCCTGTTTTGAGACAAAATGGGTATAAGTGTTTTTTAAACTCTCCAAATCCATCTCAAACTCTTATAATTAGTCAGTTGCATTGGATTATGATACATTTTAACCCTAGAAACAGTAACAAAGCTGGTTACAGCTTCTAAGCCCTATTTTCTCGGTTTTAGCTTGTTTTGGGACAAAATGGGTATAAGTGTTTTTTAAACTCTCCAAATCCATCTCAAACTCTTATAATTAGTCAGTTGCATTGGATTGTGATACATTTTAACCCGAGAAACACTAACAAAGCTGTTTACAGGTTCTAAGCATTGTTTCTCGGTTGTAGCCTATTTTCTCGGTTTGAGCCTGTTTTGGGACAAAATGGGTATAAGGGTATTTTAAACTCTCCAAATCCATCTCAAACTCTTATAATTAGTCAGTTGCATTGGATTATGATACATTTTAACCATAAAAACATAAGAAAGCTGTTTTGAGCTTCTAACCCCTATTTTCTCGATTTAGCCTGTTTTAGGACAAAATAGGAAGAAGTGTTTTTTAATCTCTCCAAATCCATCTCAAGCTATTATAATCAGTCATTTACATTGGATTATGATACATTTTAACCCTAGAAACACTAACAAAGCTATTTACAGCTTCTAAGCCCTGTTTTCTCGGTTTTAGCCTATTTTGAGACAAAATGGGTATAAGTGTTTTTTAAACTCTCCAAATCCATCTCAAACTCATATAATTTGCCAGTTGCATTGGATTGTGATACATTTTAACTATAGAAACACTAACATAGCTGTTTACAGTTTCAAAGCTATGTTTTCTCGGTTTTAGGACAAAATAGGAATAAGTGTTTTTGAAACTCTCCAAATCCATCTCAATCTCCTATAATTAGTCATTTACATTGGATTATGGCACATTTTAACCCTAGAAACACAAACAAAGCTGTTTACAGCTTCTAAGCCCTGTTTTCTTGGTTTTAGCCTGTTTTGGGACGAAATGGGTATAAGTGTTTTTTAAACTCTCCAACTGCATCTCAAACTCTTATAAATAGTCAGTTGCATTGGATTATGATACATTATAACCCTAGAAACAGTAACATAGCTGTTTACAGCTTCTAACCCTTGCTTTCTCGGTTTTAGCCTGTTTTGAGACAAAATGGGTAAAAGTGTTTTTTAAACTCTCCAAATCCATCTCGAACTCTTATAATTAGTCAGTTGCATTGGATTATGATACATTTTAACCCTATAAACAGTAACAAAGCTGGTTACCGGTTCTAAGCCTTATTTTCTCGGTTTTAGCTTGTTTTGGGACAAAATGGGTATAAGTGTTTTTTAAACTCTCCAAATCCATCTCAAACTCTTATAATTAGTCAGTTGCATTGGATTGTGATACATTTTAACCCGAGAAACACTAACAAAGCTGTTTACAGGTTCTCAGCATTGTTTTCTCGGTTGTAGCCTATTTTCTCGGTTTGAACCTGTTTTGGGACAAAATGGGTATAAGGGTATTTTAAACTCTCCAAATCCATCTCAAACTATTATAATTAGTCAGTTGCATGGGATTATGATACATTTTAACCCTAGAAACAGTAACATAGCTGTTTACAGCTTCTAACCCTTGCTTTCTCGGTTTTAGCCTGTTTTGAGACAAAATGGGTATAAGTGTTTTTTAAACTCTCCAAATCCATCTCAAACTCTTATAATTAGTCAGTTGCATTGGATTATGATACATTTTAACCCTAGAAACAGTAACAAAGCTGGTTACAGCTTCTAAGCCCTATTTTCTCTGTTTTTGCTTGTTTTGGGACAAAATGGGTATAAGTGTTTTTTAAACTCTCCAAATCCATCTCAAACTCTTATAATTAGTCAGTTGCATTGGATTGTGATACATTTTAACCCGAGAAACACTAACAAAGCTGTTTACAGGTTCTCAGCATTGTTTTCTCGGTTGTAGCCTATTTTCTCGGTTTGAACCTGTTTTGGGACAAAATGGGTATAAGGGTATTTTAAACTCTCCAAATCCATCTCAAACTCTTATAATTAGTCAATTGCATTGGATTATGATACATTTTAACTCTAGAAACAGTAACAAAGCTGGTTACAGCTTCTAAGCCCTATTTTCTCGGTTTTTGCTTGCTTTGGGACAAAATGGGTATAAGTGTTTTTTAAACTCTCCAAATCCATCTCAAACTCTTATAATTAGTCAGTTGCATTGGATTATGATACATTTTAACCCTAGAAACAGTAACAAAGCTGGTTACAGCTTCTAAGCCCTATTTTCTCGGTTTTAGCTTGTTTTGGGACAAAATGTGTATAAGTGTTTTTTAAACTCTCCAAATCCATCTCAAACTCTTATAATTAGTCAGTTGCATTGGATTGTGATACATTTTAACCCGAGAAACACTAACAAAGCTGTTTACAGGTTCTCAGCATTGTTTTCTCGGTTGTAGCCTATTTTCTCGGTTTGAACCTGTTTTGGGACAAAATGGGTATAAGGGTATTTTAAACTCTCCAAATCCATCTCAAACTCTTATAATTAGTCAATTGCATTGGATTATGATACATTTTAACTCTAGAAACAGTAACAAAGCTGGTTACAGCTTCTAAGCCCTATTTTCTCGGTTTTTGCTTGCTTTGGGACAAAATGGGTATAAGTGTTTTTTAAACTCTCCAAATCCATCTCAAACTCTTATAATTAGTCAATTGCATTGGATTATGATACATTTTAACTCTAGAAACAGTAACAAAGCTGGTTACAGCTTCTAAGCCCTATTTTCTCGGTTTTTGCTTGCTTTGGGACAAAATGGGTATAAGTGTTTTTTAAACTCTCCAAATCCATCTCAAACTCTTATAATTAGTCAGTTGCATTGGATTATGATACATTTTAACCCTAGAAACAGTAACAAAGATGGTTACAGCTTCTAAGCCCTATTTTCTCGGTTTTAGCTTGTTTTGGGACAAAATGTGTATAAGTGTTTTTTAAACTCTCCAAATCCATCTCAAACTCTGATAATTAGTCAGTTGCATTGGTTTGTGATACATTTTAATCCGAGAAACACTAACAAAGCTGTTTACAGGTTCTCAGCATTGTTTTCTCGGTTGTAGCCTATTTTCTCGGTTTGAACCTGTTTTGGGACAAAATGGGTATAAGGGTATATTAAACTCTCCAAATCCATCTCAAACTATTATAATTAGTCAGTTGCATTGGATTATGATACATTTTAGCCCTAGAAACAGTAACATAGCTGTTTACAGCTTCTAACCCTTGTTTTCTCGGTTTTAGCCTGTTTTAAGACAAAATGGGTATAAGTGTTTTTTAAACTCTCCAAATCCATCTCAAACTCTTATAATTAGTCAATTGCATTGGATTATGATACATTTTAACCCTAGAAACAGTAACAAAGCTGGTTACAGCTTCTAAGCCCTATTTTCTCTGTTTTTGCTTGTTTTGGGACAAAATGGGTATAAGTGTTTTTTAAACTCTCCAAATCCATCTCAAACTCTTATAATTAGTCAGTTGCATTGGATTGTGATACATTTTAACCCGAGAAACACTAACAAAGCTGTTTACAGGTTCTAAGCATTGTTTCTCGGTTGTAGCCTATTTTCTCGGTTTGAGCCTGTTTTGGGACAAAATGGGTATAAGGGTATTTTAAACTCTCCAAATCCATCTCAAACTCTTATAATTAGTCAGTTGCATTGGATTATGATACATTTTAACCATAAAAACATAAGAAAGCTGTTTTGAGCTTCTAACCCCTATTTTCTCGATTTAGCCTGTTTTAGGACAAAATAGGAAGAAGTGTTTTTTAATCTCTCCAAATCCATCTCAAGCTATTATAATCAGTCATTTACATTGGATTATGATACATTTTAACCCTAGAAACACTAACAAAGCTATTTACAGCTTCTAAGCCCTGTTTTCTCGGTTTTAGCCTATTTTGAGACAAAATGGGTATAAGTGTTTTTTAAACTCTCCAAATCCATCTCAAACTCATATAATTTGCCAGTTGCATTGGATTGTGATACATTTTAACTATAGAAACACTAACATAGCTGTTTACAGTTTCAAAGCTATGTTTTCTCGGTTTTAGGACAAAATAGGAATAAGTGTTTTATAAACTCACCAAATCCATCTCAATCTCCTATAATTAGTCATTTACATTGGATTATGGCACATTTTAACCCTAGAAACACAAACAAAGCTGTTTACAGCTTATAAGCCCTGTTTTCTTGGTTTTAGCCTGTTTTGGGACGAAATGGGTATAAGTGTTTTTTAAACTCTCCAACTGCATCTCAAACTCTTATAAATAGTCAGTTGCATTGGATTATGATACATTATAACCCTAGAAACAGTAACATAGCTATTTACAGCTTCTAACCATTGCTTTCTCGGTTTTAGCCTGTTTTGAGACAAAATGGGTATAAGTGTTTTTTAAACTCTCCAAATCCATCTCAAACTCTTATAATTAGTCAGTTGCATTGGATTATGATACATTTTAACCCTAGAAACAGTAACAAAGCTGGTTACAGGTTCTAAGCCCTATTTTCTCGGTTTTAGCTTGTTTTGGGACAAAATGGGTATAAGTGTTTTTTAAACTCTCCAAATCCATCTCAAACTCTTATAATTAGTCAGTTGCATTGGATTGTGATACATTTTAACCCGAGAAACACTAACAAAGCTGTTTACAGGTTCTCAGCATTGTTTTCTCGGTTGTAGCCTATTTTCTCGGTTTGAACCTGCTTTGGGACAAAATGGGTATAAGGGTATTTTAAACTCTCCAAATCCATCTCAAACTATTATAATTAGTCAGTTGCATTGGATTATGATACATTTTAACCCTAGAAACAGTAACATAGCTGTTTACAGCTTCTAACCCTTGTTTTCTCGGTTTTAGCCTGTTTTGAGACAAAATGGGTATAAGTGTTTTTTAAACTCTCCAAATCCATCTCAAACTCTTATAATTAGTCAATTGCATTGGATTATGATACATTTTAACTCTAGAAACAGTAACAAAGCTGGTTACAGCTTCTAAGCCCTATTTTCTCGGTTTTTGCTTGCTTTGGGACAAAATGGGTATAAGTGTTTTTTAAACTCTCCAAATCCATCTCAAACTCTTATAATTAGTCAGTTGCATTGGATTATGATACATTTTAACCCTAGAAACAGTAACAAAGCTGGTTACAGCTTCTAAGCCCTATTTTCTCGGTTTTAGCTTGTTTTGGGACAAAATGTGTATAAGTGTTTTTTAAACTCTCCAAATCCATCTCAAACTCTTATAATTAGTCAGTTGCATTGGATTGTGATACATTTTAACCCGAGAAACACTAACAAAGCTGTTTACAGGTTCTCAACATTGTTTTCTCGGTTGTAGCCTATTTTCTCGGTTTGAACCTGTTTTGGGACAAAATGGGTATAAGGGTATTTTAAACTCTCCAAATCCATCTCAAACTATTATAATTAGTCATTTGCATTGGATTATGATACATTTTAGCCCTAGAAACAGTAACATAGCTGTTTACAGCTTCTAACCCTTGTTTTCTCGGTTTTAGCCTGTTTTGAGACAAAATGGGTATAAGTGTTTTTTAAACTCTCCAAATCCATCTCAAACTCTTATAATTAGTCAGTTGCATTGGATTATGATACATTTTAACTCTAGAAACAGTAACAAAGCTGGTTACAGCTTCTAAGCCCTATTTTCTCGGTTTTTGCTTGCTTTGGGACAAAATGGGTATAAGTGTTTTTTAAACTCTCCAAATCCATCTCAAACTCTTATAATTAGTCAGTTGCATTGGATTATGATACATTTTAACCCTAGAAACAGTAACAAAGCTGGTTACAGCTTCTAAGCCCTATTTTCTCGGTTTTAGCTTGTTTTGGGACAAAATGTGTATAAGTGTTTTTTAAACTCTCCAAATCCATCTCAAACTCTTATAATTAGTCAGTTGCATTGGATTGTGATACATTTTAACCCGAGAAACACTAACAAAGCTGTTTACAGGTTCTCAACATTGTTTTCTCGGTTGTAGCCTATTTTCTCGGTTTGAACCTGTTTTGGGACAAAATGGGTATAAGGGTATTTTAAACTCTCCAAATCCATCTCAAACTATTATAATTAGTCATTTGCATTGGATTATGATACATTTTAGCCCTAGAAACAGTAACATAGCTGTTTACAGCTTCTAACCCTTGTTTTCTCGGTTTTAGCCTGTTTTGAGACAAAATGGGTATAAGTGTTTTTTAAACTCTCCAAATCCATCTCAAACTCTTATAATTAGTCAGTTGCATTGGATTATGATACATTTTAACCCTAGAAACAGTAACAAAGCTGGTTACAGCTTCTAAGCCCTATTTTCTCTGTTTTTGCTTGTTTTGGGACAAAATGGGTATACGTGTTTTTTAAACTCTCCAAATCCATCTCAAACTCTTATAATTAGTCAGTTGCATTGGATTGTGATACATTTTAACCCGAGAAACACTAACAAAGCTGTTTACATGTTCTAAGCATTGTTTCTCGGTTGTAGCCTATTTTCTCGGTTTGAGCCTGTTTTGGGACAAAATGGGTATAAGGGTATTTTAAACTCTCCAAATCCATCTCAAACTATTATAATTAGTCAGTTGCATTGGATTATGATACATTTTAACCCTAGAAACAGTAACATAGCTGTTTACAGCTTCTAACCCTTGTTTTCTCGGTTTTAGCCTGTTTTGAGACAAAATGGGTATAAGTGTTTTTTAAACTCTCCAAATCCATCTCAAACTCTTATAATTAGTCAGTTGCATTGGATTATGATACATTTTAACCCTAGAAACAGTAACAAAGCTGGTTACAGCTTCTAAGCCCTATTTTCTCTGTTTTTGCTTGTTTTGGGACAAAATGGGTATAAGTGTTTTTTAAACTCTCCAAATCCATCTCAAACTCTTATAATTAGTCAGTTGCATTGGATTGTGATACATTTTAACCCGAGAAACACTAACAAAGCTGTTTACAGGTTCTAAGCATTGTTTCTCGGTTGTAGCCTATTTTCTCGGTTTGAGCCTGTTTTGGGACAAAATGGGTATAAGGGTATTTTAAACTCTCCAAATCCATCTCAAACTCTTATAATTAGTCAGTTGCATTGGATTATGACACATTTTAACCATAAAAACATAAGAAAGCTGTTTTGAGCTTCTAACCCCTATTTTCTCGATTTAGCCTGTTTTAGGACAAAATAGGAAGAAGTGTTTTTTAATCTCTCCAAATCCATCTCAAGCTATTATAATCAGTCATTTACATTGGATTATGATACATTTTAACCCTAGAAACACTAACAAAGCTATTTACAGCTTCTAAGCCCTGTTTTCTCGGTTTTAGCCTATTTTGAGACAAAATGGGTATAAGTGTTTTTTAAACTCTCCAAATCCATCTCAAACTCATATAATTTGCCAGTTGCATTGGATTGTGATACATTTTAACTATAGACACTCTAACATAGCTGTTTACAGTTTCAAAGCTATGTTTTCTCGGTTTTAGGACAAAATAGGAATAAGTGTTTTTGAAACTCTCCAAATCCATCTCAGTCTCCTATAATTAGTCATTTACATTGGATTATGGCACATTTTAACCCTAGAAACACAAACAAAGCTGTTTACAGCTTCTAAGCCCTGTTTTCTTGGTATTAGCCTGTTTTGGGACGAAATGGGTATAAGTGTTTTTTAAACTCTCCAACTGCATCTCAAACTCTTATAAATAGTCAGTTGCATTGGATTATGATACATTATAACCCTAGAAACAGTAACATAGCTGTTTACAGCTTCTAACCATTGCTTTCTCGGTTTTAGCCTGTTTTGAGACAAAATGGGTATAAGTGTTTTTTAAACTCTCCAAATCCATCTCAAACTCTTATAATTAGTCAGTTGCATTGGATTATGATACATTTTAACCCTAGAAACAGTAACAAAGCTGGTTACAGGTTCTAAGCCCTATTTTCTCGGTTTTAGCTTGTTTTGGGACAAAATGGGTATAAGTGTTTTTTAAACTCTCCAAATCCATCTCAAACTCTTATAATTAGTCAGTTGCATTGGATTGTGATACATTTTAACCCGAGAAACACTAACAAAGCTGTTTACAGGTTCTCAGCATTGTTTTCTCGGTTGTAGCCTATTTTCTCGGTTTGAACCTGTTTTGGGACAAAATGGGTATAAGGGTATTTTAAACTCTCCAAATCCATCTCAAACTATTATAATTAGTCAGTTGCATTGGATTATAATACATTTTAACCCTAGAAACAGTAACATAGCTGTTTACAGCTTCTAACCCTTGTTTTCTCGGTTTTAGCCTGTTTTGAGACAAAATGGGTATAAGTGTTTTTTAAACTCTCCAAATCCATCTCAAACTCTTATAATTAGTCAATTGCATTGGATTATGATACATTTTAACCCTAGAAACAGTAACAAAGCTGGTTACAACTTCTAAGCCCTATTTTCTCTGTTTTTGCTTGTTTTGGGACAAAATGGGTATAAGTGTTTTTTAAACTCTCCAAATCCATCTCAAACTCTTATAATTAGTCAGTTGCATTGGATTGTGATACATTTTAACCCGAGAAACACTAACAAAGCTGTTTACAGGTTCTAAGCATTGTTTCTCGGTTGTAGCCTATTTTCTCGGTTTGAGCCTGTTTTGGGACAAAATGGGTATAAGGGTATTTTAAACTCTCCAAATCCATCTCAAACTCTTATAATTAGTCAGTTGCATTGGATTATGATACATTTTAACCATAAAAACATAAGAAAGCTGTTTTGAGCTTCTAACCCCTATTTTCTCGATTTAGCCTGTTTTAGGACAAAATAGGAAGAAGTGTTTTTTAATCTCTCCAAATCCATCTCAAGCTATTATAATCAGTCATTTACATTGGATTATGATACATTTTAACCCTAGAAACACTAACAAAGCTATTTACAGCTTCTAAGCCCTGTTTTCTCGGTTTTAGCCTATTTTGAGACAAAATGGGTATAAGTGTTTTTTAAACTCTCCAAATCCATCTCAAACTCATATAATTTGCCAGTTGCATTGGATTGTGATACATTTTAACTATAGAAACACTAACATAGCTGTTTACAGTTTCAAAGCTATGTTTTCTCGGTTTTAGGACAAAATAGGAATAAGTGTTTTTGAAACTCTCCAAATCCATCTCAGTCTCCTATAATTAGTCATTTACATTGGATTATGGCACATTTTAACCCTAGAAACACAAACAAAGCTGTTTACAGCTTCTAAGCCCTGTTTTCTTGGTTTTAGCCTGTTTTGGGACGAAATGGGTATAAGTGTTTTTTAAACTCTCCAACTGCATCTCAAACTCTTATAAATAGTCAGTTGCATTGGATTATGATACATTATAACCCTAGAAACAGTAACATAGCTGTTTACAGCTTCTAACCCTTGCTTTCTCGGTTTTGGCCTGTTTTGAGACAAAATGGGTATAAGTGTTTTTTAAACTCTCCAAATCCATCTCAAACTCTTATAATTAGTCAGTTGCATTGGATTATGATACATTTTAACCCTAGAAACAGTAACAAAGCTGGTTACAGGTTCTAAGCCCTATTTTCTCGGTTTTAGCTTGTTTTGGGACAAAATGGGTATAAGTGTTTTTTAAACTCTCCAAATCCATCTCAAACTCTTATAATTAGTCAGTTGCATTGGATTGTGATACATTTTAACCCGAGAAATACTAACAAAGCTGTTTACAGGTTCTCAGCATTGTTTTCTCGGTTGTAGCCTATTTTCTCGGTTTGAACCTGTTTTGGGACAAAATGGGTATAAGGGTATTTTAAACTCTCCAAATCCATCTCAAACTATTATAATTAGTCAGTTGCATTGGATTATGATACATTTTAACCCTAGAAACAGTAACATAGCTGTTTACAGCTTCTAACCCTTGTTTTCTCGGTTTTAGCCTGTTTTGAGACAAAATGGGTATAAGTGTTTTTTAAACTCTCCAAATCCATCTCAAACTCTTATAATTAGTCAGTTGCATTGGATTATGATACATTTTAACCCTAGAAACAGTAACAAAGCTGGTTACAGGTTCTAAGCCCTATTTTCTCGGTTTTAGCTTGTTTTGGGACAAAATGGGTATAAGTGTTTTTTAAACTCTCCAAATCCATCTCAAACTCTTATAATTAGTCAGTTGCATTGGATTGTGATACATTTTAACCCGAGAAACACTAACAAAGCTGTTTACAGGTTCTCAGCATTGTTTTCTCGGTTGTAGCCTATTTTCTCGGTTTGAACCTGTTTTGGGACAAAATAGGTATAAGGGTATTTTAAACTCTCCAAATCCATCTCAAACTATTATAATTAGTCAGTTGCATTGGATTATGATACATTTTAACCCTAGAAACAGTAACATAGCTGTTTACAGCTTCTAACCCTTGTTTTCTCGGTTTTAGCCTGTTTTGAGACAAAATGGGTATAAGTGTTTTTTAAACTCTCCAAATCCATCTCAAACTCTTATAATTAGTCAATTGCATTGGATTATGATACATTTTAACCCTAGAAACAGTAACAAAGCTGGTTACAGCTTCTAAGCCCTATTTTCTCTGTTTTTGCTTGTTTTGGGACAAAATGGGTATAAGTGTTTTTTAAACTCTCCAAATCCATCTCAAACTCTTATAATTAGTCAGTTGCATTGGATTGTGATACATTTTAACCCGAGAAACACTAACAAAGCTGTTTACAGGTTCTAAGCATTGTTTCTCGGTTGTAGCCTATTTTCTCGGTTTGAGCCTGTTTTGGGACAAAATGGGTATAAGGGTATTTTAAACTCTCCAAATCCATCTCAAACTCTTATAATTAGTCAGTTGCATTGGATTATGATACATTTTAACCATAAAAACATAAGAAAGCTGTTTTGAGCTTCTAACCCCTATTTTCTCGATTTAGCCTTTTTTAGGACAAAATAGGAAGAAGTGTTTTTTAATCTCTCCAAATCCATCTCAAGCTATTATAATCAGTCATTTACATTGGATTATGATACATTTTAACCCTAGAAACACTAACAAAGCTATTTACAGCTTCTAAGCCCTGTTTTCTCGGTTTTAGCCTATTTTGAGACAAAATGGGTATAAGTGTTTTTTAAACTCTCCAAATCCATCTCAAACTCATATAATTTGCCAGTTGCATTGGATTGTGATACATTTTAACTATAGACACTCTAACATAGCTGTTTACAGTTTCAAAGCTATGTTTTCTCGGTTTTAGGACAAAATAGGAATAAGTGTTTTTGAAACTCTCCAAATCCATCTCAGTCTCCTATAATTAGTCATTTACATTGGATTATGGCACATTTTAACCCTAGAAACACAAACAAAGCTGTTTACAGCTTCTAAGCCCTGTTTTCTTGGTTTTACCCTGTTTTGGGACGAAATGGGTATAAGTATTTTTTAAACTCTCCAACTGCATCTCAAACTCTTATAAATAGTCAGTTGCATTGGATTATGATACATTATAACCCTAGAAACAGTAACATAGCTGTTTACAGCTTCTAACCATTGCTTTCTCGGTTTTAGCCTGTTTTGAGACAAAATGGGTATAAGTGTTTTTTAAACTCTCCAAATCCATCTTAAACTCTTATAATTAGTCAGTTGCATTGGATTATGATACATTTTAACCCTAGAAACAGTAACAAAGCTGGTTACAGGTTCTAAGCCCTATTTTCTCGGTTTTAGCTTGTTTTGGGACAAAATGGGTATAAGTGTTTTTTAAACTCTCCAAATCCATCTCAAACTCTTATAATTAGTCAGTTGCATTGGATTGTGATACATTTTAACCCGAGAAACACTAACAAAGCTGTTTACAGGTTCTCAGCATTGTTTTCTCGGTTGTAGCCTATTTTCTCGGTTTGAACCTGTTTTGGGACAAAATGGGTATAAGGGTATTTTAAACTCTCCAAATCCATCTCAAACTATTATAATTAGTCAGTTGCATTGGATTATAATACATTTTAACCCTAGAAACAGTAACATAGCTGTTTACAGCTTCTAACCCTTGTTTTCTCGGTTTTAGCCTGTTTTGAGACAAAATGGGTATAAGTGTTTTTTAAACTCTCCAAATCCATCTCAAACTCTTATAATTAGTCAATTGCATTGGATTATGATACATTTTAACCCTAGAAACAGTAACAAAGCTGGTTACAACTTCTAAGCCCTATTTTCTCTGTTTTTGCTTGTTTTGGGACAAAATGGGTATAAGTGTTTTTTAAACTCTCCAAATCCATCTCAAACTCTTATAATTAGTCAGTTGCATTGGATTGTGATACATTTTAACCCGAGAAACACTAACAAAGCTGTTTACAGGTTCTAAGCATTGTTTCTCGGTTGTAGCCTATTTTCTCGGTTTGAGCCTGTTTTGGGACAAAATGGGTATAAGGGTATTTTAAACTCTCCAAATCCATCTCAAACTCTTATAATTAGTCAGTTGCATTGGATTATGATACATTTTAACCATAAAAACATAAGAAAGCTGTTTTGAGCTTCTAACCCCTATTTTCTCGATTTAGCCTGTTTTAGGACAAAATAGGAAGAAGTGTTTTTTAATCTCTCCAAATCCATCTCAAGCTATTATAATCAGTCATTTACATTGGATTATGATACATTTTAACCCTAGAAACACTAACAAAGCTATTTACAGCTTCTAAGCCCTGTTTTCTCGGTTTTAGCCTATTTTGAGACAAAATGGGTATAAGTGTTTTTTAAACTCTCCAAATCCATCTCAAACTCATATAATTTGCCAGTTGCATTGGATTGTGATACATTTTAACTATAGAAACACTAACATAGCTGTTTACAGTTTCAAAGCTATGTTTTCTCGGTTTTAGGACAAAATAGGAATAAGTGTTTTTGAAACTCTCCAAATCCATCTCAGTCTCCTATAATTAGTCATTTACATTGGATTATGGCACATTTTAACCCTAGAAACACAAACAAAGCTGTTTACAGCTTCTAAGCCCTGTTTTCTTGGTTTTAGCCTGTTTTGGGACGAAATGGGTATAAGTGTTTTTTAAACTCTCCAACTGCATCTCAAACTCTTATAAATAGTCAGTTGCATTGGATTATGATACATTATAACCCTAGAAACAGTAACATAGCTGTTTACAGCTTCTAACCCTTGCTTTCTCGGTTTTGGCCTGTTTTGAGACAAAATGGGTATAAGTGTTTTTTAAACTCTCCAAATCCATCTCAAACTCTTATAATTAGTCAGTTGCATTGGATTATGATACATTTTAACCCTAGAAACAGTAACAAAGCTGGTTACAGGTTCTAAGCCCTATTTTCTCGGTTTTAGCTTGTTTTGGGACAAAATGGGTATAAGTGTTTTTTAAACTCTCCAAATCCATCTCAAACTCTTATAATTAGTCAGTTGCATTGGATTGTGATACATTTTAACCCGAGAAATACTAACAAAGCTGTTTACAGGTTCTCAGCATTGTTTTCTCGGTTGTAGCCTATTTTCTCGGTTTGAACCTGTTTTGGGACAAAATGGGTATAAGGGTATTTTAAACTCTCCAAATCCATCTCAAACTATTATAATTAGTCAGTTGCATTGGATTATGATACATTTTAACCCTAGAAACAGTAACATAGCTGTTTACAGCTTCTAACCCTTGTTTTCTCGGTTTTAGCCTGTTTTGAGACAAAATGGGTATAAGTGTTTTTTAAACTCTCCAAATCCATCTCAAACTCTTATAATTAGTCAGTTGCATTGGATTATGATACATTTTAACCCTAGAAACAGTAACAAAGCTGGTTACAGGTTCTAAGCCCTATTTTCTCGGTTTTAGCTTGTTTTGGGACAAAATGGGTATAAGTGTTTTTTAAACTCTCCAAATCCATCTCAAACTCTTATAATTAGTCAGTTGCATTGGATTGTGATACATTTTAACCCGAGAAACACTAACAAAGCTGTTTACAGGTTCTCAGCATTGTTTTCTCGGTTGTAGCCTATTTTCTCGGTTTGAACCTGTTTTGGGACAAAATAGGTATAAGGGTATTTTAAACTCTCCAAATCCATCTCAAACTATTATAATTAGTCAGTTGCATTGGATTATGATACATTTTAACCCTAGAAACAGTAACATAGCTGTTTACAGCTTCTAACCCTTGTTTTCTCGGTTTTAGCCTGTTTTGAGACAAAATGGGTATAAGTGTTTTTTAAACTCTCCAAATCCATCTCAAACTCTTATAATTAGTCAATTGCATTGGATTATGATACATTTTAACCCTAGAAACAGTAACAAAGCTGGTTACAGCTTCTAAGCCCTATTTTCTCTGTTTTTGCTTGTTTTGGGACAAAATGGGTATAAGTGTTTTTTAAACTCTCCAAATCCATCTCAAACTCTTATAATTAGTCAGTTGCATTGGATTGTGATACATTTTAACCCGAGAAACACTAACAAAGCTGTTTACAGGTTCTAAGCATTGTTTCTCGGTTGTAGCCTATTTTCTCGGTTTGAGCCTGTTTTGGGACAAAATGGGTATAAGGGTATTTTAAACTCTCCAAATCCATCTCAAACTCTTATAATTAGTCAGTTGCATTGGATTATGATACATTTTAACCATAAAAACATAAGAAAGCTGTTTTGAGCTTCTAACCCCTATTTTCTCGATTTAGCCTTTTTTAGGACAAAATAGGAAGAAGTGTTTTTTAATCTCTCCAAATCCATCTCAAGCTATTATAATCAGTCATTTACATTGGATTATGATACATTTTAACCCTAGAAACACTAACAAAGCTATTTACAGCTTCTAAGCCCTGTTTTCTCGGTTTTAGCCTATTTTGAGACAAAATGGGTATAAGTGTTTTTTAAACTCTCCAAATCCATCTCAAACTCATATAATTTGCCAGTTGCATTGGATTGTGATACATTTTAACTATAGACACTCTAACATAGCTGTTTACAGTTTCAAAGCTATGTTTTCTCGGTTTTAGGACAAAATAGGAATAAGTGTTTTTGAAACTCTCCAAATCCATCTCAGTCTCCTATAATTAGTCATTTACATTGGATTATGGCACATTTTAACCCTAGAAACACAAACAAAGCTGTTTACAGCTTCTAAGCCCTGTTTTCTTGGTTTTACCCTGTTTTGGGACGAAATGGGTATAAGTATTTTTTAAACTCTCCAACTGCATCTCAAACTCTTATAAATAGTCAGTTGCATTGGATTATGATACATTATAACCCTAGAAACAGTAACATAGCTGTTTACAGCTTCTAACCCTTGCTTTCTCGGTTTTAGCCTGTTTTGAGACAAAATGGGTATAAGTGTTTTTTAAACTCTCCAAATCCATCTCAAACTCTTATAATTAGTCAGTTGCATTGGATTATGATACATTTTAACCCTAGAAACAGTAACAAAGCTGGTTACAGGTTCTAAGCCCTATTTTCTCGGTTTTAGCTTGTTTTGGGACAAAATGGGTATAAGTGTTTTTTAAACTCTCCAAATCCATCTCAAACTCTTATAATTAGTCAGTTGCATTGGATTGTGATACATTTTAACCCGAGAAATACTAACAAAGCTGTTTACAGGTTCTCAGCATTGTTTTCTTGGTTGTAGCCTATTTTCTCGGTTTGAACCTGTTTTGGGACAAAATGGGTATAAGGGTATTTTAAACTCTCCAAATCCATCTCAAACTATTATAATTAGTCAGTTGCATTGGATTATGATACATTTTAACCCTAGAAACAGTAACATAGCTGTTTACAGCTTCTAACCCTTGTTTTCTCGGTTTTAGCCTGTTTTGAGACAAAATGGGTACAAGTGTTTTTTAAACTCTCCAAATCCATCTCAAACTCTTATAATTAGTCAATTGCATTGGATTATGATACATTTTAACTCTAGAAACAGTAACAAAGCTGGTTACAGCTTCTAAGCCCTATTTTCTCGGTTTTTGCTTGCTTTGGGACAAAATGGATATAAGTGTTTTTTAAACTCTCCAAATCCATCTCAAACTCTTATAATTAGTCAGTTGCATTGGATTGTGATACATTTTAACCCGAGAAACACTAACAAAGCTGTTTACAGGTTCTCAGCATTGTTTTCTCGGTTGTAACCTATTTTCTCAGTTTGAGCCTGTTTTGGGACAAAATGGGTATAAGGGTATTTTAAACTCTCCAAATCCATCTCAAACTATTATAATTAGTCAGTTGCATTGGATTATGATACA
Source organism: Camelina sativa (assembly GCF_030686135.1). Classification (NCBI taxonomy): domain Eukaryota; kingdom Viridiplantae; phylum Streptophyta; class Magnoliopsida; order Brassicales; family Brassicaceae; genus Camelina; species Camelina sativa. Next base: position 24,533,231 of record NC_141893.1, on the reverse strand, counting down.
TTTTAACCCCAGAAACAGTAACATAGCTGTTTACAGCTTCTAACCCTTGTTTTCTCGGTTTTAGCCTGTTTTGAGACCAAATGGGTATAAGTGTTTTTTAAACTCTCCAAATCCATCTCAAACTCTTATAATTAGTCAATTGCATTGGATTATGATACATTTTAACTCTAGAAACAGTAACAAAGCTGGTTACAGCTTCTAAGCCCTATTTTCTCTGTTTTTGCTTGTTTTGGGACAAAATGGGTATAAGTGTTTTTTAAACTCTCCAAATCCATCTCAAACTCATATAATTTGCCAGTTGCATTGGATTGTGATACATTTAAACTATAGAAACACTAACAAAGCTGTTTACAATTTCTTAGCTATGTTTTCTCGGTTTTAGGACAAAATAGGAATAAGTGTTTTTTAATCTCTCCAAATCCATCTCAATACCATATAATTAGTCATTTACATTGGATTATGGAACATTTTAACCCTAGAAACACAAACAAAGCTGTTTACAGCTTCTAAGCCCTGTTTTCTTGGTTTTAGCCTGTTTTGGGACAAAATGGGTATAAGTGTTTTTTAAACTCTCCAACTGTATCTCAAACTCTTATAAATAGTCAGTTGCATTGGATTATGATACATTTTAACCCTAGAAACAGTAACATAGCTGTTTACAGCTTCTAACCCTTGCTTGCTCGGTTTTAGCCTGTTTTGAGACAAAATGGGTATAAGTGTTTTTTAAACACTCCAAATCCATCTCAAACTCTTATAATTAGTCAGTTGCATTGGATTATGATACATTTTAACCCTAGAAACAGTAACAAAGCTGGTTACAGCTTCTAAGCCCTATTTTCTCGGTTTATCTTGTTTTGGGACAAAATGGGTATAAGTGTTTTTTAAACTCTCCAAATCCATCTCAAACTCTTATAATTAGTCAGTTGCATTGGATTGTGATACATTTTAACCCGAGAAACACTAACAAAGCTGTTTACAGGTTCTCAGCATTGTTTTCTCGGTTGTAGCCTATTTTCTCGGTTTGAACCTGTTTTGGGACAAAATGGCTATAAGGGTATTTTAAACTCTCCAAATCCATCTCAAACTATTATAATTAGTCAGTTGCATTGGATTATGATACATTTTAACCCTAGAAACAGTAACATAGCTGTTTACAGCTTCTAACCCTTGTTTTCTCGGTTTTAGCCTGTTTTGAGACAAAATGGGTATAAGTGTTTTTTAAAGTCTCCAAATCCATCTCAAACTCTTATAATTAGTCAATTGCATTGGATTATGATACATTTTAACTCTAGAAACAGTAACAAAGCTGGTTACAGCTTCTAAGCCCTATTTTCTCTGTTTTTGCTTGTTTTGGGACAAAATGGGTATAAGTGTTTTTTAAACTCTCCAAATCCATCTCAAACTCTTATAATTAGTCAGTTGCATTGGATTGTGATACATTTTAACCCGAGAAACACTAACAAAGCTGTTTACAGGTTCTCAGCATTGATTTCTCGGTTGTAGCCTATTTTCTCGGTTTGAGCCTGTTTTAGGACAAAATGGGTATAAGGGTATTTTAAACTCTCCAAATCCATCTCAAACTCTTATAATTAGTCAGTTGCATTGGATTATGATACATTTTAACCCTAGAAACAGTAACATAGCTGTTTACAGCTTCTAACCCTTGTTTTCTCGGTTTTAGCCTGTTTTGAGACAAAATGGGTATAAGTGTTTTTTAAACACTCCAAATCCATCTCAAACTCTTATAATTAGTCAATTGCATTGGATTATGATATATTTTAACCCTAGAAACAGTAACAAAGCTGGTTACAGCTTCTAAGCCCTATTTTCTCTGTTTTTGCTTGTTTTGGGACAAAATGGGTATAAGTGTTTTTTAAACTCTCCAAATCCATCTCAAACTCTTATAATTAGTCAGTTGCATTGGATTGTGATACATTTTAACCCGAGAAACACTAACAAAGCTGTTTACAGGTTCTAAGCATTGTTTCTCGGTTGTAGCCTATGTTCTCGGTTTGAGCCTGTTTTGGGACAAAATGGGTATAAGGGTATTTTAAACTCTCCAAATCCATCTCAAACTCTTATAATTAGTCAGTTGCATTGGATTATGATACATTTTAACCCTAGAAACAGTAACAAAGCTGGTTACAGCTTCTAAGCCCTATTTTCTCGGTTTTATCTTGTTTTGGGACAAAATGGGTATAAGTGTTTTTTAAACTCTCCAAATCCATCTCAAACTCTTATAATTAGTCAGTTGCATTGGATTGTGATACATTTTAACCCGAGAAACACTAACAAAGCTGTTTACAGGTTCTCAGCATTGTTTTCTCGGTTGTAGCCTATTTTCTCGGTTTGAACCTGTTTTGGGACAAAATGGCTATAAGGGTATTTTAAACTCTCCAAATCCATCTCAAACTATTATAATTAGTCAGTTGCATTGGATTATGATACATTTTAACCCTAGAAACAGTAACATACCTGTTTACAGCTTCTAACCCTTGTTTTCTCGGTTTTAGCCTGTTTTGAGACAAAATGGGTATAAGTATTTTTTAAAGTCTCCAAATCCATCTCAAACTCTTATAATTAGTCAATTGCATTGGATTATGATACATTTTAACCCTAGAAACAGTAACAAAGCTGGTTACAGCTTCTAAGCCCTATTTTCTCTGTTTTTGCTTGTTTTGGGACAAAATGGGTATAAGTGTTTTTTAAACTCTCCAAATCCATCTCAAACTCTTATAATTAGTCAGTTGCATTGGATTGTGATACATTTTAACCCGAGAAACACTAACAAAGCTGTTTACAGGTTCTAAGCATTGTTTCTCGGTTGTAGCCTATTTTCTCGGTTTGAGCCTGTTTTGGGACAAAATGGGTATAAGGGTATTTTAAACTCTCCAAATCCATCTCAAACTCTTATAATTAGTCAGTTGCATTGGATTATGATACATTTTAACCATAAAAACATAAGAAAGCTGTTTTGAGCTTCTAACCCCTATTTTCTCGATTTAGCCTGTTTTACGACAAAATAGGAAGAAGTGTTTTTTAATCTCTCCAAATCCATCTCAAGCTATTATAATCAGTCATTTACATTGGATTATGATACATTTTAACCCTAGAAATACTAACAAAGCTATTTACAGCTTCTAAGCCCTGTTTTCTCGGTTTTAGCCTATTTTGAGACAAAATGGGTATAAGTGTTTTTTAAACTCTCCAAATCCATCTCAAACTCATATAATTTGCCAGTTGCATTGGATTGTGATACATTTTAACTATAGACACTCTAACATAGCTGTTTACAGTTTCAAAGCTATGTTTTCTCGGTTTTAGGACAAAATAGGAATAAGTGTTTTTGAAACTCTCCAAATCCATCTCAGTCTCCTATAATTAGTCATTTACATTGGATTATGGCACATTTTAACCCTAGAAACACAAACAAAGCTGTTTACAGCTTCTAAGCCCTGTTTTCTTGGTTTTACCCTGTTTTGGGACGAAATGGGTATAAGTATTTTTTAAACTCTCCAACTGCATCTCAAACTCTTATAAATAGTCAGTTGCATTGGATTATGATACATTATAACCCTAGAAACAGTAACATAGCTGTTTACAGCTTCTAACCCTTGCTTTCTCGGTTTTAGCCTGTTTTGAGACAAAATGGGTATAAGTGTTTTTTAAACTCTCCAAATCCATCTCAAACTCTTATAATTAGTCAGTTGCATTGGATTATGATACATTTTAACCCTAGAAACAGTAACAAAGCTGGTTACAGGTTCTAAGCCCTATTTTCTCGGTTTTAGCTTGTTTTGGGACAAAATGGGTATAAGTGTTTTTTAAACTCTCCAAATCCATCTCAAACTCTTATAATTAGTCAGTTGCATTGGATTGTGATACATTTTAACCCGAGAAATACTAACAAAGCTGTTTACAGGTTCTCAGCATTGTTTTCTTGGTTGTAGCCTATTTTCTCGGTTTGAACCTGTTTTGGGAGAAAATGGGTATAAGGGTATTTTAAACTCTCCAAATCCATCTCAAACTATTATAATTAGTCAGTTGCATTGGATTATGATACATTTTAACCCTAGAAACAGTAACATAGCTGTTTACAGCTTCTAACCCTTGTTTTCTCGGTTTTAGCCTGTTTTGAGACAAAATGGGTACAAGTGTTTTTTAAACTCTCCAAATCCATCTCAAACTCTTATAATTAGTCAATTGCATTGGATTATGATACATTTTAACTCTAGAAACAGTAACAAAGCTGGTTACAGCTTCTAAGCCCTATTTTCTCGGTTTTTGCTTGCTTTGGGACAAAAAGGATATAAGTGTTTTTTAAACTCTCCAAATCCATCTCAAACTCTTATAATTAGTCAGTTGCATTGGATTGTGATACATTTTAACCCGAGAAACACTAACAAAGCTGTTTACAGGTTCTCAGCATTGTTTTCTCGGTTGTAACCTATTTTCTCAGTTTGAGCCTGTTTTGGGACAAAATGGGTATAAGGGTATTTTAAACTCTCCAAATCCATCTCAAACTATTATAATTAGTCAGTTGCATTGGATTATGATACATTTTAACCCCAGAAACAGTAACATAGCTGTTTACAGCTTCTAACCCTTGTTTTCTCGGTTTTAGCCTGTTTTGAGACCAAATGGGTATAAGTGTTTTTTAAACTCTCCAAATCCATCTCAAACTCTTATAATTAGTCAATTGCATTGGATTATGATACATTTTAACTCTAGAAACAGTAACAAAGCTGGTTACAGCTTCTAAGCCCTATTTTCTCTGTTTTTGCTTGTTTTGGGACAAAATGGGTATAAGTGTTTTTTAAACTCTCCAAATCCATCTCAAACTCATATAATTTGCCAGTTGCATTGGATTGTGATACATTTAAACTATAGAAACACTAACAAAGCTGTTTACAATTTCTTAGCTATGTTTTCTCGGTTTTAGGACAAAATAGGAATAAGTGTTTTTTAATCTCTCCAAATCCATCTCAATACCATATAATTAGTCATTTACATTGGATTATGGAACATTTTAACCCTAGAAACACAAACAAAGCTGTTTACAGCTTCTAAGCCCTGTTTTCTTGGTTTTAGCCTGTTTTGGGACAAAATGGGTATAAGTGTTTTTTAAACTCTCCAACTGTATCTCAAACTCTTATAAATAGTCAGTTGCATTGGATTATGATACATTTTAACCCTAGAAACAGTAACATAGCTGTTTACAGCTTCTAACCCTTGCTTGCTCGGTTTTAGCCTGTTTTGAGACAAAATGGGTATAAGTGTTTTTTAAACACTCCAAATCCATCTCAAACTCTTATAATTAGTCAGTTGCATTGGATTATGATACATTTTAACCCTAGAAACAGTAACAAAGCTGGTTACAGCTTCTAAGCCCTATTTTCTCGGTTTATCTTGTTTTGGGACAAAATGGGTATAAGTGTTTTTTAAACTCTCCAAATCCATCTCAAACTCTTATAATTAGTCAGTTGCATTGGATTGTGATACATTTTAACCCGAGAAACACTAACAAAGCTGTTTACAGGTTCTCAGCATTGTTTTCTCGGTTGTAGCCTATTTTCTCGGTTTGAACCTGTTTTGGGACAAAATGGCTATAAGGGTATTTTAAACTCTCCAAATCCATCTCAAACTATTACAATTAGTCAGTTGCATTGGATTATGATACATTTTAACCCTAGAAACAGTAACATACCTGTTTACAGCTTCTAACCCTTGTTTTCTCGGTTTTAGCCTGTTTTGAGACAAAATGGGTATAAGTGTTTTTTAAAGTCTCCAAATCCATCTCAAACTCTTATAATTAGTCAATTGCATTGGATTATGATACATTTTAACTCTAGAAACAGTAACAAAGCTGGTTACAGCTTCTAAGCCCTATTTTCTCTGTTTTTGCTTGTTTTGGGACAAAATGGGTATAAGTGTTTTTTAAACTCTCCAAATCCATCTCAAACTCTTATAATTAGTCAGTTGCATTGGATTGTGATACATTTTAACCCGAGAAACACTAACAAAGCTGTTTACAGGTTCTCAGCATTGATTTCTCGGTTGTAGCCTATTTTCTCGGTTTGAGCCTGTTTTAGGACAAAATGGGTATAAGGGTATTTTAAACTCTCCAAATCCATCTCAAACTCTTATAATTAGTCAGTTGCATTGGATTATGATACATTTTAACCCTAGAAACAGTAACATAGCTGTTTACAGCTTCTAACCCTTGTTTTCTCGGTTTTAGCCTGTTTTGAGACAAAATGGGTATAAGTGTTTTTTAAACACTCCAAATCCATCTCAAACTCTAATAATTAGTCAATTGCATTGGATTATGATATATTTTAACCCTAGAAACAGTAACAAAGCTGGTTACAGCTTCTAAGCCCTATTTTCTCTGTTTTTGCTTGTTTTGGGACAAAATGGGTATAAGTGTTTTTTAAACTCTCCAAATCCATCTCAAACTCTTATAATTAGTCAGTTGCATTGGATTGTGATACATTTTAACCCGAGAAACACTAACAAAGCTGTTTACAGGTTCTAAGCATTGTTTCTCGGTTGTAGCCTATGTTCTCGGTTTGAGCCTGTTTTGGGACAAAATGGGTATAAGGGTATTTTAAACTCTCCAAATCCATCTCAAACTCTTATAATTAGTCAGTTGCATTGGATTATGATACATTTTAACCCTAGAAACAGTAACAAAGCTGGTTACAGCTTCTAAGCCCTATTTTCTCGGTTTTATCTTGTTTTGGGACAAAATGGGTATAAGTGTTTTTTAAACTCTCCAAATCCATCTCAAACTCTTATAATTAGTCAGTTGCATTGGATTGTGATACATTTTAACCCGAGAAACACTAACAAAGCTGTTTACAGGTTCTCAGCATTGTTTTCTCGGTTGTAGCCTATTTTCTCGGTTTGAACCTGTTTTGGGACAAAATGGCTATAAGGGTATTTTAAACTCTCCAAATCCATCTCAAACTATTATAATTAGTCAGTTGCATTGGATTATGATACATTTTAACCCTAGAAACAGTAACATACCTGTTTACAGCTTCTAACCCTTGTTTTCTCGGTTTTAGCCTGTTTTGAGACAAAATGGGTATAAGTGTTTTTTAAAGTCTCCAAATCCATCTCAAACTCTTATAATTAGTCAATTGCATTGGATTATGATACATTTTAACTCTAGAAACAGTAACAAAGCTGGTTACAGCTTCTAAGCCCTATTTTCTCTGTTTTTGCTTGTTTTGGGACAAAATGGGTATAAGTGTTTTTTAAACTCTCCAAATCCATCTCAAACTCTTATAATTAGTCAGTTGCATTGGATTGTGATACATTTTAACCCGAGAAACACTAACAAAGCTGTTTACAGGTTCTCAGCATTGATTTCTCGGTTGTAGCCTATTTTCTCGGTTTGAGCCTGTTTTAGGACAAAATGGGTATAAGGGTATTTTAAACTCTCCAAATCCATCTCAAACTCTTATAATTAGTCAGTTGCATTGGATTATGATACATTTTAACCCTAGAAACAGTAACATAGCTGTTTACAGCTTCTAACCCTTGTTTTCTCGGTTTTAGCCTGTTTTGAGACAAAATGGGTATAAGTGTTTTTTAAACTCTCCAAATCCATCTCAAACTCTTATAATTAGTCAATTGCATTGGATTATGATATATTTTAACCCTAGAAACAGCAACAAAGCTGGTTACAGCTTCTAAGCATTGTTTCTCGGTTGTAGCCTATTTTCTCGGTTTGAGCCTGTTTTGGGACAAAATGGGTATAAGGGTATTTTAAACTCTCCAAATCCATCTCAAACTCTTATAATTAGTCAGTTGCATTGGATTATGATACATTTTAACCATAAAAACATAAGAAAGCTGTTTTGAGCTTCTAACCCCTATTTTCTCGATTTAGCCTGTTTTAGGACAAAATAGGAAGAAGTGTTTTTTAATCTCTCCAAATCCATCTCAAGCTATTATAATCAGTCATTTACATTGGATTATGATACATTTTAACCCTAGAAACACTAACAAAGCTATTTACAGCTTCTAAGCCCTGTTTTCTCGGTTTTAGCCTATTTTGAGACAAAATGGGTATAAGTGTTTTTTAAACTCTCCAAATCCATCTCAAACTCATATAATTTGCCAGTTGCATTGGATTGTGATACATTTTAACTATAGACACTCTAACATAGCTGTTTACAGTTTCAAAGCTATGTTTTCTCGGTTTTAGGACAAAATAGGAATAAGTGTTTTTGAAACTCTCCAAATCCATCTCAGTCTCCTATAATTAGTCATTTACATTGGATTATGGCACATTTTAACCCTAGAAACACAAACAAAGCTGTTTACAGCTTCTAAGCCCTGTTTTCTTGGTTTTAGCCTGTTTTGGGACGAAATGGCTATAAGTATTTTTTAAACTCTCCAACTGCATCTCAAACTCTTATAAATAGTCAGTTGCATTGGATTATGATACATTATAACCCTAGAAACAGTAACATAGCTGTTTACAGCTTCTAACCCTTGCTTTCTCGGTTTTAGCCTGTTTTGGGACAAAATGGGTATAAGTGTTTTTTAAACTCTCCAAATCCATCTCAAACTCTTATAATTAGTCAGTTGCATTGGATTATGATACATTTTAACCCTAGAAACAGTAACAAAGCTGGTTACAGGTTCTAAGCCCTATTTTCTCGGTTTTAGCTTGTTTTGGGACAAAATGGGTATAAGTGTTTTTTAAACTCTCCAAATCCATCTCAAACTCTTATAATTAGTCAGTTGCATTGGATTGTGATACATTTTAACCCGAGAAATACTAACAAAGCTGTTTACAGGTTCTCAGCATTGTTTTCTCGGTTGTAGCCTATTTTCTCGGTTTGAACCTGTTTTGGGACAAAATGGGTATAAGGGTATTTTAAACTCTCCAAATCCATCTCAAACTATTATAATTAGTCAGTTGCATTGGATTATGATACATTTTAACCCTAGAAACAGTAACATAGCTGTTTACAGCTTCTAACCCTTGTTTTCTCGGTTTTAGCCTGTTTTGAGACAAAATGGGTACAAGTGTTTTTTAAACTCTCCAAATCCATCTCAAACTCTTATAATTAGTCAATTGCATTGGATTATGATACATTTTAACTCTAGAAACAGTAACAAAGCTGGTTACAGCTTCTAAGCCCTATTTTCTCGGTTTTTGCTTGCTTTGGGACAAAATGGGTATAAGTGTTTTTTAAACTCTCCAAATCCATCTCAAACTCTTATAATTAGTCAGTTGCATTGGATTGTGATACATTTTAACCCGAGAAACACTAACAAAGCTGTTTACAGGTTCTCAGCATTGTTTTCTCGGTTGTAACCTATTTTCTCAGTTTGAGCCTGTTTTGGGACAAAATGGGTATAAGGGTATTTTAAACTCTCCAAATCCATCTCAAACTATTATAATTAGTCAGTTGCATTGGATTATGATACATTTTAACCCTAGAAACAGTAACATAGCTGTTTACAGCTTCTAACCCTTGTTTTCTCGGTTTTAGCCTGTTTTGAGACCAAATGGGTATAAGTGTTTTTTAAACTCTCCAAATCCATCTCAAACTCTTATAATTAGTCAATTGCATTGGATTATGATACATTTTAACTCTAGAAACAGTAACAAAGCTGGTTACAGCTTCTAAGCCCTATTTTCTCTGTTTTTGCTTGTTTTGGGACAAAATGGGTATAAGTGTTTTTTAAACTCTCCAAATCCATCTCAAACTCATATAATTTGCCAGTTGCATTGGATTGTGATACATTTAAACTATAGAAACACTAACAAAGCTGTTTACAATTTCTTAGCTATGTTTTCTCGGTTTTAGGACAAAATAGGAATAAGTGTTTTTTAATCTCTCCAAATCCATCTCAATACCATATAATTAGTCATTTACATTGGATTATGGAACATTTTAACCCTAGAAACACAAACAAAGCTGTTTACAGCTTCTAAGCCCTGTTTTCTTGGTTTTAGCCTATTTTGGGACAAAATGGGTATAAGTGTTTTTTAAACTCTCCAACTGTATCTCAAACTCTTATAAATAGTCAGTTGCATTGGATTATGATACATTTTAACCCTAGAAACAGTAACATAGCTGTTTACAGCTTCTAACCCTTGCTTGCTCGGTTTTAGCCTGTTTTGAGACAAAATGGGTATAAGTGTTTTTTAAACACTCCAAATCCATCTCAAACTCTTATAATTAGTCAGTTGCATTGGATTATGATACATTTTAACCCTAGAAACAGTAACAAAGCTGGTTACAGCTTCTAAGCCCTATTTTCTCGGTTTTATCTTGTTTTGGGACAAAATGGGTATAAGTGTTTTTTAAACTCTCCAAATCCATCTCAAACTCTTATAATTAGTCAGTTGCATTGGATTGTGATACATTTTAACCCGAGAAACACTAACAAAGCTGTTTACAGGTTCTCAGCATTGTTTTCTCGGTTGTAGCCTATTTTCTCGGTTTGAACCTGTTTTGGGACAAAATGGCTATAAGGGTATTTTAAACTCTCCAAATCCATCTCAAACTATTATAATTAGTCAGTTGTGTTGGGATTTATGAGACAAAGCTCACAAGAGAGGGTAGACAAACACTTGGTGAATGAATCCCCCTTTACCCACAACAAACTAACTCATTCTCAAGGGGGAGGAGAGAACATCAACTTGTGATGAACTCCCCATAAACAAGCTAGATAGAACCCAAATACTAGAGAGTAAGCGGATCCTAACTAGGAGAAGCACTAGTTTGAGACTTATCCTCTTCTAGTATCACAACACTTAGAGTTTGTGTACTTAGGAGAAGGAGGATTAAGAATCAGTAATCTAGGCTAAGTAAAGCAGTAAATAAGAAGAGTTTAGGTGGATTTGAGAAGAGAATAGGCTGCCTTAAGGGCAGCCCCTAACCGCTAATCCTAAACTCTCTACATTGTTAATATGAAACAAGAACACAAGTATAGAGAGGAAATCGGTTTCTCTTCTATTGAATAATATTGTGATTATGTTACATATGAGGTGAAATACAAAGCTTAATATAGGAGAATACAAAGTCATATGACCGTTAGAGAGAAGAAGAGAGTGATGAAAGTGACATTCTCGATTTGGTGTTGGTGAGAGTGACCTTTCCTTCCTTCACCAACCAAGGGCACATGTGATCTTCCCATAAGCCTCTCTCTCTTGTAGGGCCTCGCTTTCCTCCTCTCAAACTCGGCCTCTCTATCTACTGGACCGAGCGCAGGCCTAAGGGCCGAGACCGTACGGACGGGCCTTCTCTTCATTGTACGGACGGGCCTTCTCTTCATCGTACGGACGGGCCTGTACGGACGGGCCTGTACGGACGGGCCTTCTCTTCAATGTGTTCACGGCCTAACTGGCCGCTCACCGGACATGGGTCCGTTCACGGACACGGTACATGGTACCGGACACGGTACATGGTCGCTCACGGACACGGACATGGCCTTACCGGCCTTTACATGGCCTTTCCGGCCTTTCTTCTCTTCTTCCAAGGCTCGGCCTTACCGGCCTCTCCTCTCTCCTCCTTGGTACATTCTAATACTCCCCCGCACGTTTGATCTGCAGGGCACCATGGGGACCAAAGATCAAGCGTGGACACGTGAGGACTACCTCATTAAAAACCTTAACAAAGAAAACCACTTGGGAGAAAACTTTGTTAAGTAAAAAGAGTGTAGTCTCCACGTTCCTTGATGTCGCAATGATCTTGGTTTGTCAAGAACCAGCTCTCTTCTCTTTAAGCCTTTGAACCGCTACACTTCCTTAGCCCTCCTTGCCTTTAGCACATTCCTTATGATCTCCATCCTTGTTCCTTTAGAATTCCTTTGAGGCTCTCATAGTCTCCTTTACCCTTAAACAAGTGATAAAGAAGAAAAGAATAAGTGTTTGCTATGAGGAATATCAAAGAAAAATTCTAAAAGTGTGACAATTTAAGAAGAATCATATTAAAGACTAAAGACTAGTAATGAAGCTAAGGTAATGAATTTATGAATTAAAATAGAGAAGGGTTTAGAGCACAGCCTTTATGGTGTTTTGATGGATAGGAAGGAGAGAGTTGATCACAGTTGCGGTTTGGAATTCCTCCTTGAGACCGCTCCTCTAACCATGGTTTTAAACCCGGTCAGTTTTATTTGTCAGACTGACACATGCCCACTGAATCGGACATAACTTTCGAACGGCTGCTCGGATTGGTATGATTCCACTTCCACTGGCAAGATGACTCTGTGGTCTCGAACTTTAATGAAGAACGCGGAAGCCGAATCGCAGTGGAAGGGTTTCGTCCGAGTCGATCTTTGAGACGCTTCGGCTGAGCTTTAAGTAAAGACTTTTGCTTGTGGCCGAGCAGAATCTGTGAGGTACGGTCTGAAGTCACTTGATCTCCCCCGTAACCTTTACTTGATGATGGGCTGAAACCTCATCACCTCAGTTGAAGCCTTGTGCATCACCGTTCTTGTGCACATCCAATCAACAGTTGAAACCTTGTGCATCACCTTTCCTAAAGACCATTGTGCACATCCGATCAACAACTTGGCACTAACACACATGCTCTTGGACTGATTCATCACCTTCCACCAGCTTAACAAAGACTTGGTGGCCCTTGGTTCTAACTCCAGGCATTGTGCTGCGCTCTTACATGGCTATCTTGTAGCCTTCAACCTCGCCACTTCTTCTTCTTGAGATAGTGAGCGAGCTCCACACAATCTTCAATGCTGAAACTGAAACCAAAAAATCAATGGAACAGATTCTAAACAAGAGATTGTTAGAGATTAGAGAATAGAGAATATAGAATATTACTGAAAATAAAATAGAATTTAGAGAATAAGTAACCAGAGAATTAGTAACCAAGAGTATAGAGTATAGTAGAGTATATGGGCGGAAGTATAAGGTGAGTGGAGAGTAGAATAGAGAATTTGCTCAAGAGTTCTTATGGACAGAGTTATACTCTGTTTTCTTGAGTTGAAAGAAGCTTTGACAGCCAAGAACATCCAAGAAGACAATCTCTTTTGGTGCTTTAATGGCTGAAACACAATGGACCTTATGGAAAATTAGTTTCTCCAAAGGTTTAACAACAAAACTCCTTGTAGAATCACTTAAACAAGTGTTCTTCAAGAGATTAAGGCTTGAAGATCCACGAAGATAACATATAGAAGATGTTTTTCGTGGTCCCAAGCAAAGAAGAAACAACAAAAGCCTTTGGAACAACCTATTGTCCAACGGTTAAAAGAATGCATCTTGGACCAACTTGAATCTATTTGACCAAGCGGGCTCTACATGCTAAAATAAAGTCTCTCTCTTCCTCAAACTCGAACCTGGACACACCATATGACCAGAAACAAAGCTTTCTCAACCTTGAGAAGAAGAAGAAGAAGCGATTTAGTAATTAAGCCTTTAAAGGAAATTTAACAAAAGCAAAATTGAACCTTTAGAGGAAAATTAACTAAATCCTAAGAGAACTAAATCCTAAGAATTTCGTGGCTCATACAAGCACACAAGAACCGTGAATCCTCACCATGAACAATACAATTTGCTCAATGGTTCATCACTTCCCACACATCCCAAAATAAACAAAGCTATTACCAAATCGGTAAAGCTTAAGGATGGGGCTTGTAAAATCGATTTCTTTCCACACACTTGGTCTACAAATTCTAACAAGACAAGAGACCAAGCTTACTCAACAATGAGCTGCTAGAGAATCGATTTAATCAACAAAAGCAAAATTAAAGCTTTAAAGAAACTAAGCTAAGCGATTTAACACCTAAGCAAAGTCTAAAACTTTAACTAAGCTAACTCCTAAGAAAACGACTTTGAGAATGAGTTTAAAACACCAAGAACAGAACCTGCTCTGATACCATGTTGGGATTTATGAGACAAAGCTCACAAGAGAGGGTAGACAAACACTTGGTGAATGAATCCCCCTTTACCCACAACAAACTAACTCATTCTCAAGGGGGAGGAGAGAACATCAACTTGTGATGAACTCCCCATAAACAAGCTAGATAGAACCCAAATACTAGAGAGTAAGCGGATCCTAACTAGGAGAAGCACTAGTTTGAGACTTATCCTCTTCTAGTATCACAACACTTAGAGTTTGTGTACTTAGGAGAAGGAGGATTAAGAATCAGTAATCTAGGCTAAGTAAAGCAGTAAATAAGAAGAGTTTAGGTGGATTTGAGAAGAGAATAGGCTGCCTTAAGGGCAGCCCCTAACCGCTAATCCTAAACTCTCTACATTGTTAATATGAAACAAGAACACAAGTATAGAGAGGAAATCGGTTTCTCTTCTATTGAATAATATTGTGATTATGTTACATATGAGGTGAAATACAAAGCTTAATATAGGAGAATACAAAGTCATATGACCGTTAGAGAGAAGAAGAGAGTGATGAAAGTGACATTCTCGATTTGGTGTTGGTGAGAGTGACCTTTCCTTCCTTCACCAACCAAGGGCACATGTGATCTTCCCATAAGCCTCTCTCTCTTGTAGGGCCTCGCTTTCCTCCTCTCAAACTCGGCCTCTCTATCTACTGGACCGAGCGCAGGCCTAAGGGCCGAGACCGTACGGACGGGCCTTCTCTTCATTGTACGGACGGGCCTTCTCTTCATCGTACGGACGGGCCTGTACGGACGGGCCTGTACGGACGGACCTTCTCTTCAATGTGTTCACGGCCTAACTGGCCGCTCACCGGACATGGGTCCGTTCACGGACACGGTACATGGTACCGGACACGGTACATGGTCGCTCACGGACACGGACATGGCCTTACCGGCCTTTACATGGCCTTTCCGGCCTTTCTTCTCTTCTTCCAAGGCTCGGCCTTACCGGCCTCTCCTCTCTCCTCCTTGGTACATTCTAATAAGTTGCATTGGATTATGATACATTTTAACCCTAGAAACAGTAACATACCTGTTTACAGCTTCTAACCCTTGTTTTCTCGGTTTTAGCCTGTTTTGAGACAAAATGGGTATAAGTGTTTTTTAAAGTCTCCAAATCCATCTCAAACTCTTATAATTAGTCAATTGCATTGGATTATGATACATTTTAACTCTAGAAACAGTAACAAAGCTGGTTACAGCTTCTAAGCCCTATTTTCTCTGTTTTTGCTTGTTTTGGGACAAAATGGGTATAAGTGTTTTTTAAACTCTCCAAATCCATCTCAAACTCATATAATTTGCCAGTTGCATTGGATTGTGATACATTTAAACTATAGAAACACTAACAAAGCTGTTTACAATTTCTTAGCTATGTTTTCTCGGTTTTAGGACAAAATAGGAATAAGTGTTTTTTAATCTCTCCAAATCCATCTCAATACCATATAATTAGTCATTTACATTGGATTATGGAACATTTTAACCCTAGAAACACAAACAAAGCTGTTTACAGCTTCTAAGCCCTGTTTTCTTGGTTTTAGCCTGTTTTGGGACAAAATGGGTATAAGTGTTTTTTAAACTCTCCAACTGTATCTCAAACTCTTATAAATAGTCAGTTGCATTGGATTATGATACATTTTAACCTTAGAAACAGTAACATAGCTGTTTACAGCTTCTAACCCTTGCTTGCTCGGTTTTAGCCTGTTTTGAGACAAAATGGGTATAAGTGTTTTTTAAACACTCCAAATCCATCTCAAACTCTTATAATTAGTCAGTTGCATTGGATTATGATACATTTTAACCCTAGAAAGAGTAACAAAGCTGGTTACAGCTTCTAAGCCCTATTTTCTCGGTTTTATCTTGTTTTGGGACAAAATGGGTATAAGTGTTTTTTAAACTCTCCAAATCCATCTCAAACTCTTATAGTTAGTCAGTTGCATTGGATTGTGATACATTTTAACCCGAGAAACACTAACAAAGCTGTTTACAGGTTCTCAGCATTGTTTTCTCGGTTGTAGCCTATTTTCTCGGTTTGAACTTGTTTTGGGACAAAATGGCTATAAGGGTATTTTAAACTCTCCAAATCCATCTCAAACTATTATAATTAGTCAGTTGCATTGGATTATGATACATTTTAACCCTAGAAACAGTAACATACCTGTTTACAGCTTCTAACCCTTGTTTTCTCGGTTTTAGCCTGTTTTGAGACAAAATGGGTATAAGTGTTTTTTAAAGTCTCCAAATCCATCTCAAACTCTTATAATTAGTCAATTGCATTGGATTATGATACATTTTAACTCTAGAAACAGTAACAAAGCTGGTTACAGCTTCTAAGCCCTATTTTCTCTGTTTTTGCTTGTTTTGGGACAAAATGGGTATAAGTGTTTTTTAAACTCTCCAAATCCATCTCAAACTCTTATAATTAGTCAGTTGCATTGGATTGTGATACATTTTAACCCGAGAAACACTAACAAAGCTGTTTACAGGTTCTCAGCATTGATTTCTCGGTTGTAGCCTATTTTCTCGGTTTGAGCCTGTTTTAGGACAAAATGGGTATAAGGGTATTTTAAACTCTCCAAATCCATCTCAAACTCTTATAATTAGTCAGTTGCATTGGATTATGATACATTTTAACCCTAGAAACAGTAACATAGCTGTTTACAGCTTCTAACCCTTGTTTTCTCGGTTTTAGCCTGTTTTGAGACAAAATGGGTATAAGTGTTTTTTAAACTCTCCAAATCCATCTCAAACTCTTATAATTAGTCAATTGCATTGGATTATGATATATTTTAACCCTAGAAACAGTAACAAAGCTGGTTACAGCTTCTAAGCCCTATTTTCTCTGTTTTTGCTTGTTTTGGGACAAAATGGGTATAAGTGTTTTTTAAACTCTCCAAATCCATCTCAAACTCTTATAATTAGTCAGTTGCATTGGATTGTGATACATTTTAACCCGAGAAACACTAACAAAGCTGTTTACAGGTTCTAAGCATTGTTTCTCGGTTGTAGCCTATTTTCTCGGTTTGAGCCTGTTTTGGGACAAAATGGGTATAAGGGTATTTTAAACTCTCCAAATCCATCTCAAACTCTTACAATTAGTCAGTTGCATTGGATTATGATACATTTTAACCCTAGAAACAGTAACAAAGCTGGTTACAGCTTGTAAGCCCTATTTTCTCGGTTTTATCTTGTTTTGGGACAAAATGGGTATAAGTGTTTTTTAAACTCTCCAAATCCATCTCAAACTCTTATAATTAGTCAGTTGCATTGGATTGTGATACATTTTAACCCGAGAAACACTAACAAAGCTGTTTACAGGTTCTCAGCATTGTTTTCTCGGTTGTAGCCTATTTTCTCGGTTTGAACCTGTTTTGGGACAAAATGGCTATAAGGGTATTTTAAACTCTCCAAATCCATCTCAAACTATTATAATTAGTCAGTTGCATTGGATTATGATACATTTTAACCCTAGAAACAGTAACATACCTGTTTACAGCTTCTAACCCTTGTTTTCTCGGTTTTAGCCTGTTTTGAGACAAAATGGGTATAAGTGTTTTTTAAAGTCTCCAAATCCATCTCAAACTCTTATAATTAGTCAATTGCATTGGATTATGATACATTTTAACTCTAGAAACAGTAACAAAGCTGGTTACAGCTTCTAAGCCCTATTTTCTCTGTTTTTGCTTGTTTTGGGACAAAATGGGTATAAGTGTTTTTTAAACTCTCCAAATCCATCTCAAACTCTTATAATTAGTCAGTTGCATTGGATTGTGATACATTTTAACCCGAGAAACACTAACAAAGCTGTTTACAGGTTCTCAGCATTGATTTCTCGGTTGTAGCCTATTTTCTCGGTTTGAGCCTGTTTTAGGACAAAATGGGTATAAGGGTATTTTAAACTCTCCAAATCCATCTCAAACTCTTATAATTAGTCAGTTGCATTGGATTATGATACATTTTAACCCTAGAAACAGTAACATAGCTGTTTACAGCTTCTAACCCTTGTTTTCTCGGTTTTAGCCTGTTTTGAGACAAAATGGGTATAAGTGTTTTTTAAACTCTCCAAATCCATCTCAAACTCTTATAATTAGTCAATTGCATTGGATTATGGTATATTTTAACCCTAGAAACAGTAACAAAGCTGGTTACAGCTTCTAAGCCCTATTTTCTCTGTTTTTGCTTGTTTTGGGACAAAATGGGTATAAGTGTTTTTTAAACTCTCCAAATCCATCTCAAACTCTTATAATTAGTCAGTTGCATTGGATTGTGATACATTTTAACCCGAGAAACACTAACAAAGCTGTTTACAGGTTCTAAGCATTGTTTCTCGGTTGTAGCCTATTTTCTCGGTTTGAGCCTGTTTTGGGACAAAATGGGTATAAGGGTATTTTAAACTCTCCAAATCCATCTCAAACTCTTATAATTAGTCAGTTGCATTGGATTATGATACATTTTAACCCTAGAAACAGTAACAAAGCTGGTTACAGCTTCTAAGCCCTATTTTCTCGGTTTTATCTTGTTTTGGGACAAAATGGGTATAAGTGTTTTTTAAACTCTCCAAATCCATCTCAAACTCTTATAATTAGTCAGTTGCATTGGATTGTGATACATTTTAACCCGAGAAACACTAACAAAGCTGTTTACAGGTTCTCAGCATTGTTTTCTCGGTTGTAGCCTATTTTCTCGGTGTGAACCTGTTTTGGGACAAAATGGCTATAAGGGTATTTTAAACTCTCCAAATCCATCTCAAACTATTATAATTAGTCAGTTGCATTGGATTATGATACATTTTAACCCTAGAAACAGTAACATACCTGTTTACAGCTTCTAACCCTTGTTTTCTCGGTTTTAGCCTGTTTTGAGACAAAATGGGTATAAGTGTTTTTTAAAGTCTCCAAATCCATCTCAAACTCTTATAATTAGTCAATTGCATTGGATTATGATACATTTTAACTCTAGAAACAGTAACAAAGCTGGTTACAGCTTCTAAGCCCTATTTTCTCTGTTTTTGCTTGTTTTGGGACAAAATGGGTATAAGTGTTTTTTAAACTCTCCAAATCCATCTCAAACTCTTATAATTAGTCAGTTGCATTGGATTGTGATACATTTTAACCCGAGAAACACTAACAAAGCTGTTTACAGGTTCTCAGCATTGATTTCTCGGTTGTAGCCTATTTTCTCGGTTTGAGCCTGTTTTAGGACAAAATGGGTATAAGGGTATTTTAAACTCTCCAAATCCATCTCAAACTCTTACAATTAGTCAGTTGCATTGGATTATGATACATTTTAACCCTAGAAACAGTAACATAGCTGTTTACAGCTTCTAACCCTTGTTTTCTCGGTTTTAGCCTGTTTTGAGACAAAATGGGTATAACTGTTTTTTAAACTCTCCAAATCCATCTCAAACTCTTATGATTAGTCAATTGCATTGGATTATGATATATTTTAACCCTAGAAACAGTAACAAAGCTGGTTACAGCTTCTAAGCCCTATTTTCTCTGTTTTTGCTTGTTTTGGGACAAAATGGGTATAAGTGTTTTTTAAACTCTCCAAATCCATCTCAAACTCATATAATTAGTCAGTTGCATTGGATTGTGATACATTTTAACCCGAGAAACACTAACAAAGCTGTTTACAGGTTCTAAGCATTGTTTCTCGGTTGTAGCCTATTTTCTCGGTTTGAGCCTGTTTTGGGACAAAATGGGTATAAGGGTATTTTAAACTCTCCAAATCCATCTCAAACTCTTATAATTAGTCAGTTGCATTGGATTATGATACATTTTAACCCTAGAAAGAGTAACAAAGCTGGTTACAGCTTCTAAGCCCTATTTTCTCGGTTTTATCTTGTTTTGGGACAAAATGGGTATAAGTGTTTTTTAAACTCTCCAAATCCATCTCAAACTCTTATAGTTAGTCAGTTGCATTGGATTGTGATACATTTTAACCCGAGAAACACTAACAAAGCTGTTTACAGGTTCTCAGCATTGTTTTCTCGGTTGTAGCCTATTTTCTCGGTTTGAACCTGTTTTGGGACAAAATGGCTATAAGGGTATTTTAAACTCTCCAAATCCATCTCAAACTATTATAATTAGTCAGTTGCATTGGATTATGATACATTTTAACCCTAGAAACAGTAACATACCTGTTTACAGCTTCTAACCCTTGTTTTCTTGGTTTGAGCCTGTTTTGGGACAAAATGGGTATAAGGGTATTTTAAACTCTCCAAATCCATCTCAAACTCTTATAATTAGTCAGTTGCATTGGATTATGATACATTTTAACCCTAGAAACAGTAACAAAGCTGGTTACAGCTTCTAAGCCCTATTTTCTCTGTTTTATCTTGTTTTGGGACAAAATGGGTATAAGTGTTTTTTAAACTCTCCAAATCCATCTCAAACTCTTATAATTAGTCAGTTGCATTGGATTGTGATACATTTTAACCCGAGAAACACTAACAAAGCTGTTTACAGGTTCTCAGCATTGTTTTCTCGGTTGTAGCCTATTTTCTCGGTGTGAACCTGTTTTGGGACAAAATGGCTATAAGGGTATTTTAAACTCTCCAAATCCATCTCAAACTATTATAATTAGTCAGTTGCATTGGATTATGATACATTTTAACCCTAGAAACAGTAACATACCTGTTTACAGCTTCTAACCCTTGTTTTCTCGGTTTTAGCCTGTTTTGAGACAAAATGGGTATAAGTGTTTTTTAAAGTCTCCAAATCCATCTCAAACTCTTATAATTAGTCAATTGCATTGGATTATGATACATTTTAACTCTAGAAACAGTAACAAAGCTGGTTACAGCTTCTAAGCCCTATTTTCTCTGTTTTTGCTTGTTTTGGGACAAAATGGGTATAAGTGTTTTTTAAACTCTCCAAATCCATCTCAAACTCTTATAATTAGTCAGTTGCATTGGATTGTGATACATTTTAACCCGAGAAACACTAACAAAGCTGTTTACAGGTTCTCAGCATTGATTTCTCGGTTGTAGCCTATTTTCTCGGTTTGAGCCTGTTTTAGGACAAAATGGGTATAAGGGTATTTTAAACTCTCCAAATCCATCTCAAACTCTTATAATTAGTCAGTTGCATTGGATTATGATACATTTTAACCCTAGAAACAGTAACATAGCTGTTTACAGCTTCTAACCCTTGTTTTCTCGGTTTGAGCCTGTTTTGGGACAAAATGGGTATAAGGGTATTTTAAACTCTCCAAATCCATCTCAAACTCTTATAATTAGTCAGTTGCATTGGATTGTGATACATTTTAACCCGAGAAACACTAACAAAGCTGTTTACAGGTTCTCAGCATTGTTTTCTCAGTTGTAGCCTATTTTCTCGGTGTGAACCTGTTTTGGGACAAAATGGCTATAAGGGTATTTTAAACTCTCCAAATCCATCTCAAACTATTATAATTAGTCAGTTGCATTGGATTATGATACATTTTAACCCTAGAAACAGTAACATACCTGTTTACAGCTTCTAACCCTTGTTTTCTCGGTTTTAGCCTATTTTGAGACAAAATGGGTATAAGGGTTTTTTAAAGTCTCCAAATCCATCTCAAACTCTTATAATTAGTCAATTGCATTGGATTATGATACATTTTAACTCTAGAAACAGTAACAAAGCTGGTTACAGCTTCTAAGCCCTATTTTCTCTGTTTTTGCTTGTTTTGGGACAAAATGGGTATAAGTGTTTTTTAAACTCTCCAAATCCATCTCAAACTCTTATAATTAGTCAGTTGCATTGGATTGTGATACATTTTAACCCGAGAAACACTAACAAAGCTGTTTACAGGTTCTAAGCATTGTTTCTCGGTTGTAGCCTATTTTCTCGGTTTGAGCCTGTTTTGGGACAAAATGGGTATAAGGGTATTTTAAACTCTCCAAATCCATCTCAAACTCTTATAATTAGTCAGTTGCATTGGATTATGATACATTTTAACCCTAGAAACAGTAACAAAGCTGGTTACAACTTCTAAGCCCTATTTTCTCGGTTTTATCTTGTTTTGGGACAAAATGGGTATAAGTGTTTTTTAAACTCTCCAAATCCATCTCAAACTCTTATAATTAGTCAGTTGCATTGGATTGTGATACATTTTAACCCGAGAAACACTAACAAAGCTGTTTACAGGTTCTCAGCATTGTTTTCTCGGTTGTAGCCTATTTTCTCGGTTTGAACCTGTTTTGGGACAAAATGGCTATAAGGGTATTTTAAACTCTCCAAATCCATCTCAAACTATTATAATTAGTCAGTTGCATTGGATTATGATACATTTTAACCCTAGAAACAGTAACATACCTGTTTACAGCTTCTAACCCTTGTTTTCTCGGTTTTAGCCTGTTTTGAGACAAAATGGGTATAAGTGTTTTTTAAAGTCTCCAAATCCATCTCAAACTCTTATAATTAGTCAATTGCATTGGATTATGATACATTTTAACTCTAGAAACAGTAACAAAGCTGGTTACAGCTTCTAAGCCCTATTTTCTCTGTTTTTGCTTGTTTTGGGACAAAATGGGTATAAGTGTTTTTTAAACTCTCCAAATCCATCTCAAACTCTTATAATTAGTCAATTGCATTGGATTGTCATACATTTTAACCCGAGAAACACTAACAAAGCTGTTTACAGGTTCTCAGCATTGATTTCTCGGTTGTAGCCTATTTTCTCGGTTTGAGCCTGTTTTAGGACAAAATGGGTATAAGGGTATTTTAAACTCTCCAAATCCATCTCAAACTCTTATAATTAGTCAGTTGCATTGGATTATGATACATTTTAACCCTAGAAACAGTAACATAGCTGTTTACAGCTTCTAACCCTTGTTTTCTCGGTTTGAGCCTGTTTTGGGACAAAATGGGTATAAGGGTATTTTAAACTCTCCAAATCCATCTCAAACTCTTATAATTAGTCAGTTGCATTGGATTATGATACATTTTAACCATAAAAACATAAGAAAGCTGTTTTGAGCTTCTAACCCCTATTTTCTCGATTTAGCCTGTTTTAGGACAAAATAGGAAGAAGTGTTTTTTAATCTCTCCAAATCCATCTCAAGCTATTATAATCAGTCATTTACATTGGATTATGATACATTTTAACCCTAGAAACACTAACAAAGCTATTTACAGCTTCTAAGCCCTGTTTTCTCGGTTTTAGCCTATTTTGAGACAAAATGGGTATAAGTGTTTTTTAAACTCTCCAAATCCATCTCAAACTCATATAATTTGCCAGTTGCATTGGATTGTGATACATTTTAACTATAGACACTCTAACATAGCTGTTTACAGTTTCAAAGCTATGTTTTCTCGGTTTTAGGACAAAATAGGAATAAGTGTTTTTGAAACTCTCCAAATCCATCTCAGTCTCCTATAATTAGTCATTTACATTGGATTATGGCACATTTTAACCCTAGAAACACAAACAAAGCTGTTTACAGCTTCTAAGCCCTGTTTTCTTGGTTTTAGCCTGTTTTGGGACAAAATGGGTATAAGTGTTTTTTAAACTCTCCAACTGCATCTCAAACTCTTATAAATAGTCAGTTGCATTGGATTATGATACATTATAACCCTAGAAACAGTAACATAGCTGTTTACAGCTTCTAACCCTTGCTTTCTCGGTTTTAGCCTGTTTTGAGACAAAATGGGTATAAGTGTTTTTTAAACTCTCCAAATCCATCTCAAACTCTTATAATTAGTCAGTTGCATTGGATTATGATACATTTTAACCCTAGAAACAGTAACAAAGATGGTTACAGGTTCTAAGCCCTATTTTCTCGGTTTTAGCTTGTTTTGGGACAAAATGGGTATAAGTGTTTTTTAAACTCTCCAAATCCATCTCAAACTCTTATAATTAGCCAGTTGCATTGGATTGTGATACATTTTAACCCGAGAAATACTAACAAAGCTGTTTACAGGTTCTCAGCATTGTTTTCTCGGTTGTAGCCTATTTTCTCGGTTTGAACCTGTTTTGGGACAAAATGGGTATAAGGGTATTTTAAACTCTCCAAATCCATCTCAAACTATTATAATTAGTCAGTTGCATTGGATTATGATACATTTTAACCCTAGAAACAGTAACATAGCTGTTTACAGCTTCTAACCCTTGTTTTCTCGGTTTTAGCCTGTTTTGAGACAAAATGGGTATAAGTGTTTTTTAAACTCTCCAAATCCATCTCAAACTCTTATAATTAGTCAATTGCATTGGATTATGATACATTTTAACTCTAGAAACAGTAACAAAGCTGGTTACAGCTTCTAAGCCCTATTTTCTCGGTTTTTGCTTGCTTTGGGACAAAATGGGTATAAGTGTTTTTTAAACTCTCCAAATCCATCTCAAACTCTTATAATTAGTCAGTTGCATTGGATTGTGATACATTTTAACTCGAGAAACACTAACAAAGCTGTTTACAGGTTCTCAGCATTGTTTTCTCGGTTGTAGCCTATTTTCTCAGTTTGAGCCTGTTTTGGGACAAAATGGGTATAAGGGTATTTTAAACTCTCCAAATCCATCTCAAACTATTATAATTAGTCAGTTGCATTGGATTATGATACATTTTAACCCTAGAAACAGTAACATAGCTGTTTACAGCTTCTAACTCTTGTTTTCTCGGTTTTAGCCTGTTTTGAGACCAAATGGGTATAAGTGTTTTTTAAACTCTCCAAATCCATCTCAAACTCTTATAATTAGTCAATTGCATTGGATTATGATACATTTTAACTCTAGAAACAGTAACAAAGCTGGTTACAGCTTCTAAGCCCTATTTTCTCTGTTTTTGCTTGTTTTGGGACAAAATGGGTATAAGTGTTTTTTAAACTCTCCAAATCCATCTCAAACTCATATAATTTGCCAGTTGCATTGGATTGTGATACATTTAAACTATAGAAACACTAACAAAGCTGTTTACAATTTCTTAGCTATGTTTTCTCGGTTTTAGGACAAAATAGGAATAAGTGTTTTTTAATCTCTCCAAATCCATCTCAATACCATATAATTAGTTATTTACATTGGATTATGGAATATTTTAACCCTAGAAACACAAACAAAGCTGTTTACAGCTTCTAAGCCCTGTTTTCTTGGTTTTAGCCTGTTTTGGGACAAAATGGGTATAAGTGTTTTTTAAACTCTCCAACTGCATCTCAAACTCTTATAAATAGTCAGTTGCATTGGATTATGATACATTTTAACCCTAGAAACAGTAACATAGCTGTTTACAGCTTCTAACCCTTGCTTGCTCGGTTTTAGCCTGTTTTGAGACAAAATGGGTATAAGTGTTTTTTAAACTCTCCAAATCCATCTCAAACTCTTATAATTAGTCAGTTGCATTGGATTATGATACATTTTAACCCTAGAAACAGTAACAAAGCTGGTTACAGCTTCTAAGCCCTATTTTCTCGGTTTTATCTTGTTTTGGGACAAAATGGGTATAAGTGTTTTTTAAACTCTCCAAATCCATCTCAAACTCTTATAATTAGTCAGTTGCATTGGATTGTGATACATTTTAACCCGAGAAACACTAACAAAGCTGTTTACAGGTTCTCAGCATTGTTTTCTCGGTTGTAGCCTATTTTCTCGGTTTGAACCTGTTTTGGGACAAAATGGCTATAAGGGTATTTTAAACTCTCCAAATCCATCTCAAACTATTATAATTAGTCAGTTGCATTGGATTATGATACATTTTAACCCTAGAAACAGTAACATACCTGTTTACAGCTTCTAACCCTTGTTTTCTCGGTTTTAGCCTGTTTTGAGACAAAATGGGTATAAGTGTTTTTTAAAGTCTCCAAATCCATCTCAAACTCTTATAATTAGTCAATTGCATTGGATTATGATACATTTTAACTCTAGAAACAGTAACAAAGCTGGTTACAGCTTCTAAGCCCTATTTTCTCTGTTTTTGCTTGTTTTGGGACAAAATGGGTATAAGTGTTTTTTAAACTCTCCAAATCCATCTCAAACTCTTATAATTAGTCAGTTGCATTGGATTGTGATACATTTTAACCCGAGAAACACTAACAAAGCTGTTTACAGGTTCTCAGCATTGATTTCTCGGTTGTAGCCTATTTTCTCGGTTTGAGCCTGTTTTAGGACAAAATGGGTATAAGGGTATTTTAAACTCTCCAAATCCATCTCAAACTCTTATAATTAGTCAGTTGCATTGGATTATGATACATTTTAACCCTAGAAACAGTAACATAGCTGTTTACAGCTTCTAACCCTTGTTTTCTCGGTTTTAGCCTGTTTTGAGACAAAATGGGTATAAGTGTTTTATAAACTCTCCAAATCCATCTCAAACTCTTATAATTAGTCAATTGCATTGGATTATGATATATTTTAACCCTAGAAACAGTAACAAAGCTGGTTACAGCTTCTAAGCCCTATTTTCTCTGTTTTTGCTTGTTTTGGGACAAAATGGGTATAAGTGTTTTTTAAACTCTCCAAATCCATCTCAAACTCTTATAATTAGTCAGTTGCATTGGATTGTGATACATTTTAACCCGAGAAACACTAACAAAGCTGTTTACAGGTTCTAAGCATTGTTTCTCGGTTGTAGCCTATTTTCTCGGTTTGAGCCTGTTTTGGGACAAAATGGGTATAAGGGTATTTTAAACTCTCCAAACCCATCTCAAACTCTTATAATTAGTCAGTTGCATTGGATTATGATACATTTTAACCCTAGAAACAGTAACAAAGCTGGTTACAGCTTCTAAGCCCTATTTTCTCGGTTTTATCTTGTTTTTGGACAAAATGGGTATAAGTGTTTTTTAAACTCTCCAAATCCATCTCAAACTCTTATAATTAGTCAGTTGCATTGGATTGTGATACATTTTAACCCGAGAAACACTAACAAAGCTGTTTACAGGTTCTCAGCATTGTTTACTCGGTTGTAGCCTATTTTCTCGGTTTGAACCTGTTTTGGGACAAAATGGCTATAAGGGTATTTTAAACTCTCCAAATCCATCTCAAACTATTATAATTAGTCAGTTGCATTGGATTATGATACATTTTAACCCTAGAAACAGTAACATACCTGTTTACAGCTTCTAACCCTTGTTTTCTCGGTTTTAGCCTGTTTTGAGACAAAATGGGTATAAGTGTTTTTTAAAGTCTCCAAATCCATCTCAAACTCTTATAATTAGTCAATTGCATTGGATTATGATACATTTTAACTCTAGAAACAGTAACAAAGCTCGTTACAGCTTCTAAGCCCTATTTTCTCTGTTTTTGCTTGTTTTGGGACAAAATGGGTATAAGTGTTTTTTAAACTCTCCAAATCCATCTCAAACTCTTATAATTAGTCAGTTGCATTGGATTGTGATACATTTTAACCCGAGAAACACTAACAAAGCTGTTTACAGGTTCTCAGCATTGATTTCTCGGTTGTAGCCTATTTTCTCGGTTTGAGCCTGTTTTAGGACAAAATGGGTATAAGGGTATTTTAAACTCTCCAAATCCATCTCAAACTCTTATAATTAGTCAGTTGCATTGGATTATGATACATTTTAACCCTAGAAACAGTAACATAGCTGTTTACAGCTTCTAACCCTTGTTTTCTCGGTTTTAGCCTGTTTTGAGACAAAATGGGTATAAGTGTTTTATAAACTCTCCAAATCCATCTCAAACTCTTATAATTAGTCAATTGCATTGGATTATGATATATTTTAACCCTAGAAACAGTAACAAAGCTGGTTACAGCTTCTAAGCCCTATTTTCTCTGTTTTTGCTTGTTTTGGGACAAAATGGGTATAAGTGTTTTTTAAACTCTCCAAATCCATCTCAAACTCTTATAATTAGTCAGTTGCATTAGATTGTGATACATTTTAACCCGAGAAACACTAACAAAGCTGTTTACAGGTTCTAAGCATTGTTTCTCGGTTGTAGCATATTTTCTCGGTTTGAGCCTGTTTTGGGACAAAATGGGTATAAGGGTATTTTAAACTCTCCAAATCCATCTCAAACTCTTATAATTAGTCAGTTGCATTGGATTATGATACATTTTAACCATAAAAACATAAGAAAGCTGTTTTGAGCTTCTAACCCCTATTTTCTCGATTTAGCCTGTTTTAGGACAAAATAGGAAGAAGTGTTTTTTAAACTCTCCAAATCCATCTCAAGCTATTATAATCAGTCATTTACATTGGATTATGATACATTTTAACCCTAGAAACAGTAACAAAGATGGTTACAGCTTCTAAGCCCTATTTTCTCGGTTTTTGCTTGTTTTGGGACAAAATGGGTATAAGTATTTTTTAAACTCTCCAAATCCATCTCAAACTCTTATAATTAGTCAGTTGCATTGGATTGTGATACATTTTAACCCGAGAAACACTAACAAAGCTGTTTACAGGTTCTAAGCATTGTTTCTCGGTTGTAGCCTATTTTCTCGGTTTGAGCCTGTTTTGGGACAAAATGGGTATAAGGGTATTTTAAACTCTCCAAATCCATCTCAAACTATTATAATTAGTCAGTTGCATTGGATTATGATACATTTTAACCCTAGAAACAGTAACATAGCTGTTTACAGCTTCTAACCCTTGTTTTCTCGGTTTTAGCCTGTTTTGAGACAAAATAGGTATAAGTGTTTTTTAAACTCTCCAAATCCATCTCAAGCTATTATAATCAGTCATTTACATTGGATTATGATACATTTTAACCCTAGAAACAGTAACAAAGATGGTTACAGCTTCTAAGCCCTATTTTCTCGGTTTTTGCTTGTTTTGGGACGAAATGGGTATAAGTATTTTTTAAACTCTCCAAATCCATCTCAAACTCTTATAATTAGTCAGTTGCATTGGATTGTGATACATTTTAACCCGAGAAACACTAACAAAGCTGTTTACAGGTTCTAAGCATTGTTTCTCGGTTGTAGCCTATTTTCTCGGTTTGAGCCTGTTTTGGGACAAAATGGGTATAAGGGTATTTTAAACTCTCCAAATCCATCTCAAACTATTATAATTAGTCAGTTGCATTGGATTATGATACATTTTAACCCTAGAAACAGTAACATAGCTGTTTACAGCTTCTAACCCTTGTTTTCTCGGTTTTAGCCTGTTTTGAGACAAAATGGGTATAAGTGTTTTTTAAACTCTCCAAATCCATCTCAAACTCTTATAATTAGTCAGTTGCATTGGATTATGATACATTTTAACCCTAGAAACAGTAACAAAGCTGGTTACAGCTTCTAAGCCCTATTTTCTCTGTTTTTGCTTGTTTTGGGACAAAATGGGTATAAGTGTTTTTTAAACTCTCCAAATCCATCTCAAACTCTTATAATTAGTCAGTTGCATTGGATTGTGATACATTTTAACCCGAGAAACACTAACAAAGCTGTTTACAGGTTCTAAGCATTGTTTCTCGGTTGTAGCCTATTTTCTCGGTTTGAGCCTGTTTTGGGACAAAATGGGTATAAGGGTATTTTAAACTCTCCAAATCCATCTCAAACTATTATAATTAGTCAGTTGCATTGGATTATGATACATTTTAACCCTAGAAACAGTAACATAGCTGTTTACAGCTTCTAACCCTTGTTTTCTCGGTTTTAGCCTGTTTTGAGACAAAATGGGTATAAGTGTTTTTTAAACTCTCCAAATCCATCTCAAACTCTTATAATTAGTCAATTGCATTGGATTATGATATATTTTAACCCTAGAAACAGTAACAAAGCTGGTTACAGCTTCTAAGCCCTATTTTCTCTGTTTTTGCTTGTTTTGGGACAAAATGGGTATAAGTGTTTTTTAAACTCTCCAAATCCATCTCAAACTCTTATAATTAGTCAGTTGCATTGGATTGTGATACATTTTAACCCGAGAAACACTAACAAAGCTGTTTACAGGTTCTAAGCATTGTTTCTCGGTTGTAGCCTATTTTCTCGGTTTGAGCCTGTTTTGGGACAAAATGGGTATAAGGGTATTTTAAACTCTCCAAATCCATCTCAAACTCTTACAATTAGTCAGTTGCATTGGATTATGATACATTTTAACCATAAAAACATAAGAAAGCTGTTTTGAGCTTCTAACCCCTATTTTCTCGATTTAGCCTGTTTTAGGACAAAATAGGAAGAAGTGTTTTTTAAACTCTCCAAATCCATCTCAAGCTATTATAATCAGTCATTTACATTGGATTATGATACATTTTAACCCTAGAAACAGTAACAAAGATGGTTACAGCTTCTAAGCCCTATTTTCTCGGTTTTTGCTTGTTTTGGGACAAAATGGGTATAAGTATTTTTTAAACTCTCCAAATCCATCTCAAACTCTTATAATTAGTCAGTTGCATTGGATTGTGATACATTTTAACCCGAGAAACACTAACAAAGCTGTTTACATGTTCTAAGCATTGTTTCTCGGTTGTAGCCTATTTTCTCGGTTTGAGCCTGTTTTGGGTCAAAATGGGTATAAGGGTATTTTAAACTCTCCAAATCCATCTCAAACTCTTATAATTAGTCAGTTGCATTGGATTATGATACATTTTAACCCTAGAAACAGTAACATAGCTGTTTACAGCTTCTAACCCTTGTTTTCTCGGTTTTAGCCTGTTTTGAGACAAAATGGGTATAAGTGTTTTTTAAACTCTCCAAATCCATCTCAAACTCTTATAATTAGTCAGTTGCATTGGATTATGATACATTTTAACCCTAGAAACAGTAACAAAGCTGGTTACAGCTTCTAAGCCCTATTTTCTCTGTTTTTGCTTGTTTTGGGACAAAATGGGTATAAGTGTTTTTTAAACTCTCCAAATCCATCTCAAACACTTATAATTAGTCAGTTGCATTGGATTGTGATACATTTTAACCCGAGAAACACTAACAAAGCTGTTTACAGGTTCTAAGCATTGTTTCTCGGTTGTAGCCTATTTTCTCGGTTTGAGCCTGTTTTGGGACAAAATGGGTATAAGGGTATTTTAAACTCTCCAAATCCATCTCAAACTATTATAATTAGTCAGTTGCATTGGATTATGATACATTTTAACCCTAGAAACAGTAACATAGCTGTTTACAGCTTCTAACCCTTGTTTTCTCGGTTTTAGCCTGTTTTGAGACAAAATGGGTATAAGTGTTTTTTAAACTCTCCAAATCCATCTCAAACTCTTATAATTAGTCAATTGCATTGGATTATGATATATTTTAACCCTAGAAACAGTAACAAAGCTGGTTACAGCTTTTAAGCCCTATTTTCTCTGTTTTTGCTTGTTTTGGGACAAAATGGGTATAAGTGTTTTTTAAACTCTCCAAATCCATCTCAAACTCTTATAATTAGTCAATTGCATTGGATTGTGATACATTTTAACCCGAGAAACACTAACAAAGCTGTTTACAGGTTCTAAGCATTGTTTCTCGGTTGTAGCCTATTTTCTCGGTTTGAGCCTGTTTTGGGACAAAATGGGTATAAGGGTATTTTAAACTCTCCAAATCCATCTCAAACTCTCATAATTAGTCAGTTGCATTGGATTATGATACATTTTTATTAGAATGTACCAAGGAGGAGAGAGGAGAGGCCGGTAAGGCCGAGCCTTGGAAGAAGAGAAGAAAGGCCGGAAAGGCCATGTAAAGGCCGGTAAGGCCATGTCCGTGTCCGTGAGCGACCATGTACCGTGTCCGGTACCATGTACCGTGTCCGTGAACGGACCCATGTCCGGTGAGCGGCCAGTTAGGCCGTGAACACGATGAAGAGAAGGCCCGTCCGTACAGGCCCGTCCGTACGATGAAGAGAAGGCCCGTCCGTACGATGAAGAGAAGGCCCGTCCGTACAGTCTCGGCCCTTAGGCCTGCGCTCGGTCCAGTAGATAGAGAGGCCGAGTTTGAGAGGAGGAAAGCGAGGCCCTACAAGAGAGAGAGGCTTATGGGAAGATCACATGTGCCCTTGGTTGGTGAAGGAAGGAAAGGTCACTCTCACCAACACCAAATCGAGAATGTCACTTTCATCACTCTCTTCTTCTCTCCAACGGTCATATGGCATTTGTATCTCTATATTAAGCTTTGTATACACTCTCATATGTAACACAACATATTATTCAATAGAAGAGAAACCGATTTCCTCTCTTTACCTTGTGTTCTTGTTCTAGCTTCAATGTAGATAGTTTAGGGAATCGGTTAGAGGCTGCCCTTAAGGCAGCCTATTCTCTTCCCAAATCTCACCTAAAGTCTTCTTATTTACTGCTTTTATCTAGCCTAGATTACTGATTCTTAATCCTCCTTCTCCTAAGTACACAAACTCTAAGTGTTGTGATACTAGAAGAGGATAAGTCTCAAACTAGTGCTTCTCCTAGTTAGGATCCGCTTACTCTCTAGTATTTGGGTTCTATCTAGCTTGTTTATGGGGAGTTCATCACAAGTTGATGTTCTCTCCTCCCCCTTGAGAATGAGTTAGTTTGTTGTGGGTAAAGGGGGATTCATTCACCAAGTGTTTGTCTACCCTCTCTTGTGAGCTTTGTCTCATAAATCCCAACATGGTATCAGAGCAGGTTCTGTTCTTGGTGATTTAAACTCATTCTCAAAGTCGTTTTCTTAGGAGTTAGCTTAGTTAAAGTTTTAGACTTTGCTTAGGTGTTAAATCGCTTAGCTTAGTTTCTTTAAAGCTTTAATTTTGCTTTTGTTGATTAAATCGATTCTCTAGCAGCTCATTGTTGAGTAAGCTTGGTCTCTTGTCTTGTTAGAATTTGTAGACCAAGTGTGTGGAAAGAAATCGATTTTACAAGCCCCATCCTTAAGCTTTACCGATTTGGTAATAGCTTTGTTTATTTTGGGATGTGTGGGAAGTGATGAACCATTGAGCAAATTGTGTTGTTCATGGTGAGGATTCACGGTTCTTGTGTGCTTGTATGAGCCACGAAATTCTTAGGATTTAGCTCTCTTAGGATTTAGTTAATTTTCCTCTAAAGGTTTAATTTTGCTTTTGTTAAATTTCCTTTAAAGGCTTAATTACTAAATCGCTACTTCTTCTTCTCAATGTTGAGAAAGCTTTGTTTCTGGCCCTATGGTGTGTCCAGATTCAAGCTTGAAGAAGAGAGAGATCTTAATTTTCGCATCTCATGTCCGCTTGGTCAACTAGACTAAAGCTGTTCAAAGATGCATTCTTTTAACCGTTGGACAATAGGTTGTTCCAAAGGCTCTTGTTGTTTCTTCTTTGCTTGGGACCACGAAAAACATCTTCTATATGTTATTTTCGTGGATCTAAAGCCTTAAGATCTTGGAGAACACTTTGTTTAAGTGATTCTACCATGAGTTAGGTCCAAACCGTTGGAGAAATTAATTCTCCAAACGGTCCATGTGTTTCAGCCATTAAAGCACCAAAGTCTTGTTGAATGTTGGATGCTCTTGGCTGTCAAAGCTTCTGCAAACTCAAGAAAACAGAGTATAACTCTGTCCATAAGAACTCTTGAGCAAATTCTCTATTCTACTCTCCACTCACCTTATACTTCCGCCCATATACTCTACTATACTCTATACTCTTGGTTACTAATTCTCTGGTTACTTATTCTCTAAATTCTATTTTATTTTTCAGTAATATTCTCTATACTCTAATCTCTAACAATCTCTTGTTTAGAATCTGTTCCATTGAATTTTGGTTTCAGTTTCAGCATTGAGGATTGTGTGGAGCTCGCTCACTATCTCAAGAAGAAGAAGTGGCGAGGTTGAAGGCTACAAGATAGCCATGTAAGAGCGCAGCACAATGCCTGGAGTTAGAACCAAGGGCCACCAAGTCTTTGTTAAGCTGGTGGAAGGTGATGAATCAGTCCAAGAGCATGTGTGTTAGTGCCAAGTTGTTGATCGGATGTGCACAATGGTCTTTAGGAAAGGTGATGCACAAGGTTTCAACTGTTGATTGGATGTGCACAAGAACGGTGATGCACAAGGCTTCAACTGAGGTGATGAGGTTTCAGCCCATCATCAAGTAAAGGTTACGGGGGAGATCAAGTGACTTCAGACCGTACCTCACAGATTCTGCTCGGCCACAAGCAAAAGTCTTTACTTAAAGCTCAGCCGAAGCGTCTCAAAGATCGACTCGGACGAAACCCTTCCACTGCGATTCAGCTTCCGCGTTCTTCACAAAAGTTCTAGACCATGGAGTCATCTTGCCAGTGGAAGTGGAATCATACCAATCCGAGCAGCCGTTCGAAAGTTATGCCCGATTCAGTGGGCATATGTCAGTCTGACGAATAAAGCTAGCCGGGTTTAAAACCATGGTTAGAGAAGCGGTCTCAAGGAGGAATTCCAAACCGCATCAGTGATCAACTCTCTCCTTCCTATCCATCAAAACACCATCAAGGCTGTGCTCTAAACTCTACTCTATTTAAATTTCTTAAATTCATTACCTTAGCTTCATTACTAGTCTTTACTCTTTAATATGTTCTCTTAAATTGTCACACTTTTAGAAATTTTCTTTGATATTCCTCATAGCAAACACTTATTCTTTTCTTCTTTATCACTTGTTTAAGGGGTAAAGGAGACTATGAGAGCCTCAAAGAAATTCTAAAGGCGCAAGGATGGAGATCATAAGGAATGTGCTAAAGGCATGGTGGGCTAAGGAGTATGAGCGGTTCAATTCATGAAGAGAAGGGAGCTAGTTCTTTGCAAACCAAGGTCAGGGGACATCATGGATAGTGGAGTCTATACTCTTTTTCCCTTAACAAAGTTTTATCCCAAGAGGTTTTCTTTGTTGAGGTTTTTAATGAGGTAGATGACACTAGTCCACCCTTGATCTTTGGTCCCCATGGTGTCCCACCGATCAAGCGTGCGGGGGAGTATTAGAATGTACCAAGGAGGAGAGAGGAGAGGCCGGTAAGGCCGAGCCTTGGAAGAAGAGAAGAAAGGCCGGAAAGGCCATGTAAAGGCCGGTAAGGCCATGTCCGTGTCCGTGAGCGACCATGTACCGTGTCCGGTACCATGTACCGTGTCCGTGAACGGACCCATGTCCGGTGAGCGGCCAGTTAGGCCGTGAACACGATGAAGAGAAGGCCCGTCCGTACAGGCCCGTCCGTACAGGCCCGTCCGTACAGGCCCGTCCGTACGATGAAGAGAAGGCCCGTCCGTACGATGAAGAGAAGGCCCGTCCGTACAGTCTCGGCCCTTAGGCCTGCGCTCGGTCCAGTAGATAGAGAGGCCGAGTTTGAGAGGAGGAAAGCGAGGCCCTACAAGAGAGAGAGGCTTATGGGAAGATCACATGTGCCCTTGGTTGGTGAAGGAAGGAAAGGTCACTCTCACCAACACCAAATCGAGAATGTCACTTTCATCACTCTCTTCTTCTCTCCAACGGTCATATGGCATTTGTATCTCTATATTAAGCTTTGTATACACTCTCATATGTAACACAACATATTATTCAATAGAAGAGAAACCGATTTCCTCTCTTTACCTTGTGTTCTTGTTCTAGCTTCAATGTAGATAGTTTAGGGAATCGGTTAGAGGCTGCCCTTAAGGCAGCCTATTCTCTTCCCAAATCTCACCTAAAGTCTTCTTATTTACTGCTTTTATCTAGCCTAGATTACTGATTCTTAATCCTCCTTCTCCTAAGTACACAAACTCTAAGTGTTGTGATACTAGAAGAGGATAAGTCTCAAACTAGTGCTTCTCCTAGTTAGGATCCGCTTACTCTCTAGTATTTGGGTTCTATCTAGCTTGTTTATGGGGAGTTCATCACAAGTTGATGTTCTCTCCTCCCCCTTGAGAATGAGTTAGTTTGTTGTGGGTAAAGGGGGATTCATTCACCAAGTGTTTGTCTACCCTCTCTTGTGAGCTTTGTCTCATAAATCCCAACAATTTTAACCATAAAAACATAAGAAAGCTGTTTTGAGCTTCTAACCCCTATTTTCTCGATTTAGCCTGTTTTAGGACAAAATAGGAAGAAGTGTTTTTTAAACTCTCCAAATCCATCTCAAGCTATTATAATCAGTCATTTACATTGGATTATGATACATTTTAACCCTAGAAACACTAACAAAGCTATTTACAGCTTCTAAGCCCTGTTTTCTCGGTTTTAGCCTATTTTGAAACAAAATGGGTATAAGTGTTTTTTAAACTCTCCAAATCCATCTCAAACTCATATAATTTGCCAGTTGCATTGGATTGTGATACATTTTAACCCGAGAAACACTAACAAAGCTGTTTACAGGTTCTAAGCATTGTTTCTCGGTTGTAGCCTATTTTCTCGGTTTGAGCCTGTTTTGGGACAAAATGGGTATAAGGGTATTTTAAACTCTCCAAATCCATCTCAAACTATTATAATTAGTCAGTTGCATTGGATTATGATACATTTTAACCCTAGAAACAGTAACATAGCTGTTTACAGCTTCTAACCCTTGTTTTCTCGGTTTTAGCCTGTTTTGAGACAAAATGGGTATAAGTGTTTTTTAAACTCTCCAAATCCATCTCAAACTCTTATAATTAGTCAATTGCATTGGATTATGATATATTTTAACCCTAGAAACAGTAACAAAGCTGGTTACAGCTTTTAAGCCCTATTTTCTCTGTTTTTGCTTGTTTTGGGACAAAATGGGTATAAGTGTTTTTTAAACTCTCCAAATCCATCTCAAACTCTTATAATTAGTCAATTGCATTGGATTGTGATACATTTTAACCCGAGAAACACTAACAAAGCTGTTTACAGGTTCTAAGCATTGTTTCTCGGTTGTAGCCTATTTTCTCGGTTTGAGCCTGTTTTGGGACAAAATGGGTATAAGGGTATTTTAAACTCTCCAAATCCATCTCAAACTCTCATAATTAGTCAGTTGCATTGGATTATGATACATTTTAACCATAAAAACATAAGAAAGCTGTTTTGAGCTTCTAACCCCTATTTTCTCGATTTAGCCTGTTTTAGGACAAAATAGGAAGAAGTGTTTTTTAAACTCTCCAAATCCATCTCAAGCTATTATAATCAGTCATTTACATTGGATTATGATACATTTTAACCCTAGAAACACTAACAAAGCTATTTACAGCTTCTAAGCCCTGTTTTCTCGGTTTTAGCCTATTTTGAAACAAAATGGGTATAAGTGTTTTTTAAACTCTCCAAATCCATCTCAAACTCATATAATTTGCCAGTTGCATTGGATTGTGATACATTTTAACCCGAGAAACACTAACAAAGCTGTTTACATGTTCTAAGCATTGTTTCTCGGTTGTAGCCTATTTTCTCGGTTTGAGCCTGTTTTGGGACAAAATGGGTATAAGGGTATTTTAAACTCTCCAAATCCATCTCAAACTATTATAATTAGTCAGTTGCATTGGATTATGATACATTTTAACCCTAGAAACAGTAACATAGCTGTTTACAGCTTCTAACCCTTGTTTTCTCGGTTTTAGCCTGTTTTGAGACAAAATGGGTATAAGTGTTTTTTAAACTCTCCAAATCCATCTCAAACTCTTATAATTAGTCAGTTGCATTGGATTATGATACATTTTAACCCTAGAAAATAGTTACAAAGCTGGTTACAGCTTCTAAGCCCTATTTTCTCTGTTTTTGCTTGTTTTGGGACAAAATGGGTATAAGTGTTTTTTAAACTCTCCAAATCCATCTCAAACACTTATAATTAGTCAGTTGCATTGGATTGTGATACATTTTAACCCGAGAAACACTAACAAAGCTGTTTACAGGTTCTAAGCATTGTTTCTCGGTTGTAGCCTATTTTCTCGGTTTGAGCCTGTTTTGGGACAAAATGGGTATAAGGGTATTTTAAACTCTCCAAATCCATCTCAAACTATTATAATTAGTCAGTTGCATTGGATTATGATACATTTTAACCCTAAAAACAGTAACATAGCAGTTTACAACTTCTAACCCTTGTTTTCTGGGTTTTAGCCAGTTTTGAGACAAAATGGGTATAAGTGTTTTTTAAACTCTCCAAATCCATCTCAAATTCTTATAATTAGTCAGTTGCATTGGATTATGATACATTTTAACCCTAGAAACAGTAACAAAGCTGGTTACAGCTTCTAAGCCCTATTTTCTCGGTTTTTGCTTGTTTTGGGACAAAATGGGTATAAGTGTTTTTTAAACTCTCCAAATCCATCTCAAACTCTTATAATTAGTCAGTTGCATTGGATTGTAATACATTTTAACCCGAGAAACACTAACAAAGCTGTTTACAGGTTCTCAGCATTGTTTTCGTGGTTTGAGCCTGTTTTGGGACAAAATGGGTATAAGTGTATTTTAAACTCTTTAAATCCATCTCAAACTCTTATAATTAGTCAGTTGCATAGGATTATGATACATTTTAACCATAAAAACATAAGAAAGCTGTTTTGAGCTTCTAACCCCTCTTTTCTCAGTTTTAGCCTGTTTTGGGACAAAATAGGAAGAAGTGTTTTTTAATCTCTCCAAATCCATCTCAAGCTATTATAATCAGTCATTTACTTTGGATTATGATACATTTTAACCCTAAAAACACTAACAAAGCTATTTACAGCTTCTAAGCCATGTTTTCCCGGTTTTAGCCTGTTTTGAGACAAAATGGGTATAAGTGTTTTTTAAACTCTCCAAATCCATCTCAAACTCATATAATTTGCCAGTTGCATTGGATTGTGATACATTTTAACTATAGAAACACTAACAAAGCTGTTTACAATTTCTTAGCCATGTTTTCTCGGTTTTAGGACAAAATAGGAATAAGTGTTTTTTAAACTCTCCAAATCCATCTCAAACTCTTATAATTAGTCAGTTGCATTGGATTATGATACATTTTAACCCTAGAAACAGTAACAAAGCTGGTTACAGCTTCTAAGCCCTATTTTCTCGGTTTTTGCTTGTTTTGGGACAAAATGGGTATAAGTGTTTTTTAAACTCTCCAAATCCATCTCAAACTCTTATAATTAGTCAGTTGCATTGGATTGTGATACATTTTAACCCGAGAAACACTAACAAAGCTGTTTACAGGTTCTCAGCATTGTTTTCTCGGTTGTAGCCTATTTTCTCGGTTTGAGCCTGTTTTGGGACAAAATGGGTATAAGAGTATTTTAAACTCTTTAAATCCATCTCAAACTCTTATAATTAGTCAGTTGCATTTGATTATGATACATTTTAACCATAAAAACATAAGAAAGCTGTTTTGAGCTTCTAACCCCTATTTTCTCGGTTTTAGCTTGTTTTGGGACAAAATAGGAAGAAGTGTTTTTTAATCTCTCCAAATCCATCTCAAGCTATTATAATCAGTCATTTACTTTGGATTACGATACATTTTAACCCTAGAAACACTAACAAAGCTATTTACAGCTTCTAAGCCCTGTTTTCTCGGTTTTAGCCTGTTTTGAGACAAAATGGGTATAAGTATTTTTTAAACTCTCCAAATCCATCTCAAACTCATATAATTTGCCAGTTGCATTGGATTGTGATACATTTTAACTATAGAAACACTAACAAAACTGTTTACAGTTTCTAAGCTATGTTTTCTCGGTTTTAGGAAAAAATAGGAATAAGTGTTTTTTAAACTCTCCAAATCCATCTCAATCTCCTATAATTAGTCATTTACATTGGATTATGGTACATTTTAACCCTAGAAACACAAACAAAACTGTTTACAGCGTCTAAGCCCTGTTTTCTTGGTTTTAGCCTGTTTTGGGACAAAATGGGAATAAGTGTTTTTTAAACTCTCCAACTCCTTCTCAAACTCTTATAATTTGTCAGTTGCATTGGATTATGATACATTTTAACCCTAGAAACTGTAACAAAGCTGTTTACAGTTTCTAATAAACTCTCCAAATCCATCTCAAACTCTTATAATTAGTCTGTTGCATTGGATTATGATACATTTTAACCCTAGAAATAGTAACAAAGCTGGTTACAGCTTCTAACCCCAGTTTTCTCAATTTTAGCCTATTTTGGGACAAGATGGGTATAAGTGTTTTTTAAACTCACCAAACCCATCTCATACTATTATAATTAGTCACTTGCATTGGATTGTGATACATTTCAACCCAAGAAACACTAACAAAGCTGTTTAAAGCTACTAGGCCCTGTTTTCTCGGTTTTAGCCTGTTTTGAGACAAAATTGGTATAAGTGTTTTTTAAACTCTTATAATTAGTCAGTTGCATTGGATTATGATACATTTTAACCCTAGAAACAGTATCAAAGCTATTTATAGCTTCTAAGATTTGTTTTCTCGGTTTTAGCCTGTTTTGAGACAAAATTGGTATAAGTGTTTTTTAAACTCTTCAAATCAATCTCAAACTTATATAATTTGCCAGTTGCATTGGATTGTGATACATTTTAACTATAGAAACACTAACAAAGCTGTTTACAGTTTCTAAGCTATGTTTTCTCGGTTTTAGGACAAAATAGGAATAAGTGTTTTTTAAACTCTCCAAATCCATCTCAATCTCCTATAATTAGTCATTTACATTGGATTATGGTACATTTTAACCCTAGAAACACAGACAAAGCTGGTTACAGCTTCTAAGCCCTATTTTATCGGTTTTTGCTTGCTTTGGGACAAAATTGGTATAAGTGTTTTTTAAACTCTCCAAATCCATCTCAAACTCTTATAATTAGTCAGTTGCATTGGATTGTGATACATTTTAACCCGAGAAACACTAACAAAGCTGTTTACAGGTTCTCAGCATTGTTTTCTCGGTTGTAGCCTATTTTCGCGGTTTGAGCCTGTTTTGGGACAAAATGGGTATAAGGGTATTTTATACTCTCCAAATCCATCTCAAACTCTTATAATTAGTCAGTTGCATTTGATTATGATACATTTTAACCATAAAAACATAAGAAAGCTGTTTTGAGCTTCTAACCCCTATTTTCTCGGTTTTAGCTTGTTTTGGGACAAAATAGGAAGAAGTGTTTTTTAATCTCTCCAAATCCATCTCAAGCTATTATAATCAGTCATTTACTTTGGATTACGATACATTTTAACCCTAGAAACACTAACAAAGCTATTTACAGCTTCTAAGCCCTGTTTTCTCGGTTTTAGCCTGTTTTGAGACAAAATGGGTATAAGTATTTTTTAAACTCTCCAAATCCATCTCAAACTCATATAACTTGCCAGTTGCATTGGATTGTGATACATTTTAACTATAGAAACACTAACAAAACTGTTTACAGTTTCTAAGCTATGTTTTCTCGGTTTTAGGACAAAATAGGAATAAGTGTTTTTTAAACTCTCCAAATCCATCTCAATCTCCTATAATTAGTCATTTACATTGGATTATGGTACATTTTAACCCTAGAAACACAAACAAAACTGTTTACAGCTTCTAAGCCCTGTTTTCTTGGTTTTAGCCTGTTTTGGGACAAAATGGGAATAAGTGTTTTTTAAACTCTCCAACTCCTTCTCAAACTCTTATAATTTGTCAGTTGCATTGGATTATGATACATTTTAACCCTAGAAACTGTAACAAAGCTGTTTACAGTTTCTAATAAACTCTCCAAATCCATCTCAAACTCTTATAATTAGTCTGGTGCATTGGATTATGATACATTTTAACCCTAGAAATAGTAACAAAGCTGGTTACAGCTTCTAACCCCAGTTTTCTCAATTTTAGCCTATTTTGGGACAAGATGGGTATAAGTGTTTTTTAAACTCACCAAATCCATCTCATACTATTATAATTAGTCACTTGCATTGGATTGTGATACATTTCAACCCAAGAAACACTAACAAAGCTGTTTAAAGCTACTAGGCCCGGTTTTCTCGGTTTTAGCCTGTTTTGAGACAAAATGGGTATAAGTGTTTTATAAACTCTTATAATTAGTCAGTTGCATTGGATTATGATACATTTCAACCCTAGAAACAGTATCAAAGCTATTTACAGCTTCTAAGCCTTGTTTTCTCGGTTTTAGCCTGTTTTGAGACAAAATTGGTATAAGTGTTTTTTAAACTCTTCAAATCAATCTCAAACTTATATAATTTGCCAGTTGCATTGGATTGTGATACATTTTAACTATAGAAACACTAACAAAGCTGTTTACAGTTTC
This sequence comes from Camelina sativa, assembly GCF_030686135.1. NCBI lineage: Eukaryota > Viridiplantae > Streptophyta > Magnoliopsida > Brassicales > Brassicaceae > Camelina > Camelina sativa. Next base: position 24,491,438 of record NC_141893.1, on the reverse strand, counting down.
TAAGCTATGTTTTCTCGGTTTTAGGACAAAATAGGAATAAGTGTTTTTTAAACTCTCCAAATCCATCTCAATCTCCTATAATTAGTCATTTACATTGGATTATGGTACATTTTAACCCTAGAAACACAGACAAAGCTGGTTACAGCTTCTAAGCCCTATTTTATCGGTTTTTGCTTGCTTTGGGACAAAATTGGTATAAGTGTTTTTTAAACTCTCCAAATCCATCTCAAACTCTTATAATTAGTCAGTTGCATTGGATTGTGATACATTTTAACCCGAGAAACACTAACAAAGCTGTTTACAGGTTCTCAGCATTGTTTTCTCGGTTGTAGCCTATTTTCTCGGTTTGAGCCTGTTTTGGGACAAAATGGGTATAAGGGTATTTTATACTCTCCAAATCCATCTCAAACTCTTATAATTAGTCAGTTGCATTTGATTATGATACATTTTAACCATAAAAACATAAGAAAGCTGTTTTGAGCTTCTAACCCCTATTTTCTCGGTTTTAGCTTGTTTTGGGACAAAATAGGAAGAAGTGTTTTTTAATCTCTCCAAATCCATCTCAAGCTATTATAATCAGTCATTTACTTTGGATTACGATACATTTTAACCCTAGAAACACTAACAAAGCTATTTACAGCTTCTAAGCCATGTTTTCTCGGTTTTAGCCTGTTTTGAGACAAAATGGGTATAAGTATTTTTTAAACTCTCCAAATCCATCTCAAACTCATATAATTTGCCAGTTGCATTGGATTGTGATACATTTTAACTATAGAAACACTAACAAAACTGTTTACAGTTTCTAAGCTATGTTTTCTCGGTTTTAGGACAAAATAGGAATAAGTGTTTTTTAAACTCTCCAAATCCATCTCAATCTCCTATAATTAGTCATTTACATTGGATTATGGTACATTTTAACCCTAGAAACACAAACAAAACTGTTTACAGCTTCTAAGCCCTGTTTTCTTGGTTTTAGCCTGTTTTGGGACAAAATGGGAATAAGTGTTTTTTAAACTCTCTAACTCCTTCTCAAACTCTTATAATTTGTCAGTTGCATTGGATTATGATACATTTTAACCCTAGAAACTGTAACAAAGCTGTTTACAGTTTCTAATAAACTCTCCAAATCCATCTCAAACTCTTATAATTAGTCTGTTGCATTGGATTATGATACATTTTAACCCTAGAAATAGTAACAAAGCTGGTTACAGCTTCTAACCCCAGTTTTCTCAATTTTAGCCTATTTTGGGACAAGATGGGTATAAGTGTTTTTTAAACTCACCAAATCCATCTCATACTATTATAATTAGTCACTTGCATTGGATTGTGATACATTTCAACCCAAGAAACACTAACAAAGCTGTTTAAAGCTACTAGGCCCTGTTTTCTCGGTTTTAGCCTGTTTTGAGACAAAATGGGTATAAGTGTTTTTTAAACTCTTATAATTAGTCAGTTGCATTGGATTATGATACATTTTAACCCCAGAAACAGTATCAAAGCTATTTACAGCTTCTAAGCCTTGTTTTCTCGGTTTTAGCCTGTTTTGAGACAAAATTGGTATAAGTGTTTTTTAAACTCTTCAAATCAATCTTAAACTTATATAATTTGCCAGTTGCATTGGATTGTGATACATTTTAACTATAGAAACACTAACAAAGCTGTTTACAGTTTCTAAGCTATGTTTTCTCGGTTTTAGGACAAAATAGGAATAAGTGTTTTTTAAACTCTCCAAATCCATCTCAATCTCCTATAATTCGTCATTTACATTGGATTATGGTACATTTTAACCCTAGAAACACAAACAAAGCTGTTTACAGCTTCTAAGCCCTGTTTTCTTGGTTTTAGCCTGTTTTGGGACAAAATGGGAATAAGTGTTTTTTAAACTCTCCAACTCCTTCTCAAACTCTTATAATTTGTCAGTTGCATTGGATTATGATACATTTTAACCCTAGAAACTGTAACAAAGCTGTTTACAGTTTCTAATAAACTCTCCAAATCCATCTCAAACTCTTATAATTAGTCTGTTGCATTGGATTATGATACATTTTAACCCTAGAAATAATAACAAAGCTGGTTACAGCTTCTAACCCCAGTTTTCTCAATTTTAGCCTATTTTAGGACAAAATGGGTATAAGTGTTTTTTAAACTCACCAAATCCATCTCATACTATTATAATTAGTCACTTGCATTGGATTGTGATACATTTCAACCCAAGAAACACTAAGAAAGCTGTTTAAAGCTACTAGGCCCTGTTTTCTCGGTTTTAGCCTGTTTTGAGACAAAATCGGTATTAGTGTTTTTTAAACTCTTATAATTAGTCAGTTGCATTGGATTATGATACATTTTAACCCTAGAAACAGTATCAAAGCTATTTACAGCTTCTAAGCCCTGTTTTCTCGGTTTTAGCCTGTTTTGAGACAAAATTGGTATAAGTGTTTTTTAAACTCTTCAAATCAATCTCAAACTTATATAATTTGCCAGTTGCATTGGATTGTGATACATTTTAACCCTAGAAACAGTAACATAGCTGTTTAGAGCTTCTAACCCCTGTTTTCTCGGTTTTAGCCTGTTTTGAGACAAAATGGGTATATGTATTTCTTAAACTCTCCAAATCCATCTCAAACTCTTATAATTAGTCAGTTGCATTGGATTATGATACATTTTAACCAAAATAACATAAGAAAGCTGTTTTGAGGTTCTAACCCCTATTTTCTCGGTTTTAGCCTGTTTTGGGACAAAATAGGAATAAGTGTTTTTTAAACTCTCCAAATCCATCTCAATCTCCTATAATTAGTCATTTACATTGGATTATGGCACATTTTAACCCTAGAAACACAAACAAAGCTGTTTACAGCTTCTAAGCCCTGTTTTCTTGGTTTTAGCCTGTTTTGGGACAAAATGGGTATAAGTGTTTTTTAAACTCTCCAACTCCATCTCAAACTCTTATAAATAGTCAGTTGCCTTGGATTATGATACATTTTAACCCTAGAAACAGTAACATAGCTATTTACAGCTTCTAACCCTTGTTTTCTCGGTTTTAGCCTGTTTTGAGACAAAATGGGTATAAGTGTTTTTTAAACTCTCCAAATTCATCTCAAACTCTTATAATTAGTCAGTTGCATTGGATTATGATACATTTTAACCCTAGAAACAGTAACAAAGCTGGTTACAGCTTCTAAGCCCTATTTTCTCGGTTTTTGCTTGTTTTGGGACAAAATGGGTATAAGTGTTTTTTAAACTCTCCAAATCCATCTCAAACTCTTATGGGTATAAGGGTATTTTAAACTCTCCAAATCCATCTCAAACTCTTATAATTAGTCAGTTGCAATGGATTATGATACATTTTAACCAAAAAAGCATAAGAAAGCTGTTTTGAGCTTCTAACCACTATTTTCTCGGTTTTAGCCTATTTTCTCGGTTTTAGCCTGTTTTGGGACAAAATAGGAAGAAGTGTTTCTTAATCTTTCCAAATCCATCACAAGCTATTATTATCAGTCATTTACATTGGATTATGATACAGTTTAACCCTAGAAACACTAACAAAGCTATTTACAGCTTCTAAGCCCTGTTTTCTCGGTTTTAGCCTATTTTGAGACAAAATGGGTATAAGTGTTTTTTAAACTCTCCAAATCCATCTCAAACTCATATAATTTGTCAGTTGCATTGGATTGTGATACATTTTAACTATAGAAACATTAACAAAGCTGTTTACAGTTTCTAAGCTATGTTTTCTCGGTTTTAGGACAAAATAGGAATAAGTGTTTTTTTAACTCTCCACATCCATCTCAATCTCCTATAATTAGTCATTTACATTGGATTAAGATACATTTTAACCCTAGAAACACTAACAAAGCTGTATACAGCTTATAAGCCCTGTTTTCTCAGTTTTAGCCTGTTTTGGGACAAAATGGGTATAAGTGTTTTTTAAACTCTCCAAATCCATCTCAAACTCTTATAATTAGTCAGTTGCATTGGATTGTGATACATTTCAACCCGAGAAACACTAACAAAGCTGTTTGAAGCTTCTAAGCCTTGTTTTCTTGGTTTTAGCCTGTTTTGGGACAAAATTGGTATAAGTGTTTTTTAAACTCTCCAAATCCATCTCAACCTCCTATAACTAGTCATTTACATTGGATTAGGATACATTTTAACCCTAGAAACAGTAACAAAGCTGGTTACAGCTTCTAAGCCCTATTTTCTCGGTTTTTGCTTGTTTTGGGACAAAATGGGTATAAGTGTTTTTTAAACTCTCCAAATCAATCTCAAACTCTTATAATTAGTCAGTTGCATTGGATTGTGATACATTTTAACCCGAGAAACACTAACAAAGCTGTTTACAGGTTCTCAGCATTGTTTTCTCGGTTGTAGCCTATTTTCTCGATTTGAGCCTGTTTTGGGACAAAATGGGTATAAGGGTATTTTAAACTCTCCAAATCCATCTCAAACTCTTATAATTAGTCAGTTGCATTGGATTATGATACATTTTAACCATAAAAACATAAGAAAGCTGTTTTGAGCTTCTAACCACTATTTTCTCGGTTTTAGCCTATTTTCTCGGTTTTAGCCTGTTTTGGGACAAAATAGGAAGAAGTGTTTTTTAATCTCTCCAAATTCATCTCAAGCTATTATAATCAGTCATTTACATTGGATTATGATACATTTTAACCCTAGAAACACTAACAAATCTATTTACAGCTTCTAAGCCCTGTTTTCTCGGTTTTAGCCTATTTTGAGACAAAATGGCTATAAGTGTTTTTTAAACTCTCCAAATCCATCTCAAACTCATATAATTTGTCAGTTGCATTGGATTGTGATACATTTTAGCTCTAGAAACATTAACAAAGTTGTTTACAGTTTCTAAGCTATGTTTTCTCGGTTTTAGGACAAAATAGGAATAAGTATTTTTTGAACTCTGCAAATCCATCTCAATCTCCTATAATTAGTCATTTACATTGGATTAAGGTACATTTTAACCCTAGAAACACTAACAAATCTATTTACAGCTTCTAAGCCCTGTTTTCTCGGTCTTAGCCTGTTTTGAGACAAAATGGGTATAAGTGTTTTTTAAACTCTCCAAATCCATCTCAAACTCTTATAATTAGTCAGTTGCATTGGATTGTGATACATTTCAACCCGAGAAACACTAACAAAGCTGTTTGAAGCTTCTAAGCCTTGTTTTCTTGGTTTTAGCCTGTTTTGGGACAAAATTGGTATAAGTGTTTTTTAAACTCTCCAAATCCATCTCAACCTCCTATAACTAGTCATTTACATTGGATTAGGATACATTTTAACCCTAGAAACAGTAACAAAGCTGGTTACAGCTTCTAAGCCCTATTTTCTCGGTTTTTGCTTGTTTTGGGACAAAATGGGTATAAGTGTTTTTTAAACTCTCCAAATCAATCTCAAACTCTTATAATTAGTCAGTTGCATTGGATTGTGATACATTTTAACCCGAGAAACACTAACAAAGCTGTTTACAGGTTCTCAGCATTGTTTTCTCGGTTGTAGCCTATTTTCTCGATTTGAGCCTGTTTTGGGACAAAATGGGTATAAGGGTATTTTAAACTCTCCAAATCCATCTCAAACTCTTATAATTAGTCAGTTGCATTGGATTATGATACATTTTAACCATAAAAACATAAGAAAGCTGTTTTGAGCTTCTAACCACTATTTTCTCGGTTTTAGCCTATTTTCTCGGTTTTAGCCTGTTTTGGGACAAAATAGGAAGAAGTGTTTTTTAATCTCTCCAAATTCATCTCAAGCTATTATAATCAGTCATTTACATTGGATTATGATACATTTTAACCCTAGAAACACTAACAAATCTATTTACAGCTTCTAAGCCCTGTTTTCTCGGTTTTAGCCTATTTTGAGACAAAATGGCTATAAGTGTTTTTTAAACTCTCCAAATCCATCTCAAACTCATATAATTTGTCAGTTGCATTGGATTGTGATACATTTTAGCTCTAGAAACATTAACAAAGTTGTTTACAGTTTCTAAGCTATGTTTTCTCGATTTTAGGACAAAATAGGAATAAGTATTTTTTGAACTCTGCAAATCCATCTCAATCTCCTATAATTAGTCATTTACATTGGATTAAGGTACATTTTAACCCTAGAAACACTAAGAAATCTATTTACAGCTTCTAAGCCCTGTTTTCTCGGTTTTAGCCTGTTTTGAGAGAAAATGGGTATATGAGTTTTTTAAACTCTCCAAATCCATCTCAAACTCATATAATTTGCCAGTTGCATTGGATTGTGATACATTTTAACTATAGAAACACTAACAAAGCTGTTTACAGTTTCTAAGCTATGTTTTCTCGGTTTTAGGACAAAATAGGAATCAGTGTTTTTTAAACTCTCCAAATCCATCTCAATCTCCAATAATTAGTCATTTACATTGGATTATGGTACATTTTAACCCTAAAAACAAAAACAAAGCTGTTTACAGCTTCTAAGCCCTGTTTTCTTGGTTTTAGCCTGTTTTGGGACAAAATGGGTATAAGTGTTTTTTAAACTCTCCAACTCCATCTCAAACTCTTATAATTTGTCAGTTGCATTGGATTATGATACATTTTAACCCTAGAAACTGTAACAAAGCTGTTTACAGTTTCTAACCCCTGTTTTCTCGGTTTTCGCCTGTTTTGAGACAAAATGGGAATAAGTGTTTTTTAAACTCTCCAAATCCATCTCAAACTCTTATAATTAGTCAGTTGCATTGGATTATGATACATTTTAACCCTAGAAACAGTAACAAAGCTGGTTAAAGCTTCTAACCCCAGTTATCTCAATTTTAGCCTATCTTGGGACAAAATGGGTATAAGTGTTTTTTAAACTCTCCAAATCCATCTCATACTCTTATAATTAGTCAGTTGCATTGGATTCTGATACATTTCAACCCAAGAAACACTAACAAAGCTGTTTAAAGCTTCTAGGCCCTGTTTTCTCAGTTTTGAGACAAAATGGGTAATAAGTGTTTTTTAAACTCTCTAAATCCATCTCAAACTCATATAATTTGTCAGTTGCATTGGATTGTGATACATTTTAACTATAGAAACACTAACAAAGCTGTTTACAGTTTCTAAGCTATGTTTTCTCGGTTTTAGGACAAAATAGGAATAAGTGATTTTTAAACTCTCCAAATCCATCTCAACCTCCTATAACTAGTCATTTACATTGGATTACGATACATTTTAACCCTAGAAACACAAACAAAGCTGTTTACAGCTTCTAAGCCCTATTTTCTTGGTTTTAGCCTGTTTTGGGACAAAATGGGTATAAGTGTTTTTTAAACTCTCCAACTCTATCTCAAACTCTTATAATTAGTCAGTTTCATTGGATTATGATACATTTCAACCCTAGAAACAGTAACAAAGCTGTTTACAGCTTCTAAGCTCTGTTGTTTTGGTTTTAGCCTGTTTTGGGACAAAATGGGTATAAGTGTTTTTTAAACTCTCCAAATCCATCTCAAACTCTTATAATTAGTCAGTTGCATTGGATTATGATACATTTTAACCCTAGAAACAGTAACAAAGCTGTTTACAGGTGCTCAGCCCTATTTTCTCGGTTTTTGCTTGTTTTGGGACAAAATGGGTATAAGTGTTTTTTAAACTCTCCAAATCCATCTCAAACTCTTATGGGTATAAGGGTATTTTAAACTCTCCAAATCCATCTCAAACTCTTATAATTAGTCTGTTGCATTGGATTATGATACATTTTAACCATAAAAACATAAGAAAGCTGTTTTGAGCTTCTAACCACTATTTTCTCGGTTTTAGCCTATTTTCTCGGTTTTAGCCTGTTTTGGGACAAAATAGGAAGAAGTGTTTTTTAATCTTTCCTAATCCATCACAAGCTATTATTATCAGTCATTTACATTGGATTATGATACAGTTTAACCCTAGAAACACTAACAAATCTATTTACAGCTTCTAAGCCCTGTTTTCTCGGTTTTAGCCTGTTTTGAGACAAAATGGGTATATGAGTTTTTTAAACTCTCCAAATCCATCTCAAACTCATATAATTTGCCAGTTGCATTGGATTGTGATACATTTTAACTATAGAAACACTAACAAAGCTGTTTACAGTTTCTAAGCTATGTTTTCTCGGTTTTAGGACAAAATAGGAATAAGTGTTTTTTAAACTCTCCAAATCCATCTCAATCTCCAATAATTAGTCATTTACATTGGATTATGGTACATTTTAACCCTAAAAACAAAAACAAAGCTGTTTACAGCTTCTAAGCCCTGTTTTCTTGGTTTTAGCCTGTTTTGGGACAAAATGGGTATAAGTGTTTTTTAAACTCTCCAACTCCATCTCAAACTCTTATAATTTGTCAGTTGCATTGGATTATGATACATTTTAACCCTAGAAACTGTAACAAAGCTGTTTACAGTTTCTAACCCCTGTTTTCTCGGTTTTCGCCTGTTTTGAGACAAAATGGGAATAAGCGTTTTTTAAACTCTCCAAATCCATCTCAAACTCTTATAATTAGTCAGTTGCATTGGATTATGATACATTTTAACCCTAGAAACAGTAACAAAGCTGGTTAAAGCTTCTAACCCCAGTTATCTCAATTTTAGCCTATCTTGGGACAAAATGGGTATAAGTGTTTTTTAAACTCTCCAAATCCATCTCATACTCTTATAATTAGTCAGTTGCATTGGATTCTGATACATTTCAACCCAAGAAACACTAACAAAGCTGTTTAAAGCTTCTAGGCCCTGTTTTCTCAGTTTTGAGACAAAATGGGTAATAAGTGTTTTTTAAACTCTCTAAATCCATCTCAAACTCATATAATTTGTCAGTTGCATTGGATTGTGATACATTTTAACTATAGAAACACTAACAAAGCTGTTTACAGTTTCTAAGCTATGTTTTCTCGGTTTTAGGACAAAATAGGAATAAGTGATTTTTAAACTCTCCAAATCCATCTCAACCTCCTATAACTAGTCATTTACATTGGATTACGATACATTTTAACCCTAGAAACACAAACAAAGCTGTTTACAGCTTCTAAGCCCTATTTTCTTGGTTTTAGCCTGTTTTGGGACAAAATGGGTATAAGTGTTTTTTAAACTCTCCAACTCTATCTCAAACTCTTATAATTAGTCAGTTTCATTGGATTATGATACATTTCAACCCTAGAAACAGTAACAAAGCTGTTTACAGCTTCTAAGCTCTGTTGTTTTGGTTTTAGCCTGTTTTGGGACAAAATGGGTATAAGTGTTTTTTAAACTCTCCAAATCCATCTCAAACTCTTATAATTAGTCAGTTGCATTGGATTATGATACATTTTAACCCTAGAAACAGTAACAAAGCTGTTTACAGGTGCTCAGCCCTATTTTCTCGGTTTTTGCTTGTTTTGGGACAAAATGGGTATAAGTGTTTTTTAAACTCTCCAAATCCATCTCAAACTCTTATGGGTATAAGGGTATTTTAAACTCTCCAAATCCATCTCAAACTCTTATAATTAGTCTGTTGCATTGGATTATGATACATTTTAACCATAAAAACATAAGAAAGCTGTTTTGAGCTTCTAACCACTATTTTCTCGGTTTTAGCCTATTTTCTCGGTTTTAGCCTGTTTTGGGACAAAATAGGAAGAAGTGTTTTTTAATCTTTCCTAATCCATCACAAGCTATTATTATCAGTCATTTACATTGGATTATGATACAGTTTAACCCTAGAAACACTAACAAAGCTATTTACAGCTTCTAAGCCCTGTTTTCTCGGTTTTAGCCTATTTTGAGACAAAATGGGTATAAGTGTTTTTTAAACTCTCCAAATCCATCTCAAACTCATATAATTTGTCAGTTGCATTGGATTGTGATACATTTTAACTATAGAAACATTAACAAAGCTGTTTACAGTTTCTAAGCTATGTTTTCTCGGTTTTAGGACAAAATAGGAATAAGTGTTTTTTTATCTCTCCAAATCCATCTCAATCTCCTATAATTAGTCATTTACATTGGATTAAGATACATTTTAACCCTAGAAACACTAACAAAGCTGTATACAGCTTATAAGCCCTGTTTTCTCAGTTTTAGCCTATTTGGGGACAAAATGGGTATAAGTGTTTTTTAAACTCTCCAAATCCATCTCAAACTCTTATAATTAGTCAGTTGCATTGGATTGTGATACATTTCAACCCGAGAAACACTAACAAAGCTGTTTGAAGCTTCTAAGCCCTGTTTTCTTGGTTTTAGCCTGTTTTGGGACAAAATTGGTATAAGTGTTTTTTAAACTCTCCAAATCCATCTCAACCTCCTATAACTAGTCATTTACATTGGATTAGGATACATTTTAACCCTAGAAACAGTAACAAAGCTGATTACAGCTTCTAAGCCCTATTTTCTCGGTTTTTGCTTGTTTAGGGACAAAATGGGTATAAGTGTTTTTTAAACTCTCCAAATCAATCTCAAACTCTTATAATTAGTCAGTTGCATTGGATTGTGATACATTTTAACCCGAGAAACACTAACAAAGCTGTTTACAGGTTCTCAGCATTGCTTTCTCGGTTGTAGCCTATTTTCTCGGTTTGAGCCTGTTTTGGGACAAAATGGGTATAAGGGTATTTTAAACTCTCCAAATCCATCTCAAACTCTTATAATTAGTCAGTTGCATTGGATTATGATACATTTTAACCATAAAAACATAAGAAAGCTGTTTTGAGCTTCTAACCACTATTTTCTCGGTTTTAGCCTATTTTCTCGGTTTTAGCCTGTTTTGGGACAAAATAGGAAGAAGTGTTTTCTAATCTCTCCAAATTCATCTCAAGCTATTATAATCAGTCATTTACATTGGATTATGATACATTTTAACCCTAGAAACACTAACAAATCTATTTACAGCTTCTAAGCCCTGTTTTCTCGGTTTTAGCCTATTTTGAGACAAAATGGTATAAGTGTTTTTTAAACTCTCCGAATCCATCTCAACCTCATATAATTTGCCAGTTGCACTGGATTGTGATACATTTTAGCCTAGAAACATTAACAAAGCTGTTTACAGTTTCTAAGCTATGTTTTCTCGGTTTTAGGACAAAATAGGAATAAGTATTTTTTTAACTCTCCAAATCCATCTCAATCTCCTATAATTAGTCATTTACATTTGATTAAGATACATTTTAACCCTAGAAACACTAACAAATCTATTTACAGCTTCTAAGCCCTGTTTTCTCGGTTTTAGCCTGTTTTGAGACAAAATGGGTATATGAGTTTTTTAAACTCTCCAAATCCATCTCAAACTCATATAATTTGCCAGTTGCATTGGATTGTGATACATTTTAACCCTAGAAACACTAACAAAGCTGTTTACAGTTTCTAACCCCTGTTTTCTCGGTTTTCGCCTGTTTTGAGACAAAATGGGAATAAGTGTTTTTTAAACTCTCCAAATCCATCTCAAACTCTTATAATTAGTCAGTTGCATTGGATTATGATACATTTTAACCCTAGAAACAGTAACAAAGCTGGTTACAGCTTCTAACCCCAGTTATCTCAATTTTAGCCTATCTTGGGACAAAATGGGTATAAGTGTTTTTTAAACTCTCCAAATCCATCTCATACTCTTATAATTAGTCAGTTGCATTGGATTCTGATACATTTCAACCCAAGAAACACTAACAAAGCTGTTTAAAGCTTCTAGGCCCTGTTTTCTCAGTTTTGAGACAAAATGGGTAATAAGTGTTTTTTAAACTCTCTAAATCCATCTCAAACTCATATAATTTGTCAGTTGCATTGGATTGTGATACATTTTAACTATAGAAACACTAACAAAGCTGTTTACAGTTTCTAAGCTATGTTTTCTCGGTTTTAGGACAAAATAGGAATAAGTGATTTTTAAACTCTCCAAATCCATCTCAACCTCCTATAACTAGTCATTTACATTGGATTACGATACATTTTAACCCTAGAAACACAAACAAAACTGTTTACAGCTTCTAAGCCTTATTTTCTTGGTTTTAGCCTGTTTTGGGACAAAATGGGTATAAGTGTTTTTTAAACTCTCCAACTCTATCTCAAACTCTTATAATTAGTCAGTTTCATTGGATTATGATACATTTCAACCCTAGAAACAGTAACAAAGCTGTTTACAGCTTCTAAGCTCTGTTGTTTTGGTTTTAGCCTGTTTTGGGACAAAATGGGTATAAGTGTTTTTTAAACTCTCCAAATCCATCTCAAACTCTTATAATTAGTCAGTTGCATTGGATTATGATACATTTTAACCCTAGAAACAGTAACAAAGCTGTTTACAGGTGCTCAGCCCTATTTTCTCGGTTTTTGCTTGTTTTGGGACAAAATGGGTATAAGTGTTTTTTAAACTCTCCAAATCCATCTCAAACTCTTATGGGTATAAGGGTATTTTAAACTCTCCAAATCCATCTCAAACTCTTATAATTAGTCTGTTGCATTGGATTATGATACATTTTAACCATAAAAACATAAGAAAGCTGTTTTGAGCTTCTAACCACTATTTTCTCGGTTTTAGCCTATTTTCTCGGTTTTAGCCTGTTTTGGGACAAAATAGGAAGAAGTGTTTTTTAATCTTTCCTAATCCATCACAAGCTATTATTATCAGTCATTTACATTGGATTATGATACAGTTTAACCCTAGAAACACTAACAAAGCTATTTACAGCTTCTAAGCCCTGTTTTCTCGGTTTTAGCCTATTTTGAGACAAAATGGGTATAAGTGTTTTTTAAACTCTCCAAATCCATCTCAAACTCATATAATTTGTCAGTTGCATTGGATTGTGATACATTTTAACTATAGAAACATTAACAAAGCTGTTTACAGTTTCTAAGCTATGTTTTCTCGGTTTTAGGACAAAATAGGAATAAGTGTTTTTTTATCTCTCCAAATCCATCTCAATCTCCTATAATTAGTCATTTACATTGGATTTAGATACATTTTAACCCTAGAAACACTAACAAAGCTGTATACAGCTTATAAGCCCTGTTTTCTCAGTTTTAGCCTATTTGGGGACAAAATGGGTATAAGTGTTTTTTAAACTCTCCAAATCCATCTCAAACTCTTATAATTAGTCAGTTGCATTGGATTGTGATACATTTCAACCCGAGAAACACTAACAAAGCTGTTTGAAGCTTCTAAGCCCTGTTTTCTTGGTTTTAGCCTGTTTTGGGACAAAATTGGTATAAGTGTTTTTTAAACTCTCCAAATCCATCTCAACCTCCTATAACTAGTCATTTACATTGGATTAGGATACATTTTAACCCTAGAAACAGTAACAAAGCTGATTACAGCTTCTAAGCCCTATTTTCTCGGTTTTTGCTTGTTTTGGGACAAAATGGGTATAAGTGTTTTTTAAACTCTCCAAATCAATCTCAAACTCTTATAATTAGTCAGTTGCATTGGATTGTGATACATTTTAACCCGAGAAACACTAACAAAGCTGTTTACAGGTTCTCAGCATTGCTTTCTCGGTTGTAGCCTATTTTCTCGGTTTGAGCCTGTTTTGGGACAAAATGGGTATAAGGGTATTTTAAACTCTCCAAATCCATCTCAAACTCTTATAATTAGTCAGTTGCATTGGATTATGATACATTTTAACCATAAAAACATAAGAAAGCTGTTTTGAGCTTCTAACCACTATTTTCTCGGTTTTAGCCTATTTTCTCGGTTTTAGCCTGTTTTGGGACAAAATAGGAAGAAGTGTTTTCTAATCTCTCCAAATTCATCTCAAGCTATTATAATCAGTCATTTACATTGGATTATGATACATTTTAACCCTAGAAACACTAACAAATCTATTTACAGCTTCTAAGCCCTGTTTTCTCGGTTTTAGCCTATTTTGAGACAAAATGGTATAAGTGTTTTTTAAACTCTCCGAATCCATCTCAACCTCATATAATTTGCCAGTTGCATTGGATTGTGATACATTTTAGCCTAGAAACATTAACAAAGCTGTTTACAGTTTCTAAGCTATGTTTTCTCGGTTTTAGGACAAAATAGGAATAAGTATTTTTTTAACTCTCCAAATCCATCTCAATCTCCTATAATTAGTCATTTACATTTGATTAAGATACATTTTAACCCTAGAAACACTAACAAATCTATTTACAGCTTCTAAGCCCTGTTTTCTCGGTTTTAGCCTGTTTTGAGACAAAATGGGTATATGAGTTTTTTAAACTCTCCAAATCCATCTCAAACTCATATAATTTGCCAGTTGCATTGGATTGTGATACATTTTAACTATAGAAACACTAACAAAGCTGTTTACAGTTTCTAAGCTATGTTTTCTCGGTTTTAGGACAAAATAGGAATAAGTGTTTTTTTAACTCTCCAAATCCATCTCAATCTCCAATAATTAGTCATTTACATTGGATTATGGTACATTTTAACCCTAAAAACAAAAACAAAGCTGTTTACAGCTTCTAAGCCATGTTTTCTTGGTTTTAGCCTGTTTTGGGACAAAATGGGTATAAGTGTTTTTTAAACTCTCCAACTCCATCTCAAACTCTTATAATTTGTCAGTTGCATCGGATTATGATACAATTTAACCCTAGAAACTGTAACAAAGCTGTTTACAGTTTCTAACCCCTGTTTTCTCGGTTTTAGCCTGTTTTGAGACAAAATGGGAATAAGTGTTTTTTAAACTCTCCAAATCCATCTCAAACTCTTATAATTAGTCAGTTGCATTGGATTATGATACATTTTAACCCTAGAAACAGTAACAAAGCTGGTTACAGCTTCTAACCCCAGTTATCTCAATTTTAGCCTATCTTGGGACAAAATGGATATAAGTGTTTTTTAAACTCTCCAAATCCATCTCACACTCTTATAATCAGTCAGTTGCATTGGATTATGATACATTTCAACCCGAGAAACACTAACAAAGCTGTTTAAAGCTTCTAGGCCCTCTTTTCTCAGTTTTGAGACAAAATGGGTAATAAGTGTTTTTTAAACTCTCTAAATCAATCTCAAACTCATATAATTTGTCAGTTGCATTGGATTGTGATACATTTTAACTATACAAACACTAACAAAGCTGTTTACAGTTTCTAAGCTATGTTTTCTCGGTTTTAGGACAAAATAGGAATAAGTGTTTTTTAAACTCTCCAAATCCATCTCAACCTCCTATAACTAGTCATTTACATTGGATTACGATACATTTTAACCCTAGAAACACAAACAAAGCTGTTTACAGCTTCTAAGCCCTATTTTCTTGGTTTTAGCCTGTTTTGAGACAAAATGGGTATAAGTGTTTTTTAAACTCTCCAACTCTATCTCAAACTTTTATAATTAGTCAGTTTCATTGGATTATGATACATTTTAACTCTAGAAACAGTAACAAAGCTGGTTACAACTTCTAAGCCCTGTTTTCTCGGTTTTTGCTTGTTTTGGGACAAAATGGGTATAAGTGTTTTTTAAACTCTCCAAATCCATCTCAAACTCTTATAATTAGTCAGTTGCATTGGATTGTGATACATTTTAACCCGAGAAACACTAACAAAGCTGTTTACAGGTTCTCAGCATTGTTTTCTCGGTTGTAACCTATTTTCTCGGTTTGAGCCTGTTTTGGGACAAAATGGGTATAAGGGTATTTTATACTCTCCAAATCCATCTCAAACTCTTATAATTAGTCAGTTGCATTTGATTACGATACATTTTAACCATAATAACATAAGAAAACTAATTTGAGCTTCTAACCCCTATTTTCTCGGTTTTAGCTTGTTTTGGGACAAAATAGGAAGAAGTGTTTTTTAATCTCTCCAACTCCATCTCAAACTCTTATAATTTGTCAGTTGCATTGGATTATGATACATTTTAACCCTAGAAACTGTAACAAAGCTGTTTACAGTTTCTAACCCCTGTTTTCTCGGTTTTAGCCTGTTTTGAGACAAAATGGGTATAAGTGTTTTTTAAACTCTCCAACTGTATCTCAAACTCTTATAAATAGTTAGTTGCATTGGATTATGATACATTTTAACCCTAGAAACAGTAACATAGCTGTTTACAGCTTCTAACCCTTGCTTGCTCGGTTTTAGCCTGTTTTGAGACAAAATGGGTATAAGTGTTTTTTAAACTCTCCAAATCCATCTCAAACTCTTATAATTAGTCAGTTGCATTGGATTATGATACATTTTAACCCTAGAAACAGTAACAAAGCTCGTTACAGCTTCTAAGCCCTATTTTCTCGGTTTTTGCTTGTTTTGGGACAAAATGGGTATAAGTGTTTTTTAAACTCTCCAAATCCATCTCAAACTCTTATGGGTATAAGGGTATTTTAAACTCTCCAAATCCATCTCAAACTCTTATAATTAGTCAGTTGCATTGGATTATGATACATTTTAACCATAAAAACATAAGAAAGCTGTTTTGAGCTTCTAACCACTATTTTCTCGGTTTTAGCCTATTTTCTCGGTTTTAGCCTGTTTTGGGACAAAATAGGAAGAAGTGTTTTTTCATCTTTCCTAATCCATCACAAGCTATTATTATCAGTCATTTACATTGGATTATGATACAGTTTAACCCTAGAAACACTAACAAAGCTATTTACAGCTTCTAAGCCCTGTTTTCTCGGTTTTAGCCTATTTTGAGACAAAATGGGTATAAGTGTTTTTTAAACTCTCCAAATCCATCTCAAACTCATATAATTTGTCAGTTGCATTGGATTGTGATACATTTTACCTATAGAAACATTAACAAAGCTGTTTACAGTTTCTAAGCTATGTTTTCTCGGTTTTAGGACAAAATAGGAATAAGTGTTTTTTTATCTCTCCAAATCCATCTCAATCTCCTATAATTAGTCATTTACATTGGATTAAGATACATTTTAACCCTAGAAACACTAACAAAGCTGTATACAGCTTATAAGCCCTGTTTTCTCAGTTTTAGCCTGTTTGGGGACAAAATGGGTATAAGTGTTTTTTAAACTCTCCAAATCCATCTCAAACTCTTATAATTAGTCAGTTGCATTGGATTGTGATACATTTCAACCCGAGAAACACTAACAAAGCTGTTTGAAGCTTCTAAGCCCTGTTTTCTTGGTTTTAGCCTGTTTTGGGACAAAATTGGTATAAGTGTTTTTTAAACTCTCCAAATCCATCTCAACCTCCTATAACTAGTCATTTACATTTGATTAGGATACATTTTAACCCTAGAAACAGTAACAAAGCTGATTACAGCTTCTAAGCCCTATTTTCTCGGTTTTTGCTTGTTTTGGGACAAAATGGGTATATGTGTTTTTTAAACTCTCCAAATCAATCTCAAACTTTTATAATTAGTCAGTTGCATTGGATTGTGATACATTTTAACCCGAGAAACACTAACAAAGCTGTTTACAGGTTCTCAGCATTGTTTTCTCGGTTGTAGCCTATTTTCTCGGTTTGAGCCTGTTTTGGGACAAAATGGGTATAAGGGTATTTTAAACTCTCCAAATCCATCTCAAACTCTTATAATTAGTCAGTTGCATTGGATTATGATACATTTTAACCATAAAAACATAAGAAAGCTGTTTTGAGCTTCTAACCACTATTTTCTCGGTTTTAGCCTATTTTCTCGGTTTTAGCCTGTTTTGGGACAAAATAGGAAGAAGTGTTTTTTAATCTCTCCAAATTCATCTCAAGCTATTATAATCAGTCATTTACATTGGATTATGATACATTTTAACCCTAGAAACACTAACAAATCTATTTACAGCTTCTAAGCCCTGTTTTCTCGGTTTTAGCCTATTTTGAGACAAAATGGCTATAAGTGTTTTTTAAACTCTCCAAATCCATCTCAAACTCTTATAATTAGTCAGTTGCATTGGATTATGATACATTTTAACCCTAGAAACAGTAACAAAGCTCGTTACAGCTTCTAAGCCCTATTTTCTCGGTTTTTGCTTGTTTTGGGACAAAATGGGTATAAGTGTTTTTTAAACTCTCCAAATCCATCTCAAACTCTTATGGGTATAAGGGTATTTTAAACTCTCCAAATCCATCTCAAACTCTTATAATTAGTCAGTTGCATTGGATTATGATACATTTTAACCATAAAAACATAAGAAAGCTGTTTTGAGCTTCTAACCACTATTTTCTCGGTTTTAGCCTATTTTCTCGGTTTTAGCCTGTTTTGGGACAAAATAGGAAGAAGTGTTTTTTCATCTTTCCTAATCCATCACAAGCTATTATTATCAGTCATTTACATTGGATTATGATATAGTTTAACCCTAGAAACACTAACAAAGCTATTTACAGCTTCTAAGCCCTGTTTTCTCGGTTTTAGCCTATTTTGAGACAAAATGGGTATAAGTGTTTTTTAAACTCTCCAAATCCATCTCAAACTCATATAATTTGTCAGTTGCATTGGATTGTGATACATTTTAACAATAGAAACATTAACAAAGCTGTTTACAGTTTCTAAGCTATGTTTTCTCGGTTTTAGGACAAAATAGGAATAAGTGTTTTTTTATCTCTCCAAATCCATCTCAATCTCCTATAATTAGTCATTTACATTGGATTAAGATACATTTTAACCCTAGAAACACTAACAAAGCTGTATACAGCTTATAAGCCCTGTTTTCTCAGTTTTAGCCTGTTTGGGGACAAAATGGGTATAAGTGTTTTTTAAACTCTCCAAATCCATCTCAAACTCTTATAATTAGTCAGTTGCATTGGATTGTGATACATTTCAACCCGAGAAACACTAACAAAGCTGTTTGAAGCTTCTAAGCCCTGTTTTCTTGGTTTTAGCCTGTTTTGGGACAAAATTGGTATAAGTGTTTTTTAAACTCTCCAAATCCATCTCAACCTCCTATAACTAGTCATTTACATTGGATTAGGATACATTTTAACCCTAGAAACAGTAACAAAGCTGATTACAGCTTCTAAAACCCTATTTTCTCGGTTTTTGCTTGTTTTGGGACAAAATGGGTATATGTGTTTTTTAAACTCTCCAAATCAATCTCAAACTTTTATAATTAGTCAGTTGCATTGGATTGTGATACATTTTAACCCGAGAAACACTAACAAAGCTGTTTACAGGTTCTCAGCATTGTTTTCTCGGTTGTAGCCTATTTTCTCGGTTTGAGCCTGTTTTGGGACAAAATGGGTATAAGGGTATTTTAAACTCTCCAAATCCATCTCAAACTCTTATAATTAGTCAGTTGCATTGGATTATGATACATTTTAACCATAAAAACATAAGAAAGCTGTTTTGAGCTTCTAACCACTATTTTCTCGGTTTTAGCCTATTTTCTCGGTTTTAGCCTGTTTTGGGACAAAATAGGAAGAAGTGTTTTTTAATCTCTCCAAATTCATCTCAAGCTATTATAATCAGTCATTTACATTGGATTATGATACATTTTAACCCTAGAAACACTAACTAATCTATTTACAGCTTCTAAGCCCTGTTTTCTCGGTTTTAGCCTATTTTGAGACAAAATGGCTATAAGTGTTTTTTAAACTCTCCAAATCCATCTCAAACTCTTATAATTAGTCAGTTGCATTGGATTATGATACATTTTAACCCTAGAAACAGTAACAAAGCTCGTTACAGCTTCTAAGCCCTATTTTCTCGGTTTTTGCTTGTTTTGGGACAAAATGGGTATAAGTGTTTTTTAAACTCTCCAAATCCATCTCAAACTCTTATGGGTATAAGGGTATTTTAAACTCTCCAAATCCATCTCAAACTCTTATAATTAGTCAGTTGCATTGGATTATGATACATTTTAACCATAAAAACATAAGAAAGCTGTTTTGAGCTTCTAACCACTATTTTCTCGGTTTTAGCCTATTTTCTCGGTTTTAGCCTGTTTTGGGACAAAATAGGAAGAAGTGTTTTTTCATCTTTCCTAATCCATCACAAGCTATTATTATCAGTCATTTACATTGGATTATGATATAGTTTAACCCTAGAAACACTAACAAAGCTATTTACAGCTTCTAAGCCCTGTTTTCTCGGTTTTAGCCTATTTTGAGACAAAATGGGTATAAGTGTTTTTTAAACTCTCCAAATCCATCTCAAACTCATATAATTTGTCAGTTGCATTGGATTGTGATACATTTTAACAATAGAAACATTAACAAAGCTGTTTACAGTTTCTAAGCTATGTTTTCTCGGTTTTAGGACAAAATAGGAATAAGTGTTTTTTTATCTCTCCAAATCCATCTCAATCTCCTATAATTAGTCATTTACATTGGATTAAGATACATTTTAACCCTAGAAACACTAACAAAGCTGTATACAGCTTATAAGCCCTGTTTTCTCAGTTTTAGCCTGTTTGGGGACAAAATGGGTATAAGTGTTTTTTAAACTCTCCAAATCCATCTCAAACTCTTATAATTAGTCAGTTGCATTGGATTGTGATACATTTCAACCCGAGAAACACTAACAAAGCTGTTTGAAGCTTCTAAGCCCTGTTTTCTTGGTTTTAGCCTGTTTTGGGACAAAATTGGTATAAGTGTTTTTTAAACTCTCCAAATCCATCTCAACCTCCTATAACTAGTCATTTACATTGGATTAGGATACATTTTAACCCTAGAAACAGTAACAAAGCTGATTACAGCTTCTAAAACCCTATTTTCTCGGTTTTTGCTTGTTTTGGGACAAAATGGGTATATGTGTTTTTTAAACTCTCCAAATCAATCTCAAACTTTTATAATTAGTCAGTTGCATTGGATTGTGATACATTTTAACCCGAGAAACACTAACAAAGCTGTTTACAGGTTCTCAGCATTGTTTTCTCGGTTGTAGCCTATTTTCTCGGTTTGAGCCTGTTTTGGGACAAAATGGGTATAAGGGTATTTTAAACTCTCCAAATCCATCTCAAACTCTTATAATTAGTCAGTTGCATTGGATTATGATACATTTTAACCATAAAAACATAAGAAAGCTGTTTTGAGCTTCTAACCACTATTTTCTCGGTTTTAGCCTATTTTCTCGGTTTTAGCCTGTTTTGGGACAAAATAGGAAGAAGTGTTTTTTAATCTCTCCAAATTCATCTCAAGCTATTATAATCAGTCATTTACATTGGATTATGATACATTTTAACCCTAGAAACACTAACAAATCTATTTACAGCTTCTAAGCCCTGTTTTCTCGGTTTTAGCCTATTTTGAGACAAAATGGCTATAAGTGTTTTTTAAACTCTCCAAATCCATCTCAAACTCTTATAATTAGTCAGTTGCATTGGATTATGATACATTTTAACCCTAGAAACAGTAACAAAGCTCGTTACAGCTTCTAAGCCCTATTTTCTCGGTTTTTGCTTGTTTTGGGACAAAATGGGTATAAGTGTTTTTTAAACTCTCCAAATCCATCTCAAACTCTTATGGGTATAAGGGTATTTTAAACTCTCCAAATCCATCTCAAACTCTTATAATTAGTCAGTTGCATTGGATTATGATACATTTTAACCATAAAAACATAAGAAAGCTGTTTTGAGCTTCTAACCACTATTTTCTCGGTTTTAGCCTGTTTTGGGACAAAATAGGAAGAAGTGTTTTTTCATCTTTCCTAATCCATCACAAGCTATTATTATCAGTCATTTACATTGGATTATGATACAGTTTAACCCTAGAAACACTAACAAAGCTATTTACAGCTTCTAAGCCCTGTTTTCTCGGTTTTAGCCTATTTTGAGACAAAATGGGTATAAGTGTTTTTTAAACTCTCCAAATCCATCTCAAACTCATATAATTTGTCAGTTGCATTGGATTGTGATACATTTTAACAATAGAATCATTAACAAAGCTGTTTACAGTTTCTAAGCTATGTTTTCTCGGTTTTAGGACAAAATAGGAATAAGTGTTTTTTTATTTCTCCAAATCCATCTCAATCTCCTATAATTAGTCATTTACATTGGATTAAGATACATTTTAACCCTAGAAACACTAACAAAGCTGTATACAGCTTATAAGCCCTGTTTTCTCAGTTTTAGCCTGTTTGGGGACAAAATGGGTATAAGTGTTTTTTAAACTCTCCAAATCCATCTCAAACTCTTATAATTAGTCAGTTGCATTGGATTGTGATACATTTCAACCCGAGAAACACTAACAAAGCTGTTTGAAGCTTCTAAGCCCTGTTTTCTTGGTTTTAGCCTGTTTTGGGACAAAATTGGTATAAGTGTTTTTTAAACTCTCCAAATCCATCTCAACCTCCTATAACTAGTCATTTACATTGGATTAGGATACATTTTAACCCTAGAAACAGTAACAAAGCTGATTACAGCTTCTAAAACCCTATTTTCTCGGTTTTTGCTTGTTTTGGGACAAAATGGGTATATGTGTTTTTTAAACTCTCCAAATCAATCTCAAACTTTTATAATTAGTCAGTTGCATTGGATTGTGATACATTTTAACCCGATAAACACTAACAAAGCTGTTTACAGGTTCTCAGCATTGTTTTCTCGGTTGTAGCCTATTTTCTCGGTTTGAGCCTGTTTTGGGACAAAATGGGTATAAGGGTATTTTATACTCTCCAAATCCATCTCAAACTCTTATAATTAGTCAGTTGCATTTGATTACGATACACTTTAACCATAATAACATAAGAAAGCTGATTTGAGCTTCTAACCCCTATTTTCTCGGTTTTAGCTTGTTTTGGGACAAAATAGGAAGAAGTGTTTTTTAATCTCTCCAACTCCATCTCAAACTCTTATAATTTGTCAGTTGCATTGGATTATGATACATTTTAACCCTAGAAACTGTAACAAAGCTGTTTACAGTTTCTAACCCCAGTTTTCTCGGTTTTTGCCTGTTTTGAGACAAAATGGGAATAAGTGTTTTTTAAACTCTCCAAATCCATCTCAAACTCTTATAATTAGTCAGTTGCATTGGATTATGATACATTTTAACCCTAGAAACAGTAACAAAGCTGTTTACAGGTGCTCAGCCCTATTTTCTCGGTTTTTGCTTGTTTTGGGACAAAATGGGTATAAGTGTTTTTTAAACTCTCCAAATCCATCTCAAACTCTTATGGGTATAAGTGTTTTTTAAACTCTCCAAATCCATCTCAAACTCTTATAATTAGTCAGTTGCATTGGATTATGATACATTTTAACCATAAAAACATAAGAAAGCTGTTTTGAGCTTCTAACCACTATTTTCTCGGTTTTAGCCTATTTTCTCGGTTTTAGCCTGTTTTGGGACAAAATAGGAAGAAGTGTTTTTTAATCTCTCCAAATTCATCTCAAGCTATTATAATCAGTCATTTACATTGGATTATGATACATTTTAACCCTAGAAACACTAACAAATCTATTTACAGCTTCTAAGCCCTGTTTTCTCGGTTTTAGCCTATTTTGAGACAAAATGGCTATAAGTGTTTTTTAAACTCTCCAAATCCATCTCAAACTCATATAATTTGTCAGTTGCATTGGATTGTGATACATTTTAGCTCTAGAAACATTAACAAAGCTGTTTACAGTTTCTAAGCTATGTTTTCTCGGTTTTAGGACAAAATAGGAATAAGTATTTTTTTAGCTCTCCAAATCCATCTCAATCTCCTATAATTAGTCATTTACATTGGATTAAGATACATTTTAACCCTAGAAACACTAACAAATCTATTTACAGCTTCTAAGCCCTGTTTTCTCGGTTTTAGCCTGTTTTGAGACAAAATGGCTATAAGTGTTTTTTAAAATCTCCAAATCCATCTCAACCTCATATAATTTGTCAGTTGCATTGGATTGTGATACATTTTAGCTCTAGAAACATTAACAAAGCTGTTTACAGTTTCTAAGCTATGTTTTCTCGGTTTTAGGACAAAATAGGAATAAGTATTTTTTTAACTCTCCAAATCCATCTCAATCTCCTATAATTAGTCATTTACATTGGATTAAGATACATTTTAACCCTAGAAACACTAACAAATCTATTTACAGCTTCTAAGCCCTGTTTTCTCGGTTTTAGCCTGTTTTGAGACAAAATGGGTATATGAGTTTTTTAAACTCTCCAAATCCATCTCAAACTCATATAATTTGCCAGTTGCATTGGATTGTGATACATTTGAACTATAGAAACACTAACAAAGCTGTTTACAGTTTCTAAGCTATGTTTTCTCGGTTTTAGGACAAAATAGGAATAAGTGTTTTTTTAACTCTCCAAATCCATCTCAATCTCCAATAATTAGTCATTTACATTGGATTATGGTACATTTTAACCCTAAAAACAAAAACAAAGCTGTTTACAGCTTCTAAGCCCTGTTTTCTTGGTTTTAGCCTGTTTTGGGACAAAATGGGTATAAGTGTTTTTTAAACTCTCCAACTCCATCTCAAACTCTTATAATTTGTGAGTTGCATTGGATTATGATACATTTTAACCCTAGAAACTGTAACAAAGCTGTTTACAGTTTCTAACCCCAGTTTTCTCGGTTTTAGCCTGTTTTGAGACAAAATGGGAATAAGTGTTTTTTAAACTCTCCAAATCCATCTCAAACTCTTATAATTAGTCAGTTGCATTGGATAATGATACATTTTAACCCTAGAAACAGTAACAAAGCTGGTTACAGCTTCTAACCCCAGTTATCTCAATTTTAGCCTATCTTGGGACAAAATGGGTATAAGTGTTTTTTAAACTCTCCAAATCCATCTCACACTCTTATAATTAGTCAGTTGCATTGGATTCTGATACATTTCAACCCGAGAAACACTAACAAAGCTGTTTAAAGCTTCTAGGCCCTGTTTTCTCAGTTTTGAGACAAAATGGGTAATAAGTGTTTTTTAAACTCTCTAAATCCATCTCAAACTCATATAATTTGTCAGTTGCATTGGATTGTGATACATTTTAACTATACAAACACTAACAAAGCTGTTTACAGTTTCTAAGCTATGTTTTCTCGGTTTTAGGACAAAATAGGAATAAGTGTTTTTTAAACTCTCCAAATCCATCTCAACCTCCTATAACTAGTCATTTACATTGGATTACGATACATTTTAACCCTAGAAACACAAACAAAGCTGTTTACAGCTTCTAAGCCCTATTTTCTTGGTTTTAGCCTGTTTTGGGACAAAATGGGTATAAGTGTTTTTTAAACTCTCCAACTCTATCTCAAACTCTTATAATTAGTCAGTTTCATTGGATTATGATACATTTTAACTCTAGAAACAGTAACAAAGCTGGTTACAACTTCTAAGCCCTGTTTTCTCGTTTTTTGCTTGTTTTGGGACAAAATGGGTATAAGTGTTTTTTAAACTCTCCAAATCCATCTCAAACTCTAATAATTAGTCAGTTGCATTGGATGGTGATACATTTTAACCCGAGAAACACTAACAAAGCTGTTTACAGGTTCTAAGCATTGTTTCTCGGTTGTAGCCTATTTTCTCGGTTTGAGCCTGTTTTGGGACAAAATGGGTATAAGGGTATTTTAAACTCTCCAAATCCATCTCAAACACTTATAATTAGTCAGTTGCATTGGATTATGATACGTTTTAACCATAAAAACATAAGAAAGCTGTTTTGAGCTTCTAACCCCTATTTTCTCGGTTTTAGCTTGTTTTGGGACAAAATAGGAAGAAGTGTTTTTTAATCTCTCCAAATCCATCTCAAGCTATTATAATCAGTCATTTACTTTGGATTATGATACATTTTAACCCTAGAAACACTAACAAAGCTATTTACAGCTTCTAAGCCCTGTTTTCTCGGTTTTAGCCTGTTTTGAGACAAAATGGCTATAAGTGTTTTTTAAAATCTCCAAATCCATCTCAACCTCATATAATTTGTCAGTTGCATTGGATTGTGATACATTTTAGCTCTAGAAACATTAACAAAGCTGTTTACAGTTTCTAAGCTATGTTTTCTCGGTTTTAGGACAAAATAGGAATAAGTATTTTTTTAACTCTCCAAATCCATCTCAATCTCCTATAATTAGTCATTTACATTGGATTAAGATACATTTTAACCCTAGAAACACTAACAAATCTATTTACAGCTTCTAAGCCCTGTTTTCTCGGTTTTAGCCTGTTTTGAGACAAAATGGGTATATGAGTTTTTTAAACTCTCCAAATCCATCTCAAACTCATATAATTTGCCAGTTGCATTGGATTGTGATACATTTGAACTATAGAAACACTAACAAAGCTGTTTACAGTTTCTAAGCTATGTTTTCTCGGTTTTAGGACAAAATAGGAATAAGTGTTTTTTTAACTCTCCAAATCCATCTCAATCTCCAATAATTAGTCATTTACATTGGATTATGGTACATTTTAACCCTAAAAACAAAAACAAAGCTGTTTACAGCTTCTAAGCCCTGTTTTCTTGGTTTTAGCCTGTTTTGGGACAAAATGGGTATAAGTGTTTTTTAAACTCTCCAACTCCATCTCAAACTCTTATAATTTGTGAGTTGCATTGGATTATGATACATTTTAACCCTAGAAACTGTAACAAAGCTGTTTACAGTTTCTAACCCCAGTTTTCTCGGTTTTAGCCTGTTTTGAGACAAAATGGGAATAAGTGTTTTTTAAACTCTCCAAATCCATCTCAAACTCTTATAATTAGTCAGTTGCATTGGATAATGATACATTTTAACCCTAGAAACAGTAACAAAGCTGGTTACAGCTTCTAACCCCAGTTATCTCAATTTTAGCCTATCTTGGGACAAAATGGGTATAAGTGTTTTTTAAACTCTCCAAATCCATCTCACACTCTTATAATTAGTCAGTTGCATTGGATTCTGATACATTTCAACCCGAGAAACACTAACAAAGCTGTTTAAAGCTTCTAGGCCCTGTTTTCTCAGTTTTGAGACAAAATGGGTAATAAGTGTTTTTTAAACTCTCTAAATCCATCTCAAACTCATATAATTTGTCAGTTGCATTGGATTGTGATACATTTTAACTATACAAACACTAACAAAGCTGTTTACAGTTTCTAAGCTATGTTTTCTCGGTTTTAGGACAAAATAGGAATAAGTGTTTTTTAAACTCTCCAAATCCATCTCAACCTCCTATAACTAGTCATTTACATTGGATTACGATACATTTTAACCCTAGAAACACAAACAAAGCTGTTTACAGCTTCTAAGCCCTATTTTCTTGGTTTTAGCCTGTTTTGGGACAAAATGGGTATAAGTGTTTTTTAAACTCTCCAACTCTATCTCAAACTCTTATAATTAGTCAGTTTCATTGGATTATGATACATTTTAACTCTAGAAACAGTAACAAAGCTGGTTACAACTTCTAAGCCCTGTTTTCTCGTTTTTTGCTTGTTTTGGGACAAAATGGGTATAAGTGTTTTTTAAACTCTCCAAATCCATCTCAAACTCTAATAATTAGTCAGTTGCATTGGATGGTGATACATTTTAACCCGAGAAACACTAACAAAGCTGTTTACAGGTTCTAAGCATTGTTTCTCGGTTGTAGCCTATTTTCTCGGTTTGAGCCTGTTTTGGGACAAAATGGGTATAAGGGTATTTTAAACTCTCCAAATCCATCTCAAACACTTATAATTAGTCAGTTGCATTGGATTATGATACGTTTTAACCATAAAAACATAAGAAAGCTGTTTTGAGCTTCTAACCCCTATTTTCTCGGTTTTAGCTTGTTTTGGGACAAAATAGGAAGAAGTGTTTTTTAATCTCTCCAAATCCATCTCAAGCTATTATAATCAGTCATTTACTTTGGATTATGATACATTTTAACCCTAGAAACACTAACAAAGCTATTTACAGCTTCTAAGCCCTGTTTTCTCGGTTTTAGCCTGTTTTGAGACAAAATGGGTATAAGTGTTTTTTAAACTCTTCAAATCAATCTCAAACTCATATAATTTTCCAGTTGCATTGGATTGTGATACATTTTAACTATAGAAACACTAACAAAGCTGTTTACAGTTTCTAAGCTATGTTTTCTCGGTTTTAGGACAAAATAGGAATAAGTGTTTTTTAAACTCTCCAAATCCATCTCAATCTCCTATAATTAGTCATTTACATTGGATTATGGCACATTTTAACCCTAGAAACACAAACAAAGCTGTTTACAGCTTCTAAGCCCTGTTTTCTTGGTTTTAGCCTGTTTTGGGACAAAATGGGTATAAGTGTTTTTTAAACACTCCAAATCCATCTCAAACTCTTATAATTAGTCAGTTGCATTGGATTATGATACATTTCAACCTGAGAAACACTAACAAAGCTGTTTAAAGCTTCTAGGCCCTGTTTTCTCAGTTGTAGCCTATTTTCTCGGTTTGAGCCTGTTTTAGGACAAAATGGGTATAAGAGTATTTTAAACTCTCCAAATCCATCTCAAACTCTTATAATTAGTCAGTTGCATTGGATTATGATACATTTTAACCATAATAACATAAGAAAGCTGTTTTGAACTTCTAACCCCTATTTTCTCGGTTTTAGCCTATTTTCTCGGTTTAAGCCTGTTTTGGGACAAAATAGGAAGAAGTGTTTTTTAATCTCTCCAAATTCATCTCAAGCTATTATAATCAGTCATTTACATTGGATTATGATACATTTTAACCCTAGAAACACTAACAAATCTATTTACAGCTTCTAAGCCCTGTTTTCTCGGGTTTAGCCTATTTTGAGACAAAATGGGTATAAGTGTTTTTTAAACTCTCCAAATCCATCTCAAACTCATATAATTTGTCAGTTGCATTGGATTGTGATACATTTTAGCTCTAGAAACATTAACAAAGCTGTTTACAGTTTCTAAGCTATGTTTTCTCGGTTTTAGGACAAAATAGGAATAAGTATTTTTTTTAACTCTGCAAATCCATCTCAATCTCCTATAATTAGTCATTTACATTGGATTAAGATACATTTTAACCCTAGAAACACTAACAAATCTATTTACAGCTTCTAAGCCCTATTTTCTCGGTTTTAGCCTGTTTTGAGACAAAATGGGTATACGTGTTTTTTAAACTCTCCAAATCCATCTCAAACTCATATAATTTGCCAGTTGCATTGGATTGTGATACATTTTAACTATAGAAACACTAACAAAGCTGTTTACAGTTTCTAAGCTATGTTTTCTCGGTTTTAGGACAAAATAGGAATAAGTGTTTTTTAAACTCTCCACATCCATCTCAATCTCCAATAATTAGTCATTTATATTGGATTATGGTACATTTTAACCCTAAAAACACAAACAAAGCTGTTTACAGCTTCTAAGCCCTGTTTTCTCGGTTTTAGCCTGTTTTGAGACAAAATGGGTATACGTGTTTTTTAAACTCTCCAAATCCATCTCAAACTCATATAATTTGCCAGTTGCATTGGATTGTGATACATTTTAACTATAGAAACACTAACAAAGCTGTTTACAGTTTCTAAGCTATGTTTTCTCGGTTTTAGGACAAAATGGGAATAAGTGTTTTTTAAACTCTCCAACTCCATCTCAAACTCTTATAATTAGTCAGATGCATTGGATTATGATACATTTTAACCCTAGAAACAGTAACAAAGCTGGTTACAGCTTCTAACCCCAGTTATCTCAATTTTAGCCTATTTTGGGACAAAATGGGTATAAGTGTTTTTTAAACTCTCCAAATCCATCTCATACTCTTATAATTATTCAGTTGCATTGGATTCTGATACATTTCAACCCGAGAAACACTAACAAAGCTAATTAAAGCTTCTAGGCCCTGTTTTCTCGGTTTTGAGACAAAATGGGTAATAAGTGTTTTTTAAACTCTCTAAATCCATCTCAAACTCATATAATTTGTCAGTTGCATTGGATTGTGATACATTTTAACTCTAGAAACACTAACAAAGCTGTTTACAGTTTCTAAGCTATGTTTTCTCGGTTTTAGGACAAAATAGGAATAAGTGTTTTTTAAACTCTCCAAATCCATCTCAACCTCCTATAACTAGTCATTTACATTGGATTACGATACATTTTAACCCTAGAAACACAAACAAAGCTGTTTACAGCTTCTAAGCCCTGTTTTCTTGGTTTTAGCCTGTTTTGGAACAAAATGGGTATAAGTGTTTTTTAAACTCTCCAACTCCATCTCAAACTCTTATAAATAGTCAGTTGCATTGGATTATGATACATTTTAACCCTAGAAACAGTAACATAGCTGTTTACAGCTTCTAACCCTTGTTTTCTTGGTTTTAGCCTGTTTTGAGACAAAATGGGTATAAGTGTTTTTTAAACTCTCCAAATCCATCTCTGATGTTCATATATTTTACCTTGTTTTCCCTTAGTTTATTCACAACTTTTGCATCTTTTGCTATCCATTTAGGCCATTATTGTGTAGCTTTAGGACTAATCATGCATTATAATATAGTTGCATTGCATTTGCATCTTTTCATGCATAAACAGGTGATTTTGGAGCTTAAGGAGCATGGAAGCAATGCTGAGGAGAAGTGAAGCAATCCTGAGGAGAAAACAAGAGAGTTAAGGCTGTAGAATCAAGGTCCGGAGTCCAACTCGACCGCACCACTCGATCACCACTCGACCGTGTGCTGAGAAGGACTCGACCGAGTGGAGAATGCACGAGAGAAGCCAGCTCGACCAGCCACTCGACCGAGCACTGGTCGAGTTGACCGAGCCGTTGACTGCTTTGACTTTTTGTATTTTTAGGCCTTCCACCTCACGTCCTATATAAGGCCCTTGTACCTGCAGCCACCAAAGAGTCCAGCTTTTTAGAAAGTCTAAAACCTAGTTTTTACCTTTTTTAGATTTTATTCCTTTTGCACTTTCTTTTATTTTAGATTTTGTACTTGTTTGAGAGAGAAAGACTAGATTCTTATATTTTGTTTGTTTCATAACTTTCAAAATATTAAGATTTCGAGTTTTATTCCTTCATCAATATTGTAGATATCTGTTTCATCTTTCTAATGATGCAAGTTTCAATATTTTCTGGGTTTTTGACATATTTCACCATGTGTTCTTGTGAGTAGTTTGCTTAGGACCTTGAGGATGGGTTAGGCTGGGTTGATCTTGTGGTTTGTTTGATTTGGTCAAGCTTGATTGTTGTAGATCTCTTCTAGGCTAGATGATCTTGATGCTGATCCTATATTTGAGAAGGTAGGGTTTGATTTCAAGCATCTTAGCATCACACCAATGTCTAAGGAGCATAGATAAGGCTAGATCTAGAGCTTACCATTAGGCTTGCTAAGAGATTAGAAGTCTTGTTTGGTTTGAGATGTATTGCTTAATGCCTGCTTGTGTAGATTTTTTTCTTTGTGAGAACATCTTAATTGTTCACAATCACTCAGATAGGACTGACACCTCTTATACTGCAACTGCATAAGGAGAATTGAAACACCCTGACTTCTATTCATTCCATACATCATCATTCCATACATCATTCATTCACCACACCACAAAGAAAGTCAGTTTCAATCTCAAACTCTTATAATTAGTCAGTTGCATTGGATTATGATACATTTTAACCCTAGAAACAGTAAGAAAGCTGGTTACAGCTTCTAAGCCCTATTTTCTCGGTTTTTGCTTGTTTTGGGACAAAATGGGTATAAGTGTTTTTTAAACTCTCCAAATCCATCTCAAACTCTTATAATTAGTCAGTTGCATTGGATTGTGATACATTTTAACCCGAGAAACACTAACAAAGCTCTTTACAGGTTCTCAGCATTGATTTCTCGGTTGTAGCCTATTTTCTTGGTTTGAGCCTGTTTTGGGACAAAATGGGTATAAGGGTATTTTAAACTCTCCAAATCCATCTCAAACTCTTATAATTAGTCAGTTGCATTGGATTATGATACATTTTAACCATAAAAACATAAGAAAGCTGTTTTGAGCTTCTAACCCGTATTTTCTCGGTTTTAGCCTGTTTTAGGACAAAATAGGAAGAAGTGTTTTTTAACCTCTCCAAATCCATCTCAAGCTATTATAATCAGTTATTTACATTGGATTGTGATGCATTTTAACCCTAGAAACACTAACAAAGCTATTTACAGCTTCTAAGCCCTGTTTTCTCGGTTTTAGCCTATTTTGAGACAAAATGGGTACAAGTGTTTTTTAAACTCTCCAAATCCATCTCAAACTCATATAATTTGTCAGTTGCATTGGATTGTGATACATTTTAACTATAGAAACATTAACAAAGCTGTTTACAGTTTCTAAGCTATGTTTTCTCGGTTTTAGGACAAAATAGGAATAAGTGTTTTTTTAACTCTCCAAATCCATCTCACTCTCCTATAATTAGTCATTTACATTGGATTAAGATACATTTTAACTCTAGAAACACTAACAAAGCTGTATACAGCTTATAAGCCCTGTTTTCTCAGTTTTAGCCTGTTTTGGGACAAAATGGGTATAAGTGTTTTTTAAACTCTCCAAATCCATCTCAAACTCTTATAATTAGTCAGTTGCATTGGATTGTGATACATTTCAACCAGAGAAACACTAACAAAGCTGTTTGAAGCTTCTAAGCCCTGTTTTCTTGGTTTTAGCCTGTTTTGGGACAAAATTGGTATAATTTTTTTTTAAACTCTCCAAATCCATCTCAACCTCCTATAATTAGTCATTTACATTGGATTAGGATACATTTTAACCCTAGAAACAGTAACAAAGCTGGTTACAGCTTCTAAGCCCTATTTTCTCGGTTTTTGCTTGTTTTGGGACAAAATGGGTATAAGTGTTTTTTAAACTCTCCAAATCCATCTCAAACTCTTATAATTAGTCAGTTGCATTGGATTGTGATACATTTTAACCCGAGAAACACAAACAAAGCTGTTTACAGGTTCTAAGCATTGTTTCTCGGTTGTAGCCTATTTTCTCGGTTTGAGCCTGTTTTGGGACAAAATGGGTATAAGTGTATTTTAAACTCTCCAAATCCATCTCAAACTCTTATAATTAGTCAGTTGCATTGGATTATGATACATTTTAACCATAATAACATAAGAAAGCTGTTTTGAGCTTCTAACCCCTATTTTCTCGGTTGACCCCTATTTTCTTGGTTTAAGCCTGTTTTGGGACAAAATAGGAAGAAGTGTTTTTTAATCTCTCCAAATCCATCTCAAGCTATTATAATCAGTCATTTACATTGGATTATGATACATTTTAACCCTAGAAACACTAACAAATCTATTTACAGCTTCTAAGCCTTGTTTTCTCGGTTTTAGCTTATTTTGAGACAAAATGGGTATAAGTGTTTTTTAAACTCTCCAAATCCATCTCAAACTCATATAATTTGTCAGTTGCATTGGATTGTGATACATTTTAGCTCTAGAAACATTAACAAAGCTGTTTACAGTTTCTAAGCTATGTTTTCTCGGTTTTAGGACAAAATAGGAATAAGTGTTTTTTTAACTCTCCAAATCCATCTCAACCTCCTATAACTAGTCATTTACATTGGATTACGATACGTTTTAACCCTAGAAACACAAACAAAGCTGTTTACAGCTTCTAAGCCATGTTTTCTTGGTTTTAGCCTGTTTTGGGACAAAATGGGTATAAGTGTTTTTTAAACTCTCCAACTCCATCTCAAACTCTTATAAATAGTCAGTTGCATTGGATTATGATATATTTTAATCCTAGAAACAGTAACATAGCTGTTTACAGCTTCTAACCCTTGTTTTCTCGGTTTTAGCCTGTTTTGAGACAAAATGGGTATAAGTGTATTTTAAACTCTCCAAATCCATCTCAAACTCTTATAATTAGTCAGTTGCATTGG
Source organism: Camelina sativa (assembly GCF_030686135.1). Lineage (NCBI taxonomy): Eukaryota > Viridiplantae > Streptophyta > Magnoliopsida > Brassicales > Brassicaceae > Camelina > Camelina sativa. The sequence continues at coordinate 24,457,908 of NC_141893.1, read as the reverse complement.
ATTATGATACATTTTAACCCTAGAAACAGTAAGAAAGCTGGTTACAGCTTCTAAGCCCTATTTTCTCGGTTTTTGCTTGTTTTGGGACAAAATGGGTATAAGTGTTTTTTAAACTCTCCAAATCCATCTCAAACTCTTATAATTAGTCAGTTACATTGGATTGTGATACATTTAAACCCGAGAAACACTAACAAAGCTCTTTACAGGTTCTCAGCATTGATTTCTCGGTTGTAGTCTATTTTCTCGGTTTGAGCCTGTTTTGGGACAAAATGGGTATAAGGGTATTTTAAACTCTCCAAATTCATCTCAAAATCTTATAATTAGTCAGTTGCATTGGATTATGATACATTTTAACCATAAAAACATAAGAAAGCTGTTTTGAGCTTCTAACCCGTATTTTCTCGGTTTTAGCCTGTTTTAGGACAAAATAGGAAGAAGTGCTTTTTAATCTCTCCAAATCCATCTCAAGCTATTATAATCAGTTATTTACACTGGATTATAATACATTTTAACACTAGAAACACTAACAAAGCTATTTACAGCTTCTAAGCCCTGTTTTCTCGGTTTTAGCCTATTTTGAGACAAAATGGGTACAACTGTTTTTTAAACTCTCCAAATCCATCTCAAACTCATATAATTTGTCAGTTGCATTGGATTGTGATACATTTTAACTATAGAAACATTAACAAAGCTGTTTACAGTTTCTAAGCTATGTTTTCTCGGTTTTAGGACAAAATAGGAATAAGTATTTTTTTAACTCTCCAAATCCATCTCAATCTCCTATAATTAGTTATTTACATTGGATTAAGATACATTTTAACTCTAGAAACACTAACAAAGCTGTATACAGCTTATAAGCCCTGTTTTCTCAGTTTTAGCCTGTTTTGGGACAAAATGGGTATAAGTGTTTTTTAAACTCTCCAAATCCATCTCAAACTCTTATAATTAGTCAGTTGCATTGGATTGTGATACATTTCAACCCGAGAAACACTAACAAAGCTGTTTGAAGCTTCTAAGCTATGTTTTCTTGGTTTTAGCCTGTTTTGGGACAAAATTGGTATAAGTGTTTTTTAAACTCTCCAAATCCATCTCAACCTCCTATAACTAGTCATTTACATTGGATTAGGATACATTTTAACCCTAGAAACAGTAACAAAGCTGGTTACAGCTTCTAAGTATGAGAACTCACACACACAAGCACCATCCGTACCATACCGGCCGTACAAGCACCATCCGTACCATACCGTCCGTACAAGCACCGTCCGTACAATGCGATGGGCCATTCGTACCATGAGGCGCCTAAACAAGTCCAGCCCATGTTGAGAAGCCTTCTAAAGCAAAGGAACATCTAGATCCTTCTCCTATTAGCCGTTGGCGAGTTTGAGGCAAGTGGGAGGTCTTAAGTCAAACATATATCACATGTATAGGTTAAGGAAGGAGATGTCACTATCCTTGTGTAAAATCGTGTACAGCATCTTATTAGAATATCCCGTTTGTAAATGACTATAAGTAGGTTGATCTAGGTACCATATTAAGTAAGAAGCTATTTTCTTCTTCTACACTTCTCTCTCTATTCTCTTACACTCCTATCCAATTACTAAACCTAAAACCGCAAACTAACTTACTCTCACTACACTTTGTCTCTCTCTCTCACTTCTTGAACCTAAAACTTACATGGTATCAGAGCAAGGTTGCTCCTAGTTCTCAATCTCTCACCCATTCATCACTTCTGCTCCTAATACTTCCCTTCATTTCTGTTTCAATCGCAAGAAGCGATTTCTTTTAACCGTTGGATAAAGCTATTGACCAGCGGACAAAACACCATGGAAGGTACCAAGACCTTGATCGTTCCAGTTACTCTCAAAGGAGAGAACTACCTGTTGTGGGCAAGGACCACAAAGACGGCGCTATGCGGCCGAGGGCTTTGGACCCATATTACCACGAGTGAGGCTCCAAAGGAAGAGTCCATCGTAGACGGCAAAGAAGCGGTCACAAGTGGTGGAGACAAATGGTTTCAAGAAGACCAAAGTGTTCTCGCCATCATTCAAAACTCTCTTGATGCTCCAATACTTGAAGCCTACTCATACTGCGAGATGGCCAAGGATCTGTGGGACACATTACAAAATGTGTTCGGCAACACCACCAACTTAAACCGAGTATTTGAAATCAAGAGGGCCATTAGCAACCTAAGCCAAGAAGACATGGAGTTCACCAAACACTTTGGGAAGTTTAGGTCCCTTTGGGCTGAGCTTGAGATGCTTAGGCCGGCCACACTTGATCCTGCCATACTAAACGAGAGGCGAGAGCAGGACAAGGTGTTCGGTCTACTTCTCACACTAAATCCTTCTTACAATGATCTCATCAAACACATCTTGAGGTCAGATAAACTCCCTAGTCTAGATGATGTGTGTAGCCAGATCCAAAAGGAGCATGGCTCCATGGGGTTGTTTGGGAGCAAAGGAGAGCTTGTAACGGCCAACAAAGTGGAGATAGCTTCCGCAAATAAAGGTTACTTCAAACATGATGACAAAAACCCTCCTATTTGTGACCACTGTAAGAAGGTTGGCCACTTCAAGAGCAGGTGCTGGATCCTCCACCCTCATCTCCGAGTCAATCGGTCCATGAACAACCGAGGAGGGCCACCACGAGCGCATCAAGCAACAATGGTGGGAGAAGCAACGACCTCCGATTCAGGCCACCAAGTCTCCGGAGGTAATGGAGTTGCTCTCGCTGCCTCCTCTGAATTGGTAAAGAAATCAGACCTTGATGCTCTCATCAAAGCCCTCAAGGAGGCCTCCGGTAACTCATTCCTTGCTCTTAAACCGAATAAACCTCTCATTGTAGATTCTGGTGCATCACACCATATGATTAGTGACCCTAAGTTAATTAGTGACATTAAACCTGCCATAGGGAATGTGACTATAGCTAATGGTGAGAAGGTACCTATTAGGGGAATAGGAAACTTAAAATTATTTGATAAATCCTCTAAAGCATTTTATATGCCTAACTTTACCTCCAATCTCTTATCAGTTAAAAGAGCCACCACTGATTTAAATTGTTATGCTATATTTGGTCCTAATAATGTGTATTTTCAGGATATTGAAACAAGTAAAGTTCTTGGCCAAGGAGTCACTCAAGATGACCTCTACTTGCTTAAGGACCTAAATATATCTTCCTCTTCAAATTCTTCCTGTTTTAGTTCAGTTAATGTTCAAGAAAACAATGTTATGTGGCATGCTAGACTAGGACATCCTCACTCTAGAGCTCTAGAATTAATTTTTCCAAATATTTCTTTTAAAAATGATGAGTGTGAGGCTTGTATCCTTGGTAAACATTGCAAATCTGTTTTTCCTAAATCATTGACTATTTATGAAAATTGTTTTGATTTGGTTCACTCTGATGTATGGACATCACCTTGCTTGTCTAGAGAAAATCAAAAGTATTTTGTTACATTCATTGATGAGAAATCTAAATATACATGGCTCACACTTCTTCCTACTAAAGATAGAGTTCTTGAAGCATTTATTAGCTTTCAAAATTATGTAACTAACCACTATAATGCAAAAATAAAGATTTTGAGATCAGATAATGGTGGAGAATACACAAGTCATACCTTCAAACAACACCTCACCAACCGTGGCATAATTCATCAAACAAGCTGCCCATACACTCCACAACAAAATGGTGTAGCTGAGCGAAAGAATAGACACTTAATGGAGGTGGCTCGCTCAATGATGTTCCATACAAATGTTCCAAAACGCTTTTGGGGAGATGCAGTTCTTGCGGCATGTTACCTCATCAACCGCATTCCAACAAAAATCCTACAAGATCAATCACCGTTTGAGGTACTAAACAAAGAGAAACCCATTATTGATCACTTACGTGTGTTTGGTTATGTGTGTTTTGTGTTAAAACCAGGAGAATTACGCAACAAGCTTGACACCAAGAGTACCAAGAGCATGTTTCTTGGTTACTCTACCACACAAAAGGGCTATAAATGCTATGATCCTGAGACTAGACGAGTGCTGGTGTCTCGTGATGTGAAGTTTGTGGAAACTCGAGGATATTATGACCAGAAAAATTGGGATGAACTTAGAGAAATATCAACCTCACCATCCGATCGTGCCAAGAACCTTCGGATCATACTTGAAAGGCTAGGGGTCGAAACCAATCGGGACGGTGACAATCCCTCCGGGCCAAACGCACCAGAAGAAGGTGTTCCACCTACTGACTCCAACCCAACTGGTTCAGATACAGTCCCTACTCAGCCCACTTCAGGTGACCCGTCCGCACCCAATGACGAACTCTCACAAAGCCTCGAGGAGGAAATGCATCCTGAGGAACCAACCGGCCAAAACGAGGACGCCCATGAAGATAATGATCATGAGGAAGTCATACCACTACGACGGAGCCAGCGTCTCAAGTTTGACCCATCTCACTGGAAGAACACTCTCGAGTGTACTACAACAACATGGCCGTTGCCCATCCCATTCAAGCAGTGTGCACTCTTGCTCATTTTCCTATGGAACACCAAGCCTTTCTTGGCCAAATTGATAAGCATTGGGTTCCACAAACTTATGATGAGGCTAAGGAACACAAGGTATGGCGCGATGCGGTACATGCGGAGAAACTGGCCATGGAGAAAAATCACACATGGGATGAAGCTGACTTACCCAAAGGGAAGAAGGCAGTCACATCACGCTGGATCTTTACTATCAAATACAAGAGTGACGGGGAGATTGAACGCCATAAGGCCCGCCTAGTCGCACGTGGGTTCACGCAAACGTACGGGGAGGACTATCTTGATACGTTTGCTCCGGTGGCCAAACTACACACTGTTCAAGTTGTTCTATCACTGGCCACCAACTTGGACTGGGAGCTTTGGCAAATGGACGTTAAAAATGCGTTCTTACAAGGGGAACTTGAAGATGAGGTCTACATGCGACCACCACCTGGTCTGGAAAACACCATTGGCCCGGGAAAAGTCTTTAAGCTCCACAAGGCCATCTACGGTTTAAAACAGTCACCAAGAGCATGGTACCACAAACTGAGCACTACCCTACTTAGAAGAGGTTTTTGCAAATCGGAAGCTGACCATACTCTCTTCACACTACCAAGTGATAAAGGTATTGTAGTCATTCTAGTATATGTTGATGATATCATCATAACTGGAAATGACAAGGTAGGTATTAAAGAGACTAAAGATTTCCTTAAATCAGTTTTTGACATTAAAGACCTTGGAGAGCTCAAATATTTTCTTGGGATAGAGGTATATAGGACTAATGAGGGATTATTCTTATCACAAAAAAAATATGCACTTGATCTTTTAAGTGAAGCAGGAAAGCTTGGTTCAAAGGCTGTGACAACACCACTTGAAGAAAACTATAAGGCAGGAGGCAAGGGGGAGCTTGAGGCGGCTCCATTTGAAGATGTCACGAGATATCGGAGATTAGTGGGTAAGCTTATATACCTTACCATTACTCGACCTGATATTTGTTTTGCTGTGAACCAGGCTAGCCAACACATGCAAAACCCTACTGTCCATCATTGGAACATGGTGAATCGCATCCTCAAATATATCAAAGGAGCACCAGGACAAGGAATTTGGATGGGACGCAATGAAAACACGGAGTTGGTGGGATATTATGATGCGGATTATGCCGGAGACCGTGACGATCGTCGATCAACCACAGGGTATTGCACGTTCCTAGGAGGAAACCTTGTCACCTGGAAGAGCAAGAAGCAAAAGGTGGTATCCCTTTCAAGTGCAGAAGCCGAGTATAGGGCCATGAGAAAACTGACTACCGAACTGATGTGGCTTAAAGCTTTACTCAAGGATCTTGGAGTAGAGTCATCAAGACCTATCACAATGCATTGTGATAATGAGGCAGCCATTCACATAGCCACTAATTCTGTGTTTCACGAAAGGACAAAACACATAGAGGTTGATTGTCACAAAGTAAGGGAGCAAATTCAACTTGGTGTCACTCTCCCTTGCCACACTAAAAGTTCTGAACAGCTAGCTGACATTCTCACCAAGGCAGCCAGTCCACAAGTGTGTGAGTATATTCACTCTAAACTTGGTCTTATAGACCTCACTCGGCCATGAGCATTCTCACATGGCACCTACACTCTTTTTCCCTTAAGTATAGTTTTTCCCAAGTGGTTTTCTATACTAAGGTTTTTAATGAGGTAGGTGTTCATGATCTTCAAGCTTTATCGACAATAAGTCGCTTAAGCTTGAGGGGGAGTATGAGAACTCACACACACAAGCACCATCCGTACCATACCGGCCGTACAAGCACCATCTGTACCATACCGTCTGTACAAGCACCGTCCGTACAATGCGATGGGCCATCCGTACCATGAGGCGCCTAAACAAGTCCAGCCCATGTTGAGAAGCCTTCTAAAGCAAAGGAACATCTAGATCCTTCTCCTATTAGCCGTTGGCGAGTTTGAGGCAAGTGGGAGGTCTTAAGTCAAACATATATCACATGTATAGGTTAAGGAAGGAGATGTCACTATCCTTGTGTAAAATCGTGTACAGCATCTTATTAGAATATCCCCTTTGTAAATGACTATAAGTAGGTTGTATCTAGGTACCATATTAAGTAAGAAGCTATTTTCTTCTTCTACACTTCTCTCTCTATTCTCTTACACTCCTATCCAATTACTAAACCTAAAACCGCAAACTAACTTACTATCACTACACTTTGTCTCTCTCTCTCACTTCTTGAACCTAAAACTTACACTAAGCCCTATTTTCTCGGTTTTTGCTTGTTTTGGGACAAAATGGGTATAAGTGTTTTTTAAACTCTCCAAATCCATCTCAAACTCTTATAATTAGTCAGTTGCATTGGATTGTGATACATTTTAACCCGAGAAACACTAACAAAGCTGTTTACAGGTTCTAAGCATTGTTTCTCGGTTGTAGCCTATTTTCTCGGTTTGAGCCTGTTTTGGGACAAAATGGGTATAAGGGTATTTTAAACTCTCCAAATCCATCTCAAACTCTTATAATTAGTCAGTTGCATTGGATTATGATACATTTTAACCATAATAAAATAAGAAAGCTTTTTTGAGCTTCTAACCCCTATTTTCTCGGTTGACCCCTATTTTCTCGGTTTAAGCCTGTTTTGGGACAAAATAGGAAGAAGTGTTTTTTAATCTCTCCAAATCCATCTCAAGCTATTATAATCAGTCATTTACATTGGATTATGATACATTTTAACCCTAGAAACACTAACAAATCTATTTACAGCTTCTAAGCCCTGTTTTCTCGGTTTGAGCTTATTTTGAGACAAAATGGGTATAAGTGTTTTTTAAACTCTCCAAATCCATCCCAAACTCATATAATTTGTCAGTTGCATTGGATTGTGATACATTTTAGCTCTTGAAACATTAACAAAGCTGTTTACAATTTCTAAGCTATGTTTTCTCGGTTTTAGGACAAAATAGGAATAAGTATTTTTTTAACTCTCCAAATCCATCTCAATCTCCTATAATTAGTCATTTACATTGGATTAAGATACATTTTAACCCTAGAAACACTAACAAATCTATTTACAGCTTCTAAGCCCTGTTTTCTCGGTTTTAGCCTGTTTTGAGACAAAATGGGTATAGGTGTTTTTTAAACTCTCCAAATCCATCTCAAACTCATATAATTTGCCAGTTGCATTGGATTGTGATACATTTTAACTATAGAAACACTAACAAAGCTGTTTACAGTTTCTAAGCTATGTTTTCTCGGTTTTAGGACAAAATAGGAATAAGTGTTTTTTAAACTCTCCAAATCCATCTCAATCTCCAATAATTAGTCATTTACATTGGATTATGGTACATTTTAACCCTAAAAACACAAACAAAGCTGTTTACAGCTTCTAAGCCCTGTTTTCTTGGTTTTAGCTTGTTTTGGGACAAAATGGGTATAAGTGTTTTTTAAACTCTCCAACTCCATCTCAAACTCTTATAATTTGTCAGTTGCATTGGATTATGATACATTTTAACCCAAGAAACTGTAACAAAGCTGTTTACAGTTTCTAACCCCTGTTTTCTCGGTTTTAGCCTGTTTTGAGACAAAATGGGTATAAGTGTTTTTTAAACTCTCCAAATCCATCTCAAACTCTTATAATTAGTCAGTTGCATTGGATTGTGATACATTTTAACCCGAGAAACACTAACAAAGCTGTTTACAGGTTCTAAGCATTGTTTCTCGGTTGTAGCCTATTTTCTCGGTTTGAGCCTGTTTTGGGACAAAATGGGTATAAGGGTATTTTAAACTCTCCAAATCCATCTCAAACTCTTATAATTAGTCAGTTGCATTGGATTATGATACATTTTAACCATAATAAAATAAGAAAGCTTTTTTGAGCTTCTAACCCCTATTTTCTCGGTTTAAGCCTGTTTTGGGACAAAATAGGAAGAAGTGTTTTTTAATCTCTCCAAATCCATCTCAAGCTATTATAATCAGTCATTTACATTGGATTATGATACATTTTAACCCTAGAAACACTAACAAATCTATTTACAGCTTCTAAGCCCTGTTTTCTCGGTTTGAGCTTATTTTGAGACAAAATGGGTATAAGTGTTTTTAAAACTCTTCAAATCAATCTCAAACTTATATAATTTGCCAGTTGCATTGGATTGTGATACATTTTAACTATAGAAACACTAACAAAGCTGTTTACAGTTTCTAAGCTATGTTTTCTCGGTTTTAGGACAAAATAGGAATAAGTATTTTTTTAACTCTCCAAATCCATCTCAATCTCCTATAATTAGTCATTTACATTGGATTAAGATACATTTTAACCCTAGAAACACTAACAAATCTATTTACAGCTTCTAAGCCCTGTTTTCTCGGTTTTAGCCTGTTTTGAGACAAAATGGGTATAGGTGTTTTTTAAACTCTCCAAATCCATCTCAAACTCATATAATTTGCCAGTTGCATTGGATTGTGATACATTTTAACTATAGAAACACTAACAAAGCTGTTTACAGTTTCTAAGCTATGTTTTCTCGGTTTTAGGACAAAATAGGAATAAGTGTTTTTTAAACTCTCCAAATCCATCTCAATCTCCAATAATTAGTCATTTACATTGGATTATGGTACATTTTAACCCTAAAAACACAAACAAAGCTGTTTACAGCTTCTAAGCCCTGTTTTCTTGGTTTTAGCTTGTTTTGGGACAAAATGGGTATAAGTGTTTTTTAAACTCTCCAACTCCATCTCAAACTCTTATAATTTGTCAGTTGCATTGGATTATGATACATTTTAACCCAAGAAACTGTAACAAAGCTGTTTACAGTTTCTAACCCCTGTTTTCTCGGTTTTAGCCTGTTTTGAGACAAAATGGGAATAAGTGTTTTTGAAACTCACCAAATCCATCTCAAACTCTTATAATTAGTCAGTTGCATTGGATTATGATACATTTTAACCCTCGAAACAGTAACAAAGCTGGTTACAACTTCTAACCCCAGTTATCTCAATTTTAGCCTGTTTTGGGACAAAATGGGTATAAGTGTTTTTTAAACTCTCCAACTCTATCTCAAACTCTTATAATTAGTCAGTTGTATTGGATAATGATACATTTTAACCCTAGAAACAGTAACATAGTTGTTTACAGCTTCTAACCCCTGTTTTCTCGGTTTTAGCCTGTTATGAGACAAAATGGGTATAAATGTTTTTTAAACACTCCAAATCCATCTCAAACTCTTATAATTAGTCAGTTGCATTGGATTATGATACATTATACCCTAGAAACAGTAACAAAGCTGGTTACAGCTTCTAAGCCCTATTTTCTCGGTTTTAGCTTGTTTTGGGACAAAATGGGTATAAGTGTTTTTTAAACTCTCCAAATCCATCTCAAACTCTTATAATTAGTCAGTTGCATTGGATTGTGATACATTTAAACCCGAGAAACACTAACAAAGCTCTTTACAGGTTCTCAGCATTGATTTCTCGGTTGTAGTCTATTTTCTCGGTTTGAGCCTGTTTTGGGACAAAATGGGTATAAGGGTATTTTAAACTCTCCAAATCCATTTCAAACTCTTATAATTAGTCAGTTGCATTGGATTATGATACATTTTAACCATAAAAACATAAGAAAGCTGTTTTGAGCTTCTAACCCGTATTTTCTCGGTTTTAGCCTGTTTTAGGACAAAATAGGAAGAAGTGCTTTTTAAACTCTCCAAATCCATCTCAACCTCCTATAACTAGTCATTTACATTGGATTAGGATACATTTTAACCCTAGAAACACAAACAAAGCTGTTTACAGCTTCTAAGCCCTGTTTTCTTGGTTTAGCCTGTTTTGGGACAAAATGTGTATAAGTGTTTTTTAAACTCTCCAACTCCATCTCAAACTCTTATAATTAGTCAGTTGCATTGGATTATGATACATTTTAACCCTAGAAACAGTAACATAGCTGTTTACAGCTTCTTACCCCTGTTTTCTCGGTTTTAGCCTGTTTTGAGACAAAATGGGTATAAGTGTTTTATAAACTCTCCAAATCCATCTCAAACTCTTATAATTGGTCAGTTGCATTGGATTATGATACATTTTAACCCTAGAAACAGTAACAAAGCTGGTTACAGCTTCTAAGCCCTATTTGCTCGGTTTTAGCTTGTTTTGGGACAAAATGGGTATAAGTGTTTTTTAAACTCTCCAAATCCATCTCAAACTCTTATAATTAGTCAGTTTTATTGGATTGTGATACATTTTAACCCGAGAAACACTAACAAATCTGTTTACAGGTTCTAAGCATTGTTTCTCGGTTGTAGCCTATTTTCTCGGTTCGAGCCTGTTTTGGGACAAAATGGGTATAAGGGTATTTTAAACTCTCCAAATCCATTTAAACTCTTATAATTAGTCAGTTGCATTGGATTATGATACATTTTAACCATAATAACATAAGAAAGCTGTTTTGAGCTTCTAACCCCTATTTTCTCGGTTTTAGCCTATTTTCTCGGTTTAAGCCTGTTTTGGGACAAAATAGGAAGAAGTGTTTTTTAATCTCTCCAAATCCATCACAAGCTATTATTATCAGTCATTTACATTGGATTATGATACATTTTAACCCTAGAAACACTAACAAAGCTATTTACAGCTTCTAAGCCCTGTTTTCTCGGTTTTAGCCTATTTTTAGACATAATGGGTATAAGTGTTTTTTAAACTCTACAAATCCATCTCAAACTCATATAATTTGCCAGTTGCATTGGATTGTGATACATTTTAACTATAGAAACACTAACATAGCTGTTTACAGTTTCAAAGCTACGTTTTCTCGGTTTTAGGACAAAATAGGAATAAGTGTTCTTTAAACTCTCCAAATCCATCTCAATCTCCTATAATTAGTCATTTACATTGGATTATGGTTCATTTTAACCCTAGAAACACAAACAAAGCTGTTTACAGCTTCTAAGCTCTGTTGTTTTGGTTTTAGCCTGTTTTGGGACAAAATGGGTATAAGTGTTTTTTAAACTCTCCAACTCTATCTCAAACTCTTATAATTAGTCAGTTGCATTGGATAATGATACATTTTAACCCTAGAAACAGTAACATAGCTGTTTACAGCTTCTAACCCCGATTTTCTCGGTTTTAGCCTGTTATGAGACAAAATGGGTATAAATGTTTTTTAAACACTCCAAATCCATCTCAAACTCTTATAATTAGTCAGTTGCATTGGATTATGATACATTATAACCCTAGAAACAGTAACAAAGCTGGTTACAGCTTCTAAGCCCTATTTTCTCGGTTTTAGCTTGTTTTGGGACAAAATGGGTATAAGTGTTTTTTAAACTCTCCAAATCCATCTCAAACTCTTATAATTAGTCAGTTGCATTGGATTGTGATACATTTAAACCCGAGAAACACTAACAAAGCTCTTTACAGGTTCTCAGCATTGATTTCTCGGTTGTAGTCTATTTTCTCGGTTTGAGCCTGTTTTGGGACAAAATGGGTATAAGGGTATTTTAAACTCTCCAAATCCATCTCAAACTCTTATAATTAGTCAGTTGCATTGGATTATGATACATTTTAACCATAAAAACATAAGAAAGCTGTTTTGAGCTTCTAACCCGTATTTTCTCGGTTTTAGCCTGTTTTAGGACAAAATAGGAAGAAGTGCTTTTTAAACTCTCCAAATCCATCTCAACCTCCTATAACTAGTCATTTACATTGGATTAGGATACATTTTAACCCTAGAAACACAAACAAAGCTGTTTACAGCTTCTAAGCCCTGTTTTCTTGGTTTTAGCCTGTTTTGGGACAAAATGTGTATAAGTGTTTTTTAAACTCTCCAACTCCATCTCAAACTCTTATAATTAGTCAGTTGCATTGGATTATGATACATTTTAACCCTAGAAACAGTAACATAGCTGTTTACAGCTTCTTACCCCTGTTTTCTCGGTTTTAGCCTGTTTTGAGACAAAATGGGTATAAGTGTTTTTCAAACTCTCCAAATCCATCTCAAACTATTATAATTGGTCAGTTGCATTGGATTATGATACATTTTAACCCTAGAAACAGTAACAAAGCTGGTTACAGCTTCTAAGCCCTATTTGCTCGGTTTTAGCTTGTTTTGGGACAAAATGGGTATAAGTGTTTTTTAAACTCTCCAAATCCATCTCAAACTCTTATAATTAGTCAGTTTTATTGGATTGTGATACATTTTAACCCGAGAAACACTAACAAATCTGTTTACAGGTTCTAAGCATTGTTTCTCGGTTGTAGCCTATTTTCTCGGTTCGAGCCTGTTTTGGGAAAAAATGGGTATAAGGGTACTTTAAACTCTCCAAATCCATCTCAAACTCTTATAATTAGTCAGTTGCATTGGATTATGATACATTTTAACCATAATAACATAAGAAAGCTGTTTTGAGCTTCTAACCCCTATTTTCTCGGTTTTAGCCTATTTTCTCGGTTTTAGCCTGTTTTGGGACAAAATAGGAAGAAGTGTTTTTTAATCTCTCCAAATTCATCACAAGCTATTATTATCAGTCATTTACATTGGATTATGATACATTTTAACCCTAGAAACACTAACAAAGCTATTTACAGCTTCTAAGCCTTGTTTTCTCGGTTTTAGCCTATTTTGAGACATAATGGGTATAAGTGTTTTTTAAACTCTACAAATCCATCTCAAACTCATATAATTTGCCAGTTGCATTGGATTGTGATACATTTTAACTATAGAAACACTAACATAGCTGTTTACAGTTTCAAAGCTATGTTTTCTCGGTTTTAGGACAAAATAGGAATAAGTGTTTTTTAAACTCTCCAAATCCATCTCAATCTCCTATAATTAGTCATTTACATTGGATTATGGTACATTTTAACCCTAGAAACACAAACAAAGCTGTTTACAGCTTCTAAGCTCTGTTGTTTTGGTTTTAGCCTGTTTTGGGACAAAATGGGTATAAGTGTTTTTTAAACTCTAAAAATCCATCTCAAACTCATATAATTTGCCAGTTGCATTGGATTGTGATACATTTTAACTATAGAAACACTAACATAGCTGTTTACAGTTTCAAAGCTACGTTTTCTCGGTTTTAGGACAAAATAAGAATAAGTGTTCTTTAAACTCTTTAAATCCATCTCAATCTCCTATAATTAGTCATTTACATTGGATTATGGTTCATTTTAACCCTAGAAACACAAACAAAGCTGTTTATAGCTTCTAAGCTCTGTTATTTTGGTTTTAGCCTGTTTTGGGACAAAATGGGTATAAGTGTTTTTTAAACTCTCCAACTCTATCTCAAACTCTTATAATTAGCCAGTTGCATTGGATTATGATACATTTTAACCCTAGAAACAGTAACATAGCTGTTTACAGTTTCTAACCCCTGTTTTCTCGGTTTTAGCCTGTTTTGAGACAAAATGGGTATAAATGTTTTTTAAACACTCCAAATCCATCTCAAACTCTTATAATTAGTCAGTTGCATTGGATTATGATACATTATAACCCTAGAAACAGTAACAAAGCTGGTTACAGCTTCTAAGCCCTATTTTCTCGGTTTTAGCTTGTTTTGGGACAAAATGGGTATAAGTGTTTTTTAAACTCTCCAAATCCATCTCAAACTCTTATAATTAGTCAGTTTTATTGGATTGTGATACATTTTAACCCGAGAAACACTAACAAATCTGTTTACAGGTTCTAAGCATTGTTTCTCGGTTGTAGCCTATTTTCTCGGTTCGAGCCTGTTTTGGGACAAAATGGGTATAAGGGTATTTTAAACTCTCCAAATCCATTTAAACTCTTATAATTAGTCAGTTGCATTGGATTATGATACATTTTAACCATAATAACATAAGAAAGCTGTTTTGAGCTTCTAACCCCTATTTTCTCGGTTTTAGCCTATTTTCTCGGTTTAAGCCTGTTTTGGGACAAAATAGGAAGAAGTGTTTTTTAATCTCTCCAAATCCATCACAAGCTATTATTATCAGTCATTTACATTGGATTATGATACATTTTAACCCTAGAAACACTAACAAAGCTATTTACAGCTTCTAAGCCCTGTTTTCTCGGTTTTAGCCTATTTTTAGACATAATGGGTATAAGTGTTTTTTAAACTCTACAAATCCATCTCAAACTCATATAATTTGCCAGTTGCATTGGATTGTGATACATTTTAACTATAGAAACACTAACATAGCTGTTTACAGTTTCAAAGCTACGTTTTCTCGGTTTTAGGACAAAATAGGAATAAGTGTTCTTTAAACTCTCCAAATCCATCTCAATCTCCTATAATTAGTCATTTACATTGGATTATGGTTCATTTTAACCCTAGAAACACAAACAAAGCTGTTTACAGCTTCTAAGCTCTGTTGTTTTGGTTTTAGCCTGTTTTGGGACAAAATGGGTATAAGTGTTTTTTAAACTCTCCAACTCTATCTCAAACTCTTATAATTAGTCAGTTGCATTGGATAATGATACATTTTAACCCTAGAAACAGTAACATAGCTGTTTACAGCTTCTAACCCCGATTTTCTCGGTTTTAGCCTGTTATGAGACAAAATGGGTATAAATGTTTTTTAAACACTCCAAATCCATCTCAAACTCTTATAATTAGTCAGTTGCATTGGATTATGATACATTATAACCCTAGAAACAGTAACAAAGCTGGTTACAGCTTCTAAGCCCTATTTTCTCGGTTTTAGCTTGTTTTGGGACAAAATGGGTATAAGTGTTTTTTAAACTCTCCAAATCCATCTCAAACTCTTATAATTAGTCAGTTGCATTGGATTGTGATACATTTAAACCCGAGAAACACTAACAAAGCTCTTTACAGGTTCTCAGCATTGATTTCTCGGTTGTAGTCTATTTTCTCGGTTTGAGCCTGTTTTGGGACAAAATGGGTATAAGGGTATTTTAAACTCTCCAAATCCATCTCAAACTCTTATAATTAGTCAGTTGCATTGGATTATGATACATTTTAACCATAAAAACATAAGAAAGCTGTTTTGAGCTTCTAACCCGTATTTTCTCGGTTTTAGCCTGTTTTAGGACAAAATAGGAAGAAGTGCTTTTTAAACTCTCCAAATCCATCTCAACCTCCTATAACTAGTCATTTACATTGGATTAGGATACATTTTAACCCTAGAAACACAAACAAAGCTGTTTACAGCTTCTAAGCCCTGTTTTCTTGGTTTTAGCCTGTTTTGGGACAAAATGTGTATAAGTGTTTTTTAAACTCTCCAACTCCATCTCAAACTCTTATAATTAGTCAGTTGCATTGGATTATGATACATTTTAACCCTAGAAACAGTAACATAGCTGTTTACAGCTTCTTACCCCTGTTTTCTCGGTTTTAGCCTGTTTTGAGACAAAATGGGTATAAGTGTTTTTCAAACTCTCCAAATCCATCTCAAACTATTATAATTGGTCAGTTGCATTGGATTATGATACATTTTAACCCTAGAAACAGTAACAAAGCTGGTTACAGCTTCTAAGCCCTATTTGCTCGGTTTTAGCTTGTTTTGGGACAAAATGGGTATAAGTGTTTTTTAAACTCTCCAAATCCATCTCAAACTCTTATAATTAGTCAGTTTTATTGGATTGTGATACATTTTAACCCGAGAAACACTAACAAATCTGTTTACAGGTTCTAAGCATTGTTTCTCGGTTGTAGCCTATTTTCTCGGTTCGAGCCTGTTTTGGGAAAAAATGGGTATAAGGGTACTTTAAACTCTCCAAATCCATCTCAAACTCTTATAATTAGTCAGTTGCATTGGATTATGATACATTTTAACCATAATAACATAAGAAAGCTGTTTTGAGCTTCTAACCCCTATTTTCTCGGTTTTAGCCTATTTTCTCGGTTTTAGCCTGTTTTGGGACAAAATAGGAAGAAGTGTTTTTTAATCTCTCCAAATTCATCACAAGCTATTATTATCAGTCATTTACATTGGATTATGATACATTTTAACCCTAGAAACACTAACAAAGCTATTTACAGCTTCTAAGCCTTGTTTTCTCGGTTTTAGCCTATTTTGAGACATAATGGGTATAAGTGTTTTTTAAACTCTACAAATCCATCTCAAACTCATATAATTTGCCAGTTGCATTGGATTGTGATACATTTTAACTATAGAAACACTAACATAGCTGTTTACAGTTTCAAAGCTATGTTTTCTCGGTTTTAGGACAAAATAGGAATAAGTGTTTTTTAAACTCTCCAAATCCATCTCAATCTCCTATAATTAGTCATTTACATTGGATTATGGTACATTTTAACCCTAGAAACACAAACAAAGCTGTTTACAGCTTCTAAGCTCTGTTGTTTTGGTTTTAGCCTGTTTTGGGACAAAATGGGTATAAGTGTTTTTTAAACTCTAAAAATCCATCTCAAACTCATATAATTTGCCAGTTGCATTGGATTGTGATACATTTTAACTATAGAAACACTAACATAGCTGTTTACAGTTTCAAAGCTACGTTTTCTCGGTTTTAGGACAAAATAAGAATAAGTGTTCTTTAAACTCTTTAAATCCATCTCAATCTCCTATAATTAGTCATTTACATTGGATTATGGTTCATTTTAACCCTAGAAACACAAACAAAGCTGTTTATAGCTTCTAAGCTCTGTTATTTTGGTTTTAGCCTGTTTTGGGACAAAATGGGTATAAGTGTTTTTTAAACTCTCCAACTCTATCTCAAACTCTTATAATTAGCCAGTTGCATTGGATTATGATACATTTTAACCCTAGAAACAGTAACATAGCTGTTTACAGTTTCTAACCCCTGTTTTCTCGGTTTTAGCCTGTTTTGAGACAAAATGGGTATAAATGTTTTTTAAACACTCCAAATCCATCTCAAACTCTTATAATTAGTCAGTTGCATTGGATTATGATACATTATAACCCTAGAAACAGTAACAAAGCTGGTTACAGCTTCTAAGCCCTATTTTCTCGGTTTTAGCTTGTTTTGGGACAAAATGGGTATAAGTGTTTTTTAAACTCTCCAAATCCATCTCAAACTCTTATAATTAGTCAGTTGCATTGGATTGTGATACATTTTAACCCGAGAAACACTAACACAGCTGTTTACAGGTTCTAAGCATTGTTTTCTCGGTTGTAGCCTATTTTCTCGGTTTGAGCCTGTTTTGGGACAAAATGGGTATAAGGGTATTTTAAACTCTCCAAATTCATCTCAAACTCTTATAATTAGTCAGTTGCATTGGATTATGATACATTTTAACCATAATAACATAAGAAAGCTGTTTTGAGCTTCTAACCCCTATTTTCTCGGTTTTAGCCTATTTTCTCGGTTTTAGCCTGTTTTGGGACAAAATAGGAAGAAGTGTTTTTTAATCTCTCCAAATCCATCACAAGCTATTATTATCAGTCATTTACATTGGATTATGATACATTTCAACCCTAGAAACACTAACAAAGCTATTTACAGCTTCTAAGCCATGTTTTCTCGGTTTTTGCCTATTTTGAGACATAATGGGTATAAGTGTTTTTTAAACTCTCCAAATCCATCTCAAACTCATATAATTTGCCAGTTGCATTGGATTGTGATACATTTTAACTATAGAAACACTAACATAGCTGTTTACAGTTTCAAAGCTACGTTTTCTCGGTTTTAGGACAAAATAGGAATAAGTGTTCTTTAAACTCTCCAAATCCGTCTCAATCTCCTATAATTAGTCATTTACATTGGATTATGGTTCATTTTAACCCTAGAAACACAAACAAAGCTGTTTACAGCTTCTAAGCTCTGTTGTTTTGGTTTTAGCCTGTTTTGGGACAAAATGGGTATAAGTGTTTTTTAAACTCTCCAACTCTATCTCAAACTCCTATAATTAGTCAGTTGCATTGGATTATGATACATTTTTACCCTAGAAACAGTAACATAGTTGTTTACAGCTTCTAACCCCTGTTTTCTCGGTTTTAGCCTGTTTTGAGACAAAATGGGTATAAATATTTTTTAAACTCTCCAAATCCATCTCAAAATCTTATAATTAGTCAGTTGCATTGGATTATGATACATTATAACCCTAGAAACAGTAACAAAGCTGGTTACAGCTTCTAAGCCCTATTTTCTCGGTTTTAGCTTGTTTTGGGACAAAATGGGTATAAGTGTTTTTTAAACTCTCCAAATCCATCTCAAACTCCTATAATTAGTCAGTTGCATTGGATTGTGATACATTTTAACCCGAGAAACACTAACAAAGCTGTTTACAGGTTCTAAGCATTGTTTTCTCGGTTGTAGCCTATTTTCTCGGTTTGAGCCTGTTTTGGGACAAAATGGGTATAAGGGTATTTTAAACTCTCCAAATTCATCTCAAACTCTTATAATTAGTCAGTTGCATTGGATTATGATACATTTTAACCATAATAACATAAGAAAGCTGTTTTGAGCTTCTAACCCCTATTTTCTCGGTTTTAGCCTATTTTCTCGGTTTTAGCCTGTTTTGGGACAAAATAGGAAGAAGTGTTTTTTAATCTCTCCAAATCCATCACAAGCTATTATTATCAGTCATTTACATTGGATTATGATACATTTCAACCCTAGAAACACTAACAAAGCTATTTACAGCTTCTAAGCCATGTTTTCTCGGTTTTTGCCTATTTTGAGACATAATGGGTATAAGTGTTTTTTAAACTCTCCAAATCCATCTCAAACTCATATAATTTGCCAGTTGCATTGGATTGTGATACATTTTAACTATAGAAACACTAACATAGCTGTTTACAGTTTCAAAGCTACGTTTTCTCGGTTTTAGGACAAAATAGGAATAAGTGTTCTTTAAACTCTCCAAATCCATCTCAATCTCCTATAATTAGTCATTTACATTGGATTATGGTTCATTTTAACCCTAGAAACACAAACAAAGCTGTTTACAGCTTCTAAGCTCTGTTGTTTTGGTTTTAGCCTGTTTTGGGACAAAATGGGTATAAGTGTTTTTTAAACTCTCCAACTCTATCTCAAACTCCTATAATTAGTCAGTTGCATTGGATTATGATACATTTTTACCCTAGAAACAGTAACATAGTTGTTTACAGCTTCTAACCCCTGTTTTCTCGGTTTTAGCCTGTTTTGAGACAAAATGGGTATAAATATTTTTTAAACTCTCCAAATCCATCTCAAACTCTTATCATTAGTCAGTTGCATTGGATTATGATACATTATAACCCTAGAAACAGTAACAAAGCTGGTTACAGCTTCTAAGCCCTATTTTCTCGGTTTTAGCTTGTTTTGGGACAAAATGGGTATAAGTGTTTTTTAAACTCTCCAAATCCATCTCAAACTCTTATAATTAGTCAGTTGCATTGGATTGTGATACATTTTAACCCTAGAAACAGTAACAAAGCTGGTGACAGCTTCTAAGCCCTATTTTCTCGGTTTTAGCTTGTTTTGGGACAAAATGGGTATAAGTGTTTTTTAAACTCTCCAAATCCATCTCAAACTCCTATAATTAGTCAGTTGCATTGGATTGTGATACATTTTAACCCGAGAAACACTAACAAAGCTGTTTACAGGTTCTAAGCATTGTTTTCTCGGTTGTAGCCTATTTTCTCGGTTTGAGCCTGTTTTGGGACAAAATGGGTATAAGGGTATTTTAAACTCTCCAAATTCATCTCAAACTCTTATAATTAGTCAGTTGCATTGGATTATGATACATTTTAACCATAATAACATAAGAAAGCTGTTTTGAGCTTCTAACCCCTATTTTCTCGGTTTTAGCCTATTTTCTCGGTTTTAGCCTGTTTTGGGACAAAATAGGAAGAAGTGTTTTTTAATCTCTCCAAATCCATCACAAGCTATTATTATCAGTCATTTACATTGGATTATGATACATTTCAACCCTAGAAACACTAACAAAGCTATTTACAGCTTCTAAGCCATGTTTTCTCGGTTTTTGCCTATTTTGAGACATAATGGGTATAAGTGTTTTTTAAACTCTCCAAATCCATCTCAAACTCATATAATTTGCCAGTTGCATTGGATTGTGATACATTTTAACTATAGAAACACTAACATAGCTGTTTACAGTTTCAAAGCTACGTTTTCTCGGTTTTAGGACAAAATAGGAATAAGTGTTCTTTAAACTCTCCAAATCCATCTCAATCTCCTATAATTAGTCATTTACATTGGATTATGGTTCATTTTAACCCTAGAAACACAAACAAAGCTGTTTACAGCTTCTAAGCTCTGTTGTTTTGGTTTTAGCCTGTTTTGGGACAAAATGGGTATAAGTGTTTTTTAAACTCTCCAACTCTATCTCAAACTCCTATAATTAGTCAGTTGCATTGGATTATGATACATTTTTACCCTAGAAACAGTAACATAGTTGTTTACAGCTTCTAACCCCTGTTTTCTCGGTTTTAGCCTGTTTTGAGACAAAATGGGTATAAATATTTTTTAAACTCTCCAAATCCATCTCAAACTCTTATCATTAGTCAGTTGCATTGGATTATGATACATTATAACCCTAGAAACAGTAACAAAGCTGGTTACAGCTTCTAAGCCCTATTTTCTCGGTTTTAGCTTGTTTTGGGACAAAATGGGTATAAGTGTTTTTTAAACTCTCCAAATCCATCTCAAACTCTTATAATTAGTCAGTTGCATTGGATTGTGATACATTTTAACCCGAGAAACACTAACAAAGCTGTTTACAGGTTCTAAGCATTGTTTTCTCGGTTGTAGCCTATTTTCTCGGTTTGAGCCTGTTTTGGGACAAAATGGGTATAAGGGTATTTTAAACTCTCCAAATTCATCTCAAACTCTTATAATTAGTCAGTTGCATTGGATTATGATACATTTTAACCATAATAACATAAGAAAGCTGTTTTGAGCTTCTAACCCCTATTTTCTCGGTTTTAGCCTATTTTCTCGGTTTTAGCCTGTTTTGGGACAAAATAGGAAGAAGTGTTTTTTAATCTCTCCAAATCCATCACAAGCTATTATTATCAGTCATTTACATTGGATTATGATACATTTCAACCCTAGAAACACTAACAAAGCTATTTACAGCTTCTAAGCCATGTTTTCTCGGTTTTTGCCTATTTTGAGACATAATGGGTATAAGTGTTTTTTAAACTCTCCAAATCCATCTTAAACTCATATAATTTGCCAGTTGCATTGGATTGTGATACATTTTAACTATAGAAACACTAACATAGCTGTTTACAGTTTCAAAGCTACGTTTCCTCGGTTTTAGGACAAAATAGGAATAAGTGTTCTTTAAACTCTCCAAATCCATCTCAATCTCCTATAATTAGTCATTTACATTGGATTATGGTTCATTTTAACCCTAGAAACACAAACAAAGCTGTTTACAGCTTCTAAGCTCTGTTGTTTTGGTTTTAGCCTGTTTTGGGACAAAATGGGTATAAGTGTTTTTTAAACTCTCCAACTCTATCTCAAACTCCTATAATTAGTCAGTTGCATTGGATTATGATACATTTTTACCCTAGAAACAGTAACATAGTTGTTTACAGCTTCTAACCCCTGTTTTCTCGGTTTTAGCCTGTTTTGAGACAAAATGGGTATAAATATTTTTTAAACTCTCCAAATCCATCTCAAACTCTTATAATTAGTCAGTTGCATTGGATTATGATACATTATAACCCTAGAAACAGTAACAAAGCTGGTTACAGCTTCTAAGCCCTATTTTCTCGGTTTTAGCTTGTTTTGGGACAAAATGGGTATAAGTGTTTTTTAAACTCTCCAAATCCATCTCAAACTCTTATAATTAGTCAGTTGCATTGGATTGTGATACATTTTAACCAGAGAAACACTAACAAAGCTGTTTACAGGTTCTAAGCATTGTTTTCTCGGTTGTAGCCTATTTTCTCGGTTTGAGCCTGTTTTGGGACAAAATGGGTATAAGGGTATTTTAAACTCTCCAAATCCATCTCAAACTCTTATAATTAGTCAGTTGCATTGGATTATGATACATTTTAACCATAAAAGCATAAGAAAGCTGTTTTGAGCTTCTAACCCGTATTTTCTCGGTTTTAGCCTGTTTTAGGACAAAATAGGAAGAAGTGCTTTTTAAACTCTCCAAATCCATCTCAACCTCCTATAACTAGTCATTTACATTGGATTAGGATACATTTTAACCCTAGAAACACAAACAAAGCTATTTACAGCTTCTAAGCCCTGTTTTCTTGGTTTTAGCCTGTTTTGGGACAAAATGTGTATAAGTGTTTTTTAAACTCTCCAACTCCATCTCAAACTTTTATAATTAGTCAGTTGCATTGGATGATGATACATTTTAACCCTAGAAACAGTAACATAGCTGTTTACAGCTTCTTACCCCTGTTTTCTCGGTTTTAGCCTGTTTTGAGACAAAATGGGTATAAGTGTTTTTTAAACTCTCCAAATCCATCTCAAACTCTTATAATTGGTCAGTTGCATTGGATTATGATACATTTTAACCCTAGAAACAGTAACAAAGCTGGTTACAGCTTCTAAGCCCTATTTGCTCGGTTTTAGCTTGTTTTGGGACAAAATGGGTATAAGTGTTTTTTAAACTCTCCAAATCCATCTCAAACTCTTATAATTAGTCAGTTTTATTGGATTGTGATACATTTTAACCCGAGAAACACTAACAAATCTGTTTACAGGTTCTAAGCATTGTTTCTCGGTTGTAGCCTATTTTCTCGGTTCGAGCCTGTTTTGGGACAAAATGGGTATAATGGTATTTTAAACTCTCCAAATCCATCTCAAACTCTTATAATTAGTCAGTTGCATTGGATTATGATACATTTTAACCATAATAACATAAGAAAGCTGTTTTGAGCTTCTAACCCCTATTTTCTCGGTTTTAGCCTATTTTTTCGGTTTTAGCCTATTTTCTCGGTTTTAGCCTGTTTTGGGACAAAATAGGAAGAAGTGTTTTTTAATCTCTCCAAATCCATCACAAGCTATTATTATCAGTCATTTACATTTGATTATGATACATTTCAACCCTAGAAACACTAACAAAGCTATTTACAGCTTCTAAGCCATGTTTTCTCGGTTTTTGCCTATTTTGAGACATAATGGGTATAAGTGTTTTTTAAACTCTCCAAATCCATCTCAAACTCATATAATTTGCCAGTTGCATTGGATTGTGATACATTTTAACTATAGAAACACTAACATAGCTGTTTACAGTTTCAAAGCTACGTTTCCTCGGTTTTAGGACAAAATAGGAATAAGTGTTCTTTAAACTCTCCAAATCCATCTCAATCTCCTATAATTAGTCATTTACATTGGATTATGGTTCATTTTAACCCTAGAAACACAAACAAAGCTGTTTACAGCTTCTAAGCTCTGTTGTTTTGGTTTTAGCCTGTTTTGGGACAAAATGGGTATAAGTGTTTTTTAAACTCTCCAACTCTATCTCAAACTCCTATAATTAGTCAGTTGCATTGGATTATGATACATTTTTACCCTAGAAACAGTAACATAGTTGTTTACAGCTTCTAACCCCTGTTTTCTCGGTTTTAGCCTGTTTTGAGACAAAATGGGTATAAATGTTTTTTAAACACTCCAAGTCCATCTCAAACTCTTATAATTAGTCAGTTGCATTGGATTATGATACATTATAACCCTAGAAACAGTAACAAAGCTGGTTACAGCTTCTAAGCCCTATTTTCTCGGTTTTAGCTTGTTTTGGGACAAAATGGGTATAAGTGTTTTTTAAACTCTCCAAATCCATCTCAAACTCTTATAATTAGTCAGTTGCATTGGATTGTGATACATTTTAACCCGAGAAACACTAACAAAGCTGTTTACAGGTTCTAAGCATTGTTTTCTCGGTTGTAGCCTATTTTCTCGGTTTGAGCCTGTTTTGGGACAAAATGGGTATAAGGGTATTTTAAACTCTCCAAATCCATCTCAAACTCTTATAATTAGTCAGTTGCATTGGATTATGATACATTTTAACCATAATAACATAAGAAAGCTGTTTTGAGCTTCTAACCCCTATTTTCTCGGTTTTAGCCTATTTTCTCGGTTTTAGCCTGTTTTGGGACAAAATAGGAATAAGTGTTTTTTAATCTCTCCAAATCCATCACAAGCTATTATTATCAGTCATTTACATTGGATTATGATACATTTCAACCCTAGAAACACTAACAAAGCTATTTACAGCTTCTAAGCCATGTTTTCTCGGTTTTAGCCTATTTTGAGACATAATGGGTATAAGTGTTTTTTAAACTCTCCAAATCCATCTCAAACTCATATAATTTGTCAGTTGAATTGGATTGTGATACATTTTAACTATAGAAACATTAACAAAGCTGTTTACAGTTTCTAAGCTATGTTTTCTCGGTTTTAGGACAAAATAGGAATAAGTGCTTTTTTAACTCTCCAAATCCATCTCAATCTCCTATAATTAGTCATTTACATTGGATTATGGTACATTTTAACCCTAGAAACACAAACAAAGCTGTTTACAGCTTCTAAGCCCTGTTTTTTTGGTTTTAGCCTGTTTTGGGACAAAATGGGTATAAGTGTTTTTTAAATTCTCCAACTCCATCTCAAACTCTTATAACTTGTCAGTTGCATTGGATTATGATACATTTTAACCATAAAAACACTAACAAAGCTATTTTGAGCTTTTGACCCCTATTTTCTAGGTTTTAGCCTGTTTTGGGACAAAATAGGAAGAAGTGTTTTTTAATCTCTCCCAATCCATCTCAAGCTCTTATAATTAGTCATTTACATTGGATTATGATACTTTTTAACCCTAGAAAGACTAACAAAGCTGTTTACAGCTTCTAAGCCCCGTTTTCTTGGTTTTAGCCGGTTTTAAGACAAAATGGGTATAAGTGTTTTTTAAACTCTCCAAATCCATCTCAAACTCATATAATTTGTTAGTTGCATTGGATTGTGATACATTTTAACTATAGAAACATTAACAAAGCTGTTTACAGTTTCTAAGCTATGTTTTCTCGGTTTTAGGACAAATAGGAATATGTGTTTTTTCAACTCTCCGAATCCATCTCAAGCTCTTAGAATTAGTCATTTACATTGGATTATGATACTTTTTAACCCTATAAACACTAACAAAGCTGTTTACAGCTTCTAACCCCTGTTTTCTTGGTTTTAGCCGGTTTTGAGACAAAATGGGTATAAGTGTTTTTTAAACTCTCCAAATCCATCTCAAACTCATATAATTTGTCAGTTGCATTGAATTGTGATACATTTTAACTATAGAAACATTAACAAAGCTGTTTACAGTTTCTAAGCTATGGTTTCTCGGTTTTAGGACAAATAGGAATAAGTGTTTTTTCAACTCTCCGAATCCATCTCAAGCTCTTATAATTAGTCATTTACATTGGATTATGATACTTTTTAACCCTATTAACACTAACAAAGCTGTTTACAGCTTCTAACCCATGTTTTCTTGGTTTTAGCCGGTTTTGAGACAAAATGGGTATAAGTGTTTTTTAAACTCTCCAAAACCATCTCAAACTCATATAATTTATCAGTTGCATTGGATTGTGATACATTTCAACCCGAGAAACACTAACAAAGCTGTTTGAAGCTTCTAAGCCCTGTTTTTTCGGTTTTAGGACAAAATAGGAATAAGTGTTTTTTTAACTCTCCAAATCCATCTCAAGCTCTTATAATTAGTCATTTACATTGGATTATGATACTTTTTAACCCTAGAAAGACTAACAAAGCTGTTTACAGCTTCTAAGCCCTGTTTTCTCGGTTTTAGCCGGTTTTAAAACAAAATGGGTATAAGTGTTTTTTAAACTCTCCAAATCCATCTCAAACTCATATAATTTGTCAGTTGCATTGGATTGTGATACATTTTAACTATAGAAACATAAACAAAGCTGTTTACAGTTTCTAAGCTATGTTTTCTCGGTTTTAGGACAAATAGGAATAAGTGTTTTTTTAACTCTCCGAATCCATCTCAAGCTCTTATAATTAGTCATTTACATTGGATTATGATACTTTTTAACCCTATAAACACTAACAAAGCTGTTTACAGCTTCTAACCCCTGTTTTCTTGGTTTTAGCCGGTTTTGAGACAAAATGGGTATAAGTGTTTTTTAAACTCTCCAAATCCATCTCAAACTCATATATTTTGTCAGTTGCATTGGATTGTGATACATTTTAACTATAGAAACATTAACAAAGCTGTTTACAGTATCTAAGCTATGTTTTCTCGGTTTTAGGACAAAATAGGAATAAGTGTTTTTTTAACTCTCCAAATCCATCTCAATCTCCTATAATTAGTCATTTATATTGGATTAAGATACATTTTAACCCTAGAAACACTAACAAAGCTGTATACAGCTTATAAGCCTTGTTTTCTCAGTTTTAGCCTGTTTTGGGACAAAATGGGTATAAGTGTTTTTTAAACTCTCCAAATTCATCTCAAACTCTTATAATTAGTCAGTTGCATTGGATTGTGATACATTTCAACCCGAGAAACACTAACAAAGCTGTTTGAAGCTTCTAAGCCCTGTTTTTTCGGTTTTAGGACAAAATAGGAATAAGTGTTTTTTTAATTCTCCAAATCCATCTCAAGCTCTTATAATTGTAAGACTTTGTAGAATAAAGAAGAGAATCAAGAGAATGGATATAGGTTTCGGTAGACAAAGAGAATGAGGAAGGAGAAAAGATTAGGTTTTCTTATTCCATAAGAAGCGATAATACAAGGTGGCTATGAGCCTATTTAAGGAAACACAAACTAGGGCTACACCCTTGACCGAGACACACAAGTGGGATAGGGACATTAGGAGAGAGACACACTACATCCCAAGGTGAAAGCGACAGCCCATCCTTACCAAACATGTGACTATTTCCTTCCCTTCTCTCTAACGGTTATAATGTGCTTCTCGATCCTTCTAGTGGGCTTCAGGCCTCCTCTCCATTCCTTATCACTAGAAGACTCGGCCATTTCACCACACTTGTACGGACAGCCCATATTCAACACTCGTACGGACGGCCATGGCTGCCTTAGGCTTATTCTTTTGATCAATACTCCCCCTCAAGCTTAGCCTAATGAAATGGCTAAGCTTGGAACCCGTGAAGCAGCACCTCATTAAAAACCTTGACTTAGAAAACCTCATGGGACAAAACCAAGTCAAGGGAAAAAGAGTGTGCTGTCCACGGATTAGAGAAGCTTGATCATGGCCGTGTAATGTCTACAAGTCCAAGTTTGCTATAGAAGTGATCACAAACCTTGGAGCTTGCAGACTTGGTGAAGATGTCAGCTAGCTGATCTTGACTCCTTGTGTGGCATGGTAACACCACTCCTTCTTCAATCTTCTCTCTCACCTTGTGGCAATCGCTTTCTATGTGCTTGGTCCTCTCATGAAAGACCGAGTTTGTGGCAATGTGGATGGCCGCTTCATTGTCGCAATGCATGGTCATGGGCTGCTTTGTTTCGATGCCTAAGTCCTTGAGTAGACCCTTCAGCCATGTCATCTCGTTAGTGAGCTTCCTCATAGCTCTATACTCGGCCTCGGCGCTAGAGCATGAAACCACCTTTTGTTTCTTAGACCTCCATGTAACCATGTTGCCTCCAACGAACGTGCAGTACCCAGTAGTGGATCTTCTATCCAGCGTGTCGCCATTGTAATCCGCATCACAGTAGCCAACAATCTCGGTGTTGTCATTCTTGCCCATCCAAATACCTTGACCCGGACTGCCCTTGAGATAGCTTAGGATCCTCTCGACTTGACTCCATTGGTACTTGCTTGGTGCCTTCATATGTTGGCTAACCTGATTCACAGCATAACATATGTCAGGTCGTGTGATAGTAAGGTATATTAGCTTACCTACAAGCCGGCGGTAGCGTGTGACGTCTAAGAATGGCTCGTCCATTGGTTCCTTAGGTCGGCCTTCTTTTTCCCGTAAGCTCTCCCCCTTTCGCTTGAGCTGGTAGTCGTCATCAAGTGGCGTAGCGACCGGAGACACACCAAGCTTGCCAGTCTCCTCTAACAAGTCAAGAGTGTACTTGCGTTGTGAGAGGAAGAGTCCTTCCGGTGAGCGACAAATTTCAATACCAAGAAAGTATTTGAGTTCCCCAAGGTCCTTGATGTCAAATGCCGACTTGAGGGAGTCCTTGGTGTCCTGAATGGCCGCCTTATCATCACCAGTCACGATGATGTCGTCGACGTATATGAGCACCACCACCCAACCAATAGAGGTGCGACGTGTGAAGAGAGTATGATCAGCCTCCGATCGCTTAAAACCATAAGTCTTGAGAGTAGAGCTTAGTTTGTGGTACCAAGCTCGTGGGGACTGCTTAAGGCCATAGATGGCCTTACGTAGCCTCAAGACTTTTCCGGGTGTAACCATGTCTTCAAGGCCGGGAGGAGGCGTCATGTACACTTCTTCATCAAGTTCACCTTGAAGAAAGGCGTTCTTCACATCCATCTGCCATAAGTCCCATGATAGGTTGACAGCAAGAGACAGCACAACCCGAACCGTATGGAGCTTGGCCACGGGTGCAAAGGTGTCCGTGTAGTCCGCACCATAGGTTTGGGTGAAGCCACGGGCCACTAACCGGGCTTTATGCCGTTCAATGTCACCATTGCTCAAATACTTTATGGTGAACACCCATTTGGAGCTAACTGCCCGCTTGCCTTGAGGAAGATCCGATTCGTCCCACGTATGATTCCGGATCATGGCGCCGGTTTCATCCTTGACCGCATCTAACCAAACCTGATGCTCCTTGGCTTCATCATATGTCTGCGGGATCCAATTGGCGTCAACTTGGCCAAAGAAAGCTTGGTGATCAGCAGGTAACAGCTCAAGGGAACAAACGGCTTGGATGGGATGAGCGACGGCTTGACTGTTGTAATATACACGCTTGTTCTTCCAAGTGGAGGGGTCAGATCGAGGTCTGGTGCTCCGACGCAGGACTGGTGCAGGAGGTGGATCCGTCCTAGGCAACTCCGTTGACGTACCGTCCGTAAGAACCGTCTCCGTGTTTTCCTCGGTAGGAGCCGCTGCCGGAGCATGTGTGTCCGGTGTAGGGCCAGGAACAGGAACACCGGCTATGGGTAGGCCAGACTCAAGGGACACACTATCTTGGGCTGAAACATTGTTATTCGTATCTCCTTGGTCAGACCCACCGTCGGTAGGAGTTTGGCGTAGCATAGGCTGCACGACACCCGTTGGTGGAGACGGGTTGCCAAGGTGATCAAGAAGGAACCTTAGACTTGAAGCTCGGTCATTAGGTGAGTGAGAGAGGTCTTTAAGGTTGTTCCAGTCCTTCTTGTCATAGTAGCCCACATTCTCTAGGAACCGGACATCTCGGGAGACATATAGACGACTTGTGGCCGGATCATAACATTTGTACCCCTTTTGTGTGGTAGAGTAGCCAATGAACATGCACTTTGTACTCTTGGCATCCAGCTTACTCCTTTGTTCTCCTGGTACTAACACAAAACAAACACAACCAAAAACGCGTAAGTGATCAAGGGATGGTTTAAATTTGTTTAGTACTTCAAATGGAGATAAGTCATGAAGAACTCGGGTTGGTGTCCGGTTGATGAGATAGCATGCAGTCATCACAGCATCACCCCAATATCGTTTGGGAACACTAGAGTGGAACATGATTGCCCGCGCCACTTCCATGAGATGCCGGTTCTTTCTCTCGGCCACACCATTTTGTTGTGGCGTGTAGGGACAACTAGTTTGATGGAGAATGCCATGCTTGGAGAGATGTTCTTTGAACTTGCAACTTGTGTATTCTCCACCATTATCAGACCTAAGTACCTTAAGTTTTGCATTAAAATGATTAGTCACATAGTTTTGAAAGTTGACAAAGGCATCAAACACTCTATCTTTAGAAGGCAATAAGGTAATCCAAGTATATTTTGATTTTTCATCAATAAAAGTCACAAAATACTTGTTATTATCTCTAGATAGGCATGGTGAAGTCCAAACATCTGAGTGAACTAAATCAAAACAATTTTCATAAATAGTAGTTGACTTAGGAAAGATAGACTTGCAATGTTTTCCAAGAATACAAGGTTCACAAGTAGAATTATCAAAAGAAATATTAGGAAACATTAGTCCTAAAGCACGCGAATGAGGGTGGCCTAGCCTAGCATGCCACACCATATTCGAATCAACAACAAAACAAGACTTAATAGAAGATAAATTTGGATCGGTTTTCTCTAGGACATAGAGATCTCCACTCCCTTGCCCTTCTCCAAGAACCTTTCCAGTCTCAATATCCTGAAAATGAACACTGTTAGGACCAAAAATTGCATAACAATTCAAATCATTTGTGGCCCTCTTAACCGATAGAAGATTGGAGGTAAATGTAGGCATAAAGAAAGCTTTTGAGGTTTTATCAAAAAGTTTCAAGTCCCCTATCCCTTTTACTGGTATTTGATCTCCATTAGCAATAACAACATTCCCTAAAGCCGGTTTTATGTTGTCAATTAACCTAGGGTTGCTAATCATATGATGTGAAGCCCCCGAGTCAATAACAAGCGATTTACTAGGCTTAGAGGTAAAGAAAGAGATACCAGACTCCTTGAGTGAGGCAATGGAGCGGATGAGAGCCTCAAGGTCTGACTTCCTCACCACATCTCCATAGGCTGCGGTCATGGCCACCTCATCTCCCTGCTTTGATGATCCGGCTCCCTTGTCGCTAACCGCTTCCTTTGAGAAGTTGGCTTTGAACTTGGCCGGCTTGAGATGAGGATGTAGAACCCAGCATTTGTCTTTCAGGTGGCCCCGCTTCTTGCAGTGGTCGCATACCCACACCTTCCTCTCCTCTTGCTTGTACACTCCTTTGTTGGCCGTAGCAAGCTCCCCCTTACCGCTAAACAAATCAAGAGATCCTTGTTCTTTCTGAATTTGGGAGCAAATATCTTCAAAGGAGGGAAGCTTCTCTGCCCTTAGGATGTGCTTCAAGAGGTCATTGAAGGATGGGTTCAAGGTAAGGAGGAGTCCAAAGATCTTGTCTTGCTCCTTCCTTTCGTTTAGCACACTCGCCTCAAGTGTACTTGGCCGCAACATGTCAAGCTCGGACCATAGTGCACGGAACTTACCAAGATGCTTAGTGAACTCCACATCATCTTGGTTAAGGTCGTTTATGGCCTTCTTGACCTCAAAGACTCTAGTCATGTTAGAGACATTACCATACACGCCTTTAAGTGTTTCCCACAGTTCCTTGGCCGTCTCGCAGTATGAGTAGGCCTCAAGGATAGGCGTGTCCAGAGAGTTTTGGAGAACAGATAGGACAACTTGGTCTTCTTGGAACCATTTGGCCTTCCTCTCGCTCTCTTCCTCCGCTTCCGCCTCGGAAGCATCTTCTTCTTTGGGGTTTTGCTTTGGGACATAGTCGGACTCGACATGACTCCAAAGGCCACGACCTCCAAGGGCGGTTCTTGTGGTTCTTGTCCACAGCAAGTAGTTTGTCCCCTTTAGGACAATCGGTGAAACGATGGGCTTGGCGTTTTCCATGGTCGGATTTCTATGGACCGATGGATAAAGCTTTTACCCGGAGAATAAACAAAAGAATGCGAGTGAGAAGAAAAGAAGGAAAGGAGACTAGAGAATAGAAACAAGTAGAAGAATGAGATTAGACTGTAGAGAATCGAACAACTTGCTCTGATACCATGTAAGACTTTGTAGAATAAAGAAGAGAATCAAGAGAATGGATATAGGTTTCGGTAGACAAAGAGAATGAGGAAGGAGAAAAGATTAGGTTTTCTTATTCCATAAGAAGCGATAATACAAGGTGGCTATGAGCCTATTTAAGGAAACACAAACTAGGGCTACACCCTTGACCGAGACACACAAGTGGGATAGGGACATTAGGAGAGAGACACACTACATCCCAAGGTGAAAGCGACAGCCCATCCTTACCAAACATGTGACTATTTCCTTCCCTTCTCTCTAACGGTTATAATGTGCTTCTCGATCCTTCTAGTGGGCTTCAGGCCTCCTCTCCATTCCTTATCACTAGAAGACTCGGCCATTTCACCACACTTGTACGGACAGCCCATATTCAACACTCGTACGGACGGCCATGGCTGCCTTAGGCTTATTCTTTTGATCAATAATAATTAGTCATTTACATTGGATTATGATACTTTTTAACCCTAGAAAGACTAACAAAGCTGTTTACAGCTTCTGAGCCCCGTTTTCTCGGTTTTAGCCGGTTTTAAGACAAAATGGGTATAAGTGTTTTTGAAACTCTCCAAATCCATCTCAAACTCATATAATTTGTCAGTTGCATTGGATTGTGATACATTTTAACTATAGAAACATTAACAAAGCTGTTTACAGTTTCTAAGCTATGTTTTCTCGGTTTTAGGACAAAATAGGAATAAGTGTTTTTTTAACTCTCCAAATCCATCTCAAGCTCTTATAATTAGTCATTTACATTGGATTATGATACTTTTTAACCCTAGAAAGACTAACAAAGCTGTTTACAGCTTCTAAGCCCTGTTTTCTCGGTTTTAGCCGGTTTTAAAACAAAATGGGTATAAGTGTTTTTTAAACTCTCCAAAACCATCTCAAACTCATATAATTTATCAGTTGCATTGGATTGTGATACATTTTAACTATAGAAACATTAACAAAGCTGTTTACAGTTTCTAAGCTATGTTTTCTCGGTTTTAGGACAAAATAGGAATAAGTGTTTTTTTAACTCTCCAAATCCATCTCAAGCTCTTATAATTAGTCATTTACATTGGATTATGATACTTTTTAACCCTAGAAAGACTAACAAAGCTGTTTACAGCTTCAAAGCCCTGTTTTCTCGGTTTTAGCCGGTTTTAAAACAAAATGGGTATAAGTGTTTTTTAAACTCTCCAAATCCATCTCAAACTCATATAATTTGTCAGTTGCATTGGATTGTGATACATTTTAACTATAGAAACATTAACAAAGCTGTTTACAGTTTCTAAGCTATGTTTTCTCGGTTTTAGGACAAAATAGGAATAAGTGTTTTTTTAACTCTCCAAATCCATCTCAAGCTCTTATAATTAGTCATTTACATTGGATTATGATACTTTTTAACCCTAGAAAGACTAACAAAGCTGTTTACAGCTTCTAAGCCCTGTTTTCTCGGTTTTAGCCGGTTTTAAAACAAAATGGGTATAAGTGTTTTTTAAACTCTCCAAATCCATCTCAAACTCATATAATTTGTCAGTTGCATTGGATTGTGATACATTTTAACTATAGAAACATTAACAAAGCTGTTTACAGTTTCTATGCTATGTTTTCTCGGTTTTAGGACAAATAGGAATAAGTGTTTTTTTAACTCTCCGAATCCATCTCAAGCTCTTATAATTAGTCATTTACATTGGATTATGATACTTTTCAACCCTAGAAACACTAACAAAGCTATTTACAGCTTCTAAGCCATGTTTTCTCGGTTTTAGCCTATTTTGAGACATAATGGGTATAAGTGTTTTTTAAACTCTCCAAATCCATCTCAAACTCATATAATTTGTCAGTTGAATTGGATTGTGATACATTTTAACTATAGAAACATTAACAAAGCTGTTTACAGTTTCTAAGCTATGTTTTCTCGGTTTTAGGACAAAATAGGAATAAGTGCTTTTTTAACTCTCCAAATCCATCTCAATCTCCTATAATTAGTCATTTACATTGGATTATGGTACATTTTAACCCTAGAAACACAAACAAAGCTGTTTACAGCTTCTAAGCCCTGTTTTTTTGGTTTTAGCCTGTTTTGGGACAAAATGGGTATAAGTGTTTTTTAAATTCTCCAACTCCATCTCAAACTCTTATAACTTCTCAGTTGCATTGGATTATGATACATTTTAACCATAAAAACACTAACAAAGCTATTTTGAGCTTTTGACCCCTATTTTCTAGGTTTTAGCCTGTTTTGGGACAAAATAGGAAGAAGTGTTTTTTAATCTCTCCCAATCCATCTCAAGCTCTTATAATTAGTCATTTACATTGGATTATGATACTTTTTAACCCTAGAAAGACTAACAAAGCTGTTTACAGCTTCTAAGCCCCGTTTTCTTGGTTTTAGCCGGTTTTAAGACAAAATGGGTATAAGTGTTTTTTAAACTCTCCAAATCCATCTCAAACTCATATAATTTGTTAGTTGCATTGGATTGTGATACATTTTAACTATAGAAACATTAACAAAGCTGTTTACAGTTTCTAAGCTATGTTTTCTCGGTTTTAGGACAAATAGGAATATGTGTTTTTTCAACTCTCCGAATCCATCTCAAGCTCTTAGAATTAGTCATTTACATTGGATTATGATACTTTTTAACCCTATAAACACTAACAAAGCTGTTTACAGCTTCTAACCCCTGTTTTCTTGGTTTTAGCCGGTTTTGAGACAAAATGGGTATAAGTGTTTTTTAAACTCTCCAAATCCATCTCAAACTCATATAATTTATCAGTTGCATTGGATTGTGATACATTTTAACTATAGAAACATTAACAAAGCTGTTTACAGTTTCTAAGCTATGTTTTCTCGGTTTTAGGACAAAATAGGAATAAGTGTTTTTTTAACTCTCCAAATCCATCTCAAGCTCTTATAATTAGTCATTTACATTGGATTATGATACTTTTTAACCCTAGAAAGACTAACAAAGCTGTTTACAGCTTCTAAGTCCCGTTTTCTCGGTTTTAGCCGGTTTTAAGACAAAATGGGTATAAGTGTTTTTTAAACTCTCCAAATCCATCTCAAACTCATATAATTTGTCAGTTACATTGGATTGTGATACATTTTAACTATAGAAACATAAACAAAGCTGTTTACAGTTTCTAAGCTATGTTTTCTCGGTTTTAGGACAAATAGGAATAAGTGTTTTTTTAACTCTCCGAATCCATCTCAAGCTCTTATAATTAGTCATTTACATTGGATTATGATACTTTTTAACCCTATAAACACTAACAAAGCTGTTTACAGCTTCTAACCCCTGTTTTCTTGGTTTTAGCCGGTTTTGAGACAAAATGGGTATAAGTGTTTTTTAAACTCTCCAAATCCATCTCAAACTCATATATTTTGTCAGTTGCATTGGATTGTGATACATTTTAACTATAGAAACATTAATAAAGCTGTTTACAGTATCTAAGCTATGTTTTCTCGGTTTTAGGACAAAATAGGAATAAGTGTTTTTTTAACTCTCCAAATCCATCTCAATCTCCTATAATTAGTCATTTATATTGGATTAAGGTACATTTTAACCCTAGAAACACTAACAAAGCTGTATACAGCTTATAAGCCTTGTTTTCTCAGTTTTAGCCTGTTTTGGGACAAAATGGGTATAAGTGTTTTTTAAACTCTCCAAATTCATCTCAAACTCTTATAATTAGTCAGTTGCATTGGATTGTGATACATTTCAACCCGAGAAACACTAACAAAGCTGTTTGAAGCTTCTAAGCCCTGTTTTTTCGGTTTTAGGACAAAATAGGAATAAGTGTTTTTTTAATTCTCCAAATCCATCTCAAGCTCTTATAATTAGTCATTTACATTGGATTATGATACTTTTTAACCCTAGAAAGACTAACAAAGCTGTTTACAGCTTCTGAGCCCCGTTTTCTCGGTTTTAGCCGGTTTTAAGACAAAATGAGTATAAGTGTTTTTGAAACTCTCCAAATCCATCTCAAACTCATATAATTTGTCAGTTGCATTGGATTGTGATACATTTTAACTATAGAAACATTAACAAAGCTGTTTACAGTTTCTAAGCTATGTTTTCTCGGTTTTAGGACAAATAGGAATAAGTGTTTTTTCAACTCTCAGAATCCATCTCAAGCTCTTATAATTAGTCATTTACATTGGATTATGATACTTTTTAACCCTATTAACACTAACAAAGCTGTTTACAGCTTCTAACCCATGTTTTCTTGGTTTTAGCCGGTTTTGAGACAAAATGGGTATAAGTGTTTTTTAAACTCTCCAAAACCATCTCAAACTCATATAATTTATCAGTTGCATTGGATTGTGATACATTTTAACTATAGAAACATTAACAAAGCTGTTTACAGTTTCTAAGCTATGTTTTCTCGGTTTTAGGACAAAATAGGAATAAGTGTTTTTTTAACTCTCCAAATCCATCTCAAGCTCTTATAATTAGTCATTTACATTGGATTATGATACTTTTTAACCCTAGAAAGACTAACAAAGCTGTTTACAGCTTCAAAGCCCTGTTTTCTCGGTTTTAGCCGGTTTTAAAACAAAATGGGTATAAGTGTTTTTTAAACTCTCCAAATCCATCTCAAACTCATATAATTTGTCAGTTGCATTGGATTGTGATACATTTTAACTATAGAAACATTAACAAAGCTGTTTACAGTTTCTAAGCTATGTTTTCTCGGTTTTAGGACAAAATAGGAATAAGTGTTTTTTTAACTCTCCAAATCCATCTCAAGCTCTTATAATTAGTCATTTACATTGGATTATGATACTTTTTAACCCTAGAAAGACTAACAAAGCTGTTTACAGCTTCTAAGCCCTGTTTTCTCGGTTTTAGCCGGTTTTAAAACAAAATGGGTATAAGTGTTTTTTAAACTCTCCAAATCCATCTCAAACTCATATAATTTGTCAGTTGCATTGGATTGTGATACATTTTAACTATAGAAACATTAACAAAGCTGTTTACAGTTTCTATGCTATGTTTTCTCGGTTTTAGGACAAATAGGAATAAGTGTTTTTTTAACTCTCCGAATCCATCTCAAGCTCTTATAATTAGTCATTTACATTGGATTATGATACTTTTTAACCCTAGAAAGACTAACAAAGCTGTTTACAGCTTCTAAGCCCAGTTTTCTCGGTTTTAGCCGGTTTTAAGACAAAATGGGTATAAGTGTTTTTTAAACTCTCCAAATCCATCTCAAACTCATATAATTTATCAGTTGCATTGGATTGTGATATATTTTAACTATAGAAACATTAACAAAGCTGTTTACAGTTTCTAAGCTATGTTTTCTCGGTTTTAGGACAAAATAGGAATAAGTGTTTTTTTAATTCTCCAAATCCATCTCAAGCTCTTATAATTAGTCATTTACATTGGATTATGATACTTTTTAACCCTAGAAAGACTAACAAAGCTGTTTACAGCTTCTGAGCCCCGTTTTCTCGGTTTTAGCCGGTTTTAAGACAAAATGGGTATAAGTGTTTTTTAAACTCTCCAAATCCATCTCAAACTCATATAATTTGTCAGTTGCATTGGATTGTGATACATTTTAACTATAGAAACATTAACAAAGCTGTTTACAGTTTCTAAGCTATGTTTTCTCGGTTTTAGGACAAATAGGAATAAGTGTTTTTTCAACTCTCAGAATCCATCTCAAGCTCTTATAATTAGTCATTTACATTGGATTATGATACTTTTTAACCCTATTAACACTAACAAAGCTGTTTACAGCTTCTAACTCCTGTTTTCTTGGTTTTAGCCGGTTTTGAGACAAAATGGGTATAAGTGTTTTTTAAACTCTCCAAAACCATCTCAAACTCATATAATTTATCAGTTGCATTGGATTGTGATACATTTTAACTATAGAAACATTAATAAAGCTGTTTACAGTTTCTATGCTATGTTTTCTCGGTTTTAGGACAAATAGGAATAAGTGTTTTTTTAACTCTCCGAATCCATCTCAAGCTCTTATAATTAGTCATTTACATTGGATTATGATACTTTTTAACCCTAGAAAGACTAACAAAGCTGTTTACAGCTTCTAAGCCCAGTTTTCTCGGTTTTAGCCGGTTTTAAGACAAAATGGGTATAAGTGTTTTTTAAACTCTCCAAATCCATCTCAAACTCATATAATTTGTCAGTTGCATTGGATTGTGATACATTTTAACTATAGAAACATTAACAAAGCTGTTTACAGTTTCTAAGCTATGTTTTCTCGGTTTTAGGACAAATAGGAATAAGTGTTTTTTCAACTCTCCGAATCCATCTCAAGCTCTTATAATTAGTCATTTACATTGGATTATGATACTTTTTAACCCTATTAACACTAACAAAGCTGTTTACAGCTTCTAACTCCTGTTTTCTTGGTTTTAGCCGGTTTTGAGACAAAATGGGTATAAGTGTTTTTTAAACTCTCCAAAACCATCTCAAACTCATATAATTTATCAGTTGCATTGGATTGTGATACATTTTAACTATAGAAACATTAATAAAGCTGTTTACAGTTTCTATGCTATGTTTTCTCGGTTTTAGGACAAATAGGAATAAGTGTTTTTTTAACTCTCCGAATCCATCTCAAGCTCTTATAATTAGTCATTTACATTGGATTATGATACTTTTTAACCCTAGAAAGACTAACAAAGCTGTTTACAGCTTCTAAGCCCAGTTTTCTCGGTTTTAGCCGGTTTTAAGACAAAATGGGTATAAGTGTTTTTTAAACTCTCCAAATCCATCTCAAACTCATATAATTTGTCAGTTGCATTGGATTGTGATACATTTTAACTATAGAAACATTAACAAAGCTGTTTACAGTTTCTAAGCTATGTTTTCTCGGTTTTAGGACAAATAGGAATAAGTGTTTTTTCAACTCTCCGAATCCATCTCAAGCTCTTATAATTAGTCATTTACATTGGATTATGATACTTTTTAACCCTATTAACACTAACAAAGCTGTTTACAGCTTCTAACCCATGTTTTCTTGGTTTTAGCCGGTTTTGAGACAAAATGGGTATAAGTGTTTTTTAAACTCTCCAAAACCATCTCAAACTCATATAATTTATCAGTTGCATTGGATTGTGATACATTTTAACTATAGAAACATTAACAAAGCTGTTTACAGTTTCTAAGCTATGTTTTCTCGGTTTTAGGACAAAATAGGAATAAGTGTTTTTTTAACTCTCCAAATCCATCTCAAGCTCTTATAATTAGTCATTTACATTGGATTATGATACTTTTTAACCCTAGAAAGACTAACAAAGCTGTTTACAGCTTCTGAGCCCCGTTTTCTCGGTTTTAGCCGGTTTTAAGACAAAATGGGTATAAGTGTTTTTTAAACTCTCCAAATCCATCTCAAACTCATATAATTTGTCAGTTGCATTGGATTGTGATACATTTTAACTATAGAAACATTAACAAAGCTGTTTACAGTTTCTAAGCTATGTTTTCTCGGTTTTAGGACAAATAGGAATAAGTGTTTTTTCAACTCTCCGAATCCATCTCAAGCTCTTATAATTAGTCATTTACTTTGGATTATGATACTTTTTAACCCTATTAACACTAACAAAGCTGTTTACAGCTTCTAACTCCTGTTTTCTTGGTTTTAGCCGGTTTTGAGACAAAATGGGTATAAGTGTTTTTTAAACTCTCCAAAACCATCTCAAACTCATATAATTTATCAGTTGCATTGGATTGTGATACATTTTAACTATAGAAACATTAATAAAGCTGTTTACAGTTTCTATGCTATGTTTTCTCGGTTTTAGGACAAATAGGAATAAGTGTTTTTTTAACTCTCCGAATCCATCTCAAGCTCTTATAATTAGTCATTTACATTGGATTATGATACTTTTTAACCCTAGAAAGACTAACAAAGCTGTTTACAGCTTCTAAGCCCAGTTTTCTCGGTTTTAGCCGGTTTTAAGACAAAATGGGTATAAGTGTTTTTTAAACTCTCCAAATCCATCTCAAACTCATATAATTTGTCAGTTGCATTGGATTGTGATACATTTTAACTATAGAAACATTAACAAAGCTGTTTACAGTTTCTAAGCTATGTTTTCTCGGTTTTAGGACAAATAGGAATAAGTGTTTTTTCAACTGTCCGAATCCATCTCAAGCTCTTATAATTAGTCATTTACATTGGATTATGATACTTTTTAACCCTATTAACACTAACAAAGCTGTTTACAGCTTCTAACTCCTGTTTTCTTGGTTTTAGCCGGTTTTGAGACAAAATGGGTATAAGTGTTTTTTAAACTCTCCAAAACCATCTCAAACTCATATAATTTATCAGTTGCATTGGATTGTGATACATTTTAACTATAGAAACATTAATAAAGCTGTTTACAGTTTCTATGCTATGTTTTCTCGGTTTTAGGACAAATAGGAATAAGTGTTTTTTTAACTCTCCGAATCCATCTCAAGCTCTTATAATTAGTCATTTACATTGGATTATGATACTTTTTAACCCTAGAAAGACTAACAAAGCTGTTTACAGCTTCTAAGCCCAGTTTTCTCGGTTTTAGCCGGTTTTAAGACAAAATGGGTATAAGTGTTTTTTAAACTCTCCAAATCCATCTCAAACTCATATAATTTGTCAGTTGCATTGGATTGTGATACATTTTAACTATAGAAACATTAACAAAGCTGTTTACAGTTTCTAAGCTATGTTTTCTCGGTTTTAGGACAAATAGGAATAAGTGTTTTTTCAACTCTCCGAATCCATCTCAAGCTCTTATAATTAGTCATTTACATTGGATTATGATACTTTTTAACCCTATTAACACTAACAAAGCTGTTTACAGCTTCTAACCCATGTTTTCTTGGTTTTAGCCGGTTTTGAGACAAAATGGGTATAAGTGTTTTTTAAACTCTCCAAAACCATCTCAAACTCATATAATTTATCAGTTGCATTGGATTGTGATACATTTTAACTATAGAAACATTAACAAAGCTGTTTACAGTTTCTAAGCTATGTTTTCTCGGTTTTAGGACAAAATAGGAATAAGTGTTTTTTTAACTCTCCAAATCCATCTCAAGCTCTTATAATTAGTCATTTACATTGGATTATGATACTTTTTAACCCTAGAAAGACTAACAAAGCTGTTTACAGCTTCTGAGCCCCGTTTTCTCGGTTTTAGCCGGTTTTAAGACAAAATGGGTATAAGTGTTTTTTAAACTCTCCAAATCCATCTCAAACTCATATAATTTGTCAGTTGCATTGGATTGTGATACATTTTAACTATAGAAACATTAACAAAGCTGTTTACAGTTTCTAAGCTATGTTTTCTCGGTTTTAGGACAAATAGGAATAAGTGTTTTTTCAACTCTCCGAATCCATCTCAAGCTCTTATAATTAGTCATTTACTTTGGATTATGATACTTTTTAACCCTATTAACACTAACAAAGCTGTTTACAGCTTCTAACTCCTGTTTTCTTGGTTTTAGCCGGTTTTGAGACAAAATGGGTATAAGTGTTTTTTAAACTCTCCAAAACCATCTCAAACTCATATAATTTATCAGTTGCATTGGATTGTGATACATTTTAACTATAGAAACATTAATAAAGCTGTTTACAGTTTCTATGCTATGTTTTCTCGGTTTTAGGACAAATAGGAATAAGTGTTTTTTTAACTCTCCGAATCCATCTCAAGCTCTTATAATTAGTCATTTACATTGGATTATGATACTTTTTAACCCTAGAAAGACTAACAAAGCTGTTTACAGCTTCTAAGCCCAGTTTTCTCGGTTTTAGCCGGTTTTAAGACAAAATGGGTATAAGTGTTTTTTAAACTCTCCAAATCCATCTCAAACTCATATAATTTGTCAGTTGCATTGGATTGTGATACATTTTAACTATAGAAACATTAACAAAGCTGTTTACAGTTTCTAAGCTATGTTTTCTCGGTTTTAGGACAAATAGGAATAAGTGTTTTTTCAACTCTCCGAATCCATCTCAAGCTCTTATAATTAGTCATTTACATTGGATTATGATACTTTTTAACCCTATTAACACTAACAAAGCTGTTTACAGCT
This sequence comes from Camelina sativa, assembly GCF_030686135.1. NCBI lineage: Eukaryota > Viridiplantae > Streptophyta > Magnoliopsida > Brassicales > Brassicaceae > Camelina > Camelina sativa. The sequence continues at coordinate 24,415,799 of NC_141893.1, read as the reverse complement.
TCTAACCCATGTTTTCTTGGTTTTAGCCGGTTTTGAGACAAAATGGGTATAAGTGTTTTTTAAACTCTCCAAAACCATCTCAAACTCATATAATTTATCAGTTGCATTGGATTGTGATACATTTTAACTATAGAAACATTAACAAAGCTGTTTACAGTTTCTAAGCTATGTTTTCTCGGTTTTAGGACAAAATAGGAATAAGTGTTTTTTTAACTCTCCAAATCCATCTCAAGCTCTTATAATTAGTCATTTACATTGGATTATGATACTTTTTAACCCTAGAAAGACTAACAAAGCTGTTTACAGCTTCTGAGCCCCGTTTTCTCGGTTTTAGCCGGTTTTAAGACAAAATGGGTATAAGTGTTTTTTAAACTCTCCAAATCCATCTCAAACTCATATAATTTGTCAGTTGCATTGGATTGTGATACATTTTAACTATAGAAACATTAACAAAGCTGTTTACAGTTTCTAAGCTATGTTTTCTCGGTTTTAGGACAAATAGGAATAAGTGTTTTTTCAACTCTCCGAATCCATCTCAAGCTCTTATAATTAGTCATTTACTTTGGATTATGATACTTTTTAACCCTATTAACACTAACAAAGCTGTTTACAGCTTCTAACCCATGTTTTCTTGGTTTTAGCCGGTTTTGAGACAAAATGGGTATAAGTGTTTTTTAAACTCTCCAAAACCATCTCAAACTCATATAATTTATCAGTTGCATTGGATTGTGATACATTTTAACTATAGAAACATTAACAAAGCTGTTTACAGTTTCTAAGCTATGTTTTCTCGGTTTTAGGACAAAATAGGAATAAGTGTTTTTTTAACTCTCCAAATCCATCTCAAGCTCTTATAATTAGTCATTTACATTGGATTATGATACTTTTTAACCCTAGAAAGACTAACAAAGCTGTTTACAGCTTCTAAGCCCCGTTTTCTCGGTTTTAGCCGGTTTTAAAACAAAATGGGTATAAGTGTTTTTTAAACTCTCCAAATCCATCTCAAACTCATATAATTTGTCAGTTGCATTGGATTGTGATACATTTTAACTATAGAAACATTAACAAAGCTGTTTACAGTTTCTAAGCTATGGTTTCTCGGTTTTAGGACAAATAGGAATAAGTGTTTTTTCAACTCTCCGAATCCATCTCAAGCTCTTATAATTAGTCATTTACATTGGATTATGATACTTTTTAACCCTATTAACACTAACAAAGCTGTTTACAGCTTCTAAGCCCCGTTTTCTCGGTTTTAGCCGGTTTTGAGACAAAATGGGTATAAGTGTTTTTTAAACTCTCCAAAACCATCTCAAACTCATATAATTTATCAGTTGCATTTGATTGTGATACATTTTAACTATAGAAACATTAACAAAGCTGTTTACACTTTCTAAGCTATGTTTTCTCGGTTTTAGGACAAAATAGGAATAAGTGTTTTTTAACTCTCCAAATCCATCTCAAGCTCTTATAATTAGTCATTTACATTGGATTATGATACTTTTTAACCCTAGAAAGACTAACAAAGCTGTTTACAGCTTCTGAGCCCCGTTTTCTCGGTTTTAGCCGGTTTTAAGACAAAATGGGTATAAGTGTTTTTTAAACTCTCCAAATCCATCTCAAACTCATATAATTTGTCAGTTGCATTGGATTGTGATACATTTTAACTATAGAAACATTAACAAAGCTGTTTACAGTTTCTAAGCTATGTTTTCTCGGTTTTAGGACAAAATAGGAATAAGTGTTTTTTTAACTCTCCAAATCCATCTCAAGCTCTTATAATTAGTCATTTACATTGGATTATGATACTTTTTAACCCTAGAAAGACTAACAAAGCTGTTTACAGCTTCTAAGCCCCGTTTTCTCGGTTTTAGCCGGTTTTAAAACAAAATGGGTATAAGTGTTTTTTAAACTCTCCAAATCCATCTCAAACTCATATAATTTATCAGTTGCATTGGATTGTGATACATTTTAACTATAGAAACATTAACAAAGCTGTTTACAGTTTCTAAGCTATGTTTTCTCGGTTTTAGGACAAAATAGGAATAAGTGTTTTTTTAACTCTCCAAATCCATCTCAAGCTCTTATAATTAGTCATTTACATTGGATTATGATACTTTTTAACCCTAGAAAGACTAACAAAGCTGTTTACAGCTTCTAAGCCCCGTTTTCTCGGTTTTAGCCGGTTTTAAAACAAAATGGGTATAAGTGTTTTTTAAACTCTACAAATCCATCTCAAACTCATATAATTTGTCAGTTGCATTGGATTGTGATACATTTTAACTATAGAAACATTAACAAAGCTGTTTACAGTTTCTAAGCTATGTTTTCTCGGTTTTAGGACAAAATAGGAATAAGTGTTTTTTTAACTCTCCAAATCCATCTCAAGCTCTTATAATTAGTCATTTACATTGGATTATGATACTTTTTAACCCTAGAAAGACTAACAAAGCTGTTTACAGCTTCTAAGCCCCGTTTTCTCGGTTTTAGCCGGTTTTAAAACAAAATGGGTATAAATGTTTTTTAAACTCTCCAAATCCATCTCAAACTCATATAATTTGTCAGTTGCATTGGATTGTGATACATTTTAACTATAGAAACATTAACAAAGCTGTTTACAGTTTCTATGCTATGTTTTCTCGGTTTTAGGACAAATAGGAATAAGTGTTTTTTTAACTCTCCGAATCCATCTCAAGCTCTTATAATTAGTCATTTACATTGGATTATGATACTTTTTAACCCTAGAAAGACTAACAAAGCTGTTTACAGCTTCTAAGCCCAGTTTTCTCGGTTTTAGCCGGTTTTAAGACAAAATGGGTATAAGTGTTTTTTAAACTCTCCAAATCCATCTCAAACTCATATAATTTATCAGTTGCATTGGATTGTGATATATTTTAACTATAGAAACATTAACAAAGCTGTTTACAGTTTCTAAGCTATGTTTTCTCGGTTTTAGGACAAAATAGGAATAAGTGTTTTTTTAATTCTCCAAATCCATCTCAAGCTCTTATAATTAGTCATTTACATTGGATTATGATACTTTTTAACCCTAGAAAGACTAACAAAGCTGTTTACAGCTTCTGAGCCCCGTTTTCTCGGTTTTAGCCGGTTTTAAGACAAAATGGGTATAAGTGTTTTTTAAACTCTCCAAATCCATCTCAAACTCATATAATTTGTCAGTTGCATTGGATTGTGATACATTTTAACTATAGAAACATTAACAAAGCTGTTTATAGTTTCTAAGCTATGTTTTCTCGGTTTTAGGACAAATAGGAATAAGTGTTTTTTCAACTCTCAGAATCCATCTCAAGCTCTTATAATTAGTCATTTACATTGGATTATGATACTTTTTAACCCTATTAACACTAACAAAGCTGTTTACAGCTTCTAACCCCTGTTTTCTTGGTTTTAGCCGGTTTTGAGACAAAATGGGTATAAGTGTTTTTTAAACTCCCCAAAACCATCTCAAACTCATATAATTTATCAGTTGCATTGGATTGTGATACATTTTAACTATAGAAACATTAACAAAGCTGTTTACAGTTTCTAAGCTATGTTTTCTCGGTTTTAGGACAAAATAGGAATAAGTGTTTTTTTAACTCTCCAAATCCATCTCAAGCTCTTATAATTAGTCATTTACATTGGATTATGATACTTTTTAACCCTAGAAAGACTAACAAAGCTGTTTACAGCTTCTAAGCCCCGTTTTCTCGGTTTTAGCCGGTTTTAAGACAAAATGGGTATAAGTGTTTTTTAAACTCTCCAAATCCATCTCAAACTCATATAATTTGTCAGTTGCATTGGATTGTGATACATTTTAACTATAGAAACATTAACAAAGCTGTTTACAGTTTCTATGCTATGTTTTCTCGGTTTTAGGACAAATAGGAATAAGTGTTTTTTTAACTCTCCGAATCCATCTCAAGCTCTTATAATTAGTCATTTACATTGGATTATGATACTTTTTAACCCTAGAAAGACTAACAAAGCTGTTTACAGCTTCTAAGCCCCGTTTTCTCGGTTTTAGCCGGTTTTAAGACAAAATGGGTATAAGTGTTTTTTAAACTCTCCAAATCCATCTCAAACTCTTATAATTAGTCAGTTGCATTGGATTGTGATACATTTCTACCCAAGAAACACTAACAAAGTTGTTTGAAGCTTCTAAGCCCTGTTTTCTTGGTTTTAGCCTGTTTTGGGACAAAATTGGTATAAGTGTTTTTTAAACTCTCCAAATCCATCTCAACGTCCTATAACTAGTCATTTACATTGGATTAGGATACATTTTAACCTAGAAACACAAACAAAGCTGTTTACAGCTTCTAAGCCCTGTTTTCTTGGTTTTAGCATGTGTTGGGACAAAATGGGTATAAGTGTTTTTTAAACTCTCCAACTCCATCTCAAACTCTTATAATTAGTCAGTTGCATTGGATTATGATACATTTTAACCCTAGAAGCAGTAACATAGCTGTTTACAGCTTCTAACCCCTGTTTTCTCGGTTTTAGCCTGTTTTGAGACAAAATGGGTATAAGTGTTTTTTAAACTCTCCAAATCCATCTCAAACTCTTATAATTAGTCAGTTGCATTGGATTATGATAAATTTTAACCCTAGAAACAGTAACAAAGGTGGTTACAGCTTCTAAGCCCTATTTGCTCGGTTTTAGCTTGTTTTGGGACAAAATGGGTATAAGTGTTTTTTAAACTCTCCAAATCCATCTCAAACTCTTATAATTAGTCAGTTTTATTGGATTGTGATACATTTTAACCCGAGAAACACTAACAAATCTGTTTACAGGTTCTAAGCATTGTTTCTCGGTTGTAGCCTATTTTCTCGGTTTGAGCCTGTTTTAGGACAAAATGGGTATAAGGGTATTTTAAACTCTCCAAATCTGTAAGTTTAGATTCAAGAAGAAGATAAGAGAAGAAGATATAGTGAAAGAGAAGCAGTTTGCGGTTTAGGGTTGTGTGAGTGAGTAGGAGTGTAAGAGAGAGTATAGAAGAAGAATTCAACTTCTTCATGGGCTGGACAAGGTTATATCTTCACTTGTACGGACGGCCCATAGGTCAATTTGTACGGACAAGGTTGTACGGATGGTGGCTGTACGGTCATGGTGATCATGATCCCAAATTACACTCCCCCTCAAGCTTAGTCATTGGATCCTACGACACAAGCTTGAACCATTGATCACCTACCTCATTAAAAACCTTAGTATAGAAAACCTCTTGGGAAAAACTATACTTAAGGGAAAAAGAGTGTAGGATCTCAAGGTTTGGTGAGGTCCATGAGTCCAAGCTTTGAGTGTATGTACTCACACACTTGAGGGCTGGCCGCCTTGTTGAAAACATCGGCTAGCTGCTTGGAGCTCTCGGTATGGCACGGAAGGATTACGCCTAGTTGGATTTGCTCTCGGACTTTGTGGCAATCAACTTCAATGTGCTTGGTTCTCTCGTGAAACACTGAGTTGGTTGCAATGTGAATAGCTGCTTCATTATCACAGTGCATTGTGATCGGCTTCATAATGTCGACTCCAAGATCTTTGAGTAGGTTCTTAAGCCACATCAATTCTGTAGTCAGCTTGCGCATCGCTCTATACTCGGATTTGGCGCTTGATAGAGACACTACCTTCTGTTTCTTGCTTTTCCATGTTACTAGGTTGCCTCCAAGGAAGGTGCAGTAGCCGCTGGTTGATTTGCGGTCTTCTTTGTCTCCAGCATAGTCCGCGTCACAATATCCCACGAGCTCCGTGTTGTTATTGCACCCCATCCATATTCCTTGGCCCGGCGTTCCTTTAATGTACTTGAGAATCCGGTTGACTATGTTCCAGTGGTGCACCTTTGGAGCTTGCATATGTTGACTAGCCTGGTTCACAGCAAAACAAATATCGGGTCTATTGATGGTCAAGTAAATAAGCTTACCAACCAACTGCCTATATTGTGTCACATTCTTGAACGTTTGGTCCTCGGGCTCCCCCTCACGGCAAACCTTGTAGTTCTCGTCCAATGGTGTAGCGACCGGTCTTGATCCGAGCTTTCCTACTTCATTCAAGAGGTCAATAGCATATTTTTTTTGAGATAGGTATAATCCCTCTTCCGAGCGACACATTTCTATCCCTAGGAAATATTTCAACTCACCAAAGTCCTTAATATCAAAAACTGACTTTAAATATGCCTTAGTTTCTTGAATCCCTACCGTGTCATTCCCGGATATGATTATGTCATCAACATATACAAGAATGACAATGATACCTTGGTCACTTGGGTATGTGAAAAGAGTGTGGTCAGATTCTGATCTCCTGAATCCACGCTTGGTCAAGGTTGAGCTTAGTTTGTGGTACCACGCCCTTGGCGATTGCTTCAGGCCATAAATCTCTTTGTTGAGTTTGAATACCTTGCCAGGACTAACCGCGTCCTCTAGGCCCGGTGGTGGTCTCATGTATACTTCTTCTTCCAGTTCGCCTTGTAGGAACGTATTCTTCACGTCCATCTGCCACAGCTCCCATTTCAGGTTGACGACCAAAGAGAGAACTACACGGACCGTGTGTAGTTTGGCTACCGGGGCAAACGTATCTTGATAGTCCTCCCCGTACGTTTGCGTGAAGCCTCTTGCTACAAGACGAGCTTTGTACCATTCGATCTCCCCGTTACTTCGATATTTGATCGTGAAGATCCATTTGGACGTCACTGCCTTCTTTCCTTTGGGTAGGTCAATCTCGTCCCACGTGTGGTTTTTCTCCATGGCCACTCGTTCGTCTTGAACGGCATCACGCCATACCTTGTGGTCTTTAGCTTCCTCATACGTTTGTGGGATCCAGTGGCTATCAACTTGAGTGAGAAAGACTTGGTGTTCTTCCGGTAAATGGGCTAACGTGCACATGGCTTGAATCGGGTGAGCTACGGCAGCATTGTTGTAGTACACTCGCGTGTTTTGCCAGTGAGATGGTGGGAACTTGAGTCTTTGGCTACGTCTCAAGGGGATAGCTTCCTCACGGCCATCATCTTCATCGTCACTGTCATGTTGCACACTGGTTTCTTCCAGATGAACCTCATCCTCAAGATTCTCCGGGTGAGCCATTTCATGATCGGATGGATCCGGTGGTGTGGATTGGTTGGTAGACTCGCTGGGGCTGCTGTCTATAGGTGGTTCAGGCTCTCCTGGTTGATTTGGCTCGGGTGAAATGGGGGCGTCCCGATCGTTTGAGGCACCTAGCCGTTCGAGGATGACCCGGAGGTTCATTGCCCGATCGGATGCAGAGTTTGATAAGTCTCGTAGGTCTTCCCAATTTTTCTTACTATAGTACCCTTGAGACTCCAAGAACTTCACATCCCGAGAGACTACAACCCTTTTGGCTTCATGATCATAGCATTTATACCCCTTTTGTGTAGTCGAATAGCCGATGAACATTGCTTTGTTGCTTTTGGCCTCAAGTTTATCGCGTAACTCACCTGGTCTCAACACAAAGCAAGTACACCCAAATACTCGTAAGTGATCAAATGTAGGTTTATCATTGTTCAATACCTCAAATGGCGAGAGATCATGTAGGATCTTTGTAGGAATCCGGTTAATGAGGTAGCAGGCTGCAAGTGCTGCGTCTCCCCAAAACCTCCGAGGAACGTTGGTGTGAAACATCATGGACCGGGCGACTTCCATTAGATGTCTGTTCTTTCGTTCAGCCACACCATTTTGTTGTGGAGTATAAGGACAGCTGGTTTGATGAATAATTCCATGGTTGGTCAAGTGTTGTTTGAAGGCATGACTAGTATATTCACCACCATTGTCTGACCTTAAGATTTTGATCTTAGCATTGGAATGGTTAGTTACATACTTTTGAAAACTAATAAAAGCTTCAAGGACTCTATCCTTAGTAGGTAAAAGAGTTAACCAGGTATATTTAGACTTCTCATCAATAAAAGTGACAAAATACTTTTGATTTTCTCTAGATAGACAAGGTGATGTCCAAACATCAGAATGAACCAAATCAAAACAATTTTCTTAAATAGTAATAGACTTAGGAAAAACAGATTTGCAATGTTTACCAAGAATACAAGCCTCACACTCATCATTTTTAAAAGAAATATTAGGAAACATCAGATTTAAAGCTCTAGTATGAGGATGTCCTAGCCTAGCATGTAAAATAGAATCACTAGGTTTAATAATAGCCGACTTAAAACAAGATGCAGAAGAAGAAGATAGGTTCAAGTCCTCAAGCACATAAAGGTCATCCTTGGAACCTCCTTGGACAAGAACTTTACTTGTCTCAATATCCTGAAAATGAACTTGTTAGGGCCAAATATTGCATAACAATTTAAATCAGTGGTGGCCCTCTTAACTAAGAGTAAGTTAGATGTGAAATTTGGCATATACAAGGCTTTAGTGTCCTTATCAAACAATATCAAATTTCCTATGCCCTTAACTGGTACCTTTTCACCATTAGCTATCACAACATTACCATTAGCAGGTTTAATATCACTAATCAACCTAGAATCACTAATCATATGATGTGATGCACCAGAATCAACTATAAGCGGTTTAGCTTGATTTAGAGCAAGATAGGAGTTACCGGAGTTTTCTTTTAGGGCCTTAATGAGGGCGTCGAGGTCAGACTTCCTCACAAGGTCAGTGTTGGCTGCTAGGGCAGTTCCGTTCAGGTCAGACTCTCGTGGGTTTGCCTCGGCGCTTGGTGGCTCCACAGTCGCTTGATGAGCTCTTGGTGCCCCACAGTTGTTCATAGATCGGTTGGTTCGGAGATGTGGGTGGAGAATCCAACACTGATTCTTGAAGTGGCCCGGCTTCTTATAATGGTTGCATACTGGAGGGTTCTTGTCGTCACCTCGGTATTAGCCCTTGTTTGCGGTTGCTCCATCAGCCTTGTTAGCGGTTATAAGCTCCCCCTTGCTTCCAAACAGCCCCATGGACCCATGTTCCTTTTGAATCTGGCTGCACACGTCCTCTAGGCTACGGAGCTTGTCTGACCTCAATATGTGCTTGATGAGGTCGTTGTAGGATGGGTTTATGAGGTCCCACTGGGTGCTTGATGAGGTGCTTGATGAGGTCCCACTGGGTGTGCCATTTAGCGTGAGGAGGAGGCCGAACACCTTGTCTTGCTTGCGCCTCTCGTTCAAGATGGCCGGATCAAGTGTAGCCGGCCTAAGCATCTCAAGCTCTGCCCAAAGGGACCGAAACTTCCCAAAGTGTTTCGTGAACTCCATGTCTTCTTGGCTTAGGTTGTTGATGGCTCTCTTGATCTCAAATACTCGATTTAGGTTGGTAGTGTTACCAAAAACATTCTTCAAGGTATCCCATAGATCCTTGGCCGTTTCACAATACGAGTAGGCCTCGAGTATTGGAGCATCGAGAGAGTTTTGTATGATGGCTAGAACACTTTGGTCCTCTTGAAACCATTTTTCTTCACCACTTGCGGCTACAGCTTTGCCGTCTTCGGTTGGCTCTCCTTTTGGAGCTTCACTTGATGTAATTTGGGTCCAAAGCCCTCGGCCGCATAGAGCCGTCTTTGTGGTCCTTGCCCACAACAAATAGTTCTCTCCTTTGAGAGTAACTGGAACAATCAGGGTCTTGGTGCCTTCCATGGAGTTGTGTCCGCTGGTCAATGCTATTATCCAACGGTTAAAGAGGAATGACTTTCAAGTCGGAACGAGAATGAAGAGAGATATGAAGCGGAAGTATAAGGTGGGTGAGAAGTTAAGACTTAGGAGCGAAATAGCTCTGATACCATGTAAGTTTAGATTCAAGAAGAAGATAAGAGAAGAAGATATAGTGACAGAGAAGCAGTTTGCGGTTTAGGGTTGTGTGAGTGAGTAGGAGTGTAAGAGAGAGTATAGAAGAAGAATTCAACTTCTTCATGGGCTGGACAAGGTTATATTTTCACTTGTACGGACGGCCCATAGGTCAACTTGTACGGACAAGGTTGTACGGATGGTGGCTGTACGGTCATGGTGATCATGATCCCAAATTACAAAATCCATCTCAAACTCTTATAATTAGTCAGTTGCATTGGATTATGATACATTTTAACCATAATAACATAAGAAAGCTGTTTTGAGCTTCTAACCCCTATTTTCTCGGTTTTAGCCTATTTTCTCGGTTTTAGCCTGTTTTGGGACAAAATAGGAAGAAGTGTTTTTTAATCTCTCCAAATCCATCACAAGCTATTATTATAAGTCATTTACATTGGATTATGATACATTTTAACCCTAGAAACACTAACAAAGCTATTTACAGCTTCTAAGCCTTGTTTTCTCGGTTTTAGCCTATTTTGAGACATAATGGGTATAAGTGTTTTTTAAACTCTACAAATCCATCTCAAACTCATATAATTTGCCAGTTGCATTGGATTGTGATACATTTTAACTATAGAAACACTAACATAGCTGTTTACAGTTTCAAAGCTACGTTTTCTCGGTTTTAGGACAAAATAGGAATAAGTGTTCTTTAAACTCTCCAAATCCATCTCAATCTCCTATAATTAGTCATTTACATTGGATTATGGTTCATTTTAACCCTAGAAACACAAACAAAGCTGTTTACAGCTTCTAAGCTCTGTTGTTTTGGTTTTAGCCTGTTTTGGGACAAAATGGGTATAAGTGTTTTTTAAACTCTCCAACTCTATCTCAAACTCTTATAATTAGTCAGTTGCATTGGATTATGATACATTTTAACCCTAGAAACAGTAACATAGCTGTTTACAGCTTCTAACCCCTGTTTTCTCGGTTTTAGCCTGTTTTGAGACAAAATGGGTATAAATGTTTTTTAAACTCTCCAAATCCATCTCAAACTCTTATAATTAGTCAGTTGCATTGGATTGTGATACATTTTAACCCAAAAAACACTAACAAAGCTGTTTACAGGTTCTAAGCATTGTTTTCTCGGTTGTAGCCTATTTTCTCGGTTTGAGCCTGTTTTGGGACAAAATGGGTATAAGGGTATTTTAAACTCTCCAAATCCATCTCAAACTCTTATAATTAGTCAGTTGCATTGGATTATGATACATTTTAACCATAATAACATAAGAAAGCTGTTTTGAGCTTCTAACCCCTATTTTCTCGGTTTTAGCCTATTTTCTCGGTTTTAGCCTGTTTTGGGACAAAATAGGAAGAAGTGTTTTTTAATCTCTCCAAATCCATCACAAGCTATTATTATCAGTCATTTACATTGGATTATGATACATTTTAACCCTAGAAACACTAACAAAGCTATTTACAGCTTCTGAGCCTTGTTTTCTCGGTTTTAGCCTATTTTGAGACATAATGGGTATAAGTGTTTTTTAAACTCTACAAATCCATCTCAAACTCATATAATTTGCCAGTTGCATTGGATTGTGATACATTTTAACTATAGAAACACTAACATAGCTGTTTACAGTTTCAAAGCTACGTTTTCTCGGTTTTAGGACAAAATAGGAATAAGTGTTCTTTAAACTCTCCAAATCCATCTCAATCTCCTATAATTAGTCATTTACATTGGATTATGGTTCATTTTAACCCTAGAAACACAAACAAAGCTGTTTACAGCTTCTAAGCTCTATTGTTTTGGTTTTAGCCTGTTTTGGGACAAAATGGGTATAAGTGTTTTTTAATCTCTCCAACTCTATCTCAAACTCTTATAATTAGTCAGTTGCATTGGATTATGATACATTTTAACCCTAGAAACAGTAACATAGCTGTTTACAGCTTCTAACCCCTGTTTTCTCGGTTTTAGCCTGTTTTGAGACAAAATGGGTATAAATGTTTTTTAAACTCTCCAAATCCATCTCAAACTCTTATAATTAGTCAGTTGCACTGGATTGTGATACATTTTAACCAAAAAAACACTAACAAAGCTGTTTACAGGTTCTAAGCATTGTTTTCTCGGTTGTAGCCTATTTTCTCGATTTGAGCCTGTTTTGGGACAAAAATGGGTATAAGGGTATTTTAAACTCTCCAAATCCATCTCAAACTCTTATAATTAGTCAGTTGCATTGGATTATGATACATTTTAACCATAATAACATAAGAAAGCTGTTTTGAGCTTCTAACCCCTATTTTCTCGGTTTTAGCCTATTTTCTCGGTTTTAGCCTGTTTTGGGACAAAATAGGAAGAAGTGTTTTTTAATCTCTCCAAATCCATCACAAGCTATTATTATCAGTCATTTACATTGGATTATGATACATTTTAACTCTAGAAACACTAACAAAGCTATTTACAGCTTCTGAGCCTTGTTTTCTCGGTTTTAGCCTATTTTGAGACATAATGGGTATAAGTGTTTTTTAAACTCTACAAATCCATCTCAAACTCATATAATTCGCCAGTTGCATTGGATTGTGATACATTTTAACTATAGAAACACTAACATAGCTGTTTACAGTTTCAAAGCTACATTTTCTCGGTTTTAGGACAAAATAGGAATAAGTGTTCTTTAAACTCTCCAAATCCATCTCAATCTCCTATAATTAGTCATTTACATTGGATTATGGTTCATTTTAACCCTAGAAACACAAACAAAGCTGTTACAGCTTCTAAGCTCTGTTGTTTGGTTTTAGCCTGTTTTGGGACAAAATGGGTATAAGTGTTTTTTAAACTCTCCAACTCTATCTCAAACTCTTATAATTAGTCAGTTGCATTGGATTATGATACATTTTAACCCTAGAAACAGTAACATAGCTGTTTACAGCTTCTAACCCCTGTTTTCTCGGTTTTAGCCTGTTTTGAGACAAAATGGGTATAAATGTTTTTTAAACTCTCCAAATCCATCTCAAACTCTTATAATTAGTCAGTTGCATTGGATTGTGATACATTTTAACCCAAAAAACACTAACAAAGCTGTTTACAGGTTCTAAGCATTGTTTTCTCGGTTGTAGCCTATTTTCTCGGTTTGAGCCTGTTTTGGGACAAAATGGGTATAAGGGTATTTTAAACTCTCCAAATCCATCTCAAACTCTTATAATTAGTCAGTTGCATTGGATTATGATACATTTTAACCATAATAACATAAGAAAGCTGTTTTGAGCTTCTAACCCCTATTTTCTCGGTTTTAGCCTGTTTTGGGACAAAATAGGAAGAAGTGTTTTTTAATCTCTCCAAATCCATCACAAGCTATTATTATCAGTCATTTACATTGGATTATGATACATTTTAACCCTAGAAACACTAACAAAGCTATTTACAGCTTCTGAGCCTTGTTTTCTCGGTTTTAGCCTATTTTGAGACATAATGGGTATAAGTGTTTTTTAAACTCTACAAATCCATCTCAAACTCATATAATTTGCCAGTTGCATTGGATTGTGATACATTTTAACTATAGAAACACTAATATAGCTGTTTACAGTTTCAAAGCTATGTTTTCTCGGTTTTAGGACAAAATAGGAATAAGTGTTTTTTAAACTCTCCAAATCCATCTCAATCTCCTATAATTAGTCATTTACATTGGATTATGTACATTTTAACCCTAGAAACACAAACAAAGCTGTTTATAGCTTCTAACCCCTGTTTTCTTGGTTTTAGCCGGTTTTGAGACAAAATGTGTATAAGTGTTTTTTAAACTCTCCAAATCCATCTCAAACTCTTATAATTTGTCAGTTGCATTGGATTGTGATACATTTTAACTATAGAAACATTAACAAAGCTGTTTACAGTTTCTAAGCTATGTTTTCTCGGTTTTAGGACAAAATAGGATAAGTGTTTTTTTAACTCTCCAAATCCATCTCAATCTCCTATAATTAGTCAGTTGCATTGGATTGTGATACATTTTAACTATAGAAACATTAACAAAGCTGTTTACAGTTTCTAAGCTATGTTTTCTCGGTTTTAGGACAAAATAGGAATAAGTGTTTTTTTAACTCTCCAAATCCATCTCAAACTCTTATAATTAGTCAGTTTTATTGGATTGTGATACATTTTAACCCGAGAAACACTAACAAATATGTTTACAGGTTCTAAGCATTGTTTCTCGGTTGTAGCCTATTTTCTCGGTTTGAGCCTGTTTTAGGACAAAATGGGTATAAGGGTATTTTAAACTCTCCAAATCCATCTCAAACTCTTATAATTAGTCAGTTGCATTGGATTATGATACATTTTAACCATAATAACATAAGAAAGCTGTTTTGAGCTTCTAACCCCTATTTTCTCGGTTTTAGCCTATTTTCTCGGTTTTAGCCTGTTTTGGGACAAAATAGGAAGAAGTGTTTTTTAATCTCTCCAAATCCATCACAAGCTATTATTATCAGTCATTTACATTGGATTATGATACATTTTAACCCTCGAAACACTAACAAAGCTATTTACAGCTTCTAAGCCTTGTTTTCTCGGTTTTAGCCTATTTTGAGACATAATGGGTATAAGTGTTTTTTAAACTCTACAAATCCATCTCAAACTCATATAATTTGCCAGTTGCATTGGATTGTGATACATTTTAACTATAAAAACACTAACATAGCTGTTTACAGTTTCAAAGCTACGTTTTCTCGGTTTTAGGTCAAAATAGGAATAAGTGTTCTTTAAACTCTCCAAATCCATCTCAATATCCTATAATTAGTCATTTACATTGGATTATGGTTCATTTTAATCCTAGAAACACAAACAAAGCTGTTTACAGCTTCTAAGCTCTGTTGTTTTGGTTTTAGCCTGTTTTGGGACAAAATGGGTATAAGTGTTTTTTAAACTCTCCAACTCTATCTCAAACTCTTATAATTAGTCAGTTGCATTGGATTATGATACATTTTAACCCTCGAAACAGTAACATAGCTGTTTACAGCTTCTAACCCCTGTTTTCTCGGTTTTAGCCTGTTTTGAGACAAAATGGGTATAAATGTTTTTTAAACTCTCCAAATCCGTCTCAACTCTTATAATTAGTCAGTTGCATTTGATTATGATACATTATAACCCTAGAAACAGTAACAAAGCTAGTTACAGCTTCTAAGCCCTGTTTTCTCGGTTTTAGCTTGTTTTGGGACAAAATGGGTATAAGTGTTTTTTAAACTCTCCAAATCCATCTCAAACTCTTATAATTAGTCAGTTGCATTGGATTGTGATACATTTTAACCCAAAAAACACTAACAAAGCTGTTTACAGGTTCTAAGCATTGTTTTCTCGGTTGTAGCCTATTTTCTCGGTTTGAGCCTGTTTTGGGACAAAATGGGTATAAGGGTATTTTAAACTCTCCAAATCCATCTCAAACTCTTATAATTAGTCAGTTGCATTGGATTATGATACATTTTAACCATAATAACATAAGAAAGCTGTTTTGAGCTTCTAACTCCTATTTTCTCGTTTTAGCCTATTTTCTCGGTTTTAGCCTGTTTTGGGACAAAATAGGAAGAAGTGTTTTTTAATCTCTCCAAATCCATCACAAGCTATTATTATCAGTCATTTACATTGGATTATGATACATTTTAACCCTAGAAACACTAACAAAGCTATTTACAGCTTCTGAGCCTTGTTTTCTCGGTTTTAGCCTATTTTGAGACATAATGGGTATAGTGTTTTTTAAACTCTACAAATCCATCTCAAACTCATATAATTTGCCAGTTGCATTGGATTGTGATACATTTTAACTATAGAAACACTAACATAGCTCTTTACAGTTTCAAAGCTACGTTTTCTCGGTTTTAGGACAAAATAGGAATAAGTATTTTTTAAACTCTCCAAATCCATCTCAATCTCCTATAATTAGTCATTTACATTGGATTATGGTACGTTTTAACCCTAGAAACACAAACAAAGCTGTTTACAGCTTCTAACCCCTGTTTTCTTGGTTTTAGCCGGTTTTGAGACAAAATGGGTATAAGTGTTTTTTAAACTCTCCAAATCCATCTCAAACTCTTATAATTTGTCAGTTGCATTGGATTGTGATACATTTTAACTATAGAAACATTAACAAAGCTGTTTACAGTTTCTAAGCTATGTTTTCTCGGTTTTAGGACAAAATAGGAATAAGTGTTTTTTAACTCTCCAAATCCATCTCAATCTCCTATAATTAGTCAGTTGCATTGGATTGTGACACATTTTAACTATAGAAACATTAACAAAGCTGTTTACAGTTTCTAAGCTATGTTTTCTCGGTTTTAGGACAAAATAGGAATAAGTGTTTTTTTAACTCTCAAATCCATTTAAATTTCTTATAATTAGTCATTTACATTGGATTATGGTACGTTTTAACCCTAGAAACACAAACAAAGCTGTTTACAGCTTCTAACCCCTGTTTTCTTGGTTTTAGCCGGTTTTGAGACAAAATGGGTATAAGTGTTTTTTAAACTCTCCAAATCCATCTCAAACTCTTATAATTTGTCAGTTGCATTGGATTGTGATACATTTAACTATAGAAACATTAACAAAGCTGTTTACAGTTTCTAAGCTATGTTTTCTCGGTTTTAGGACAAAATAGGAATAAGTGTTTTTTAACTCTCCAAATCCATCTCAATCTCCTATAATTAGTCAGTTGCATTGGATTGTGATACATTTTAACTATAGAAACATTAACAAAGCTGTTTACAGTTTCTAAGCTATGTTTTCTCGGTTTTAGGACAAAATAGGAATAAGTGTTTTTTTAACTCTCCAAATCCATCTCAAACTCTTATAATTAGTCAGTTTTATTGGATTGTGATACATTTTAACCCGAGAAACACTAACAAATATGTTTACAGGTTCTAAGCATTGTTTCTCGGTTGTAGCCTATTTTCTCGGTTTGAGCCTGTTTTAGGACAAAATGGGTATAAGGGTATTTTAAACTCTCCACCAAATCCATCTCAAACTCTTATAATTAGTCAGTTGCATTGGATTATGATACATTTTAACCATAATAACATAAGAAAGCTGTTTTGAGCTTCTAACCCCTATTTCTCGGTTTTAGCCTATTTCTCGGTTTTAGCCTGTTTTGGGACAAAATAGGAAGAAGTGTTTTTTAATCTCTCCAAATCCATCACAAGCTATTATTATCAGTCATTCACATTGGATTATGATACATTTTAACCCTAGAAACACTAACAAAGCAATTTACAGCTTCTAAGCCTTGTTTTCTCGGTTTTAGCCTATTTTGAGACATAATGGGTATAAGTGTTTTTTAAACTCTACAAATCCATCTCAAACTCATATAATTTGCCAGTTGCATTGGATTGTGATACATTTTAACTATAGAAACACTAACATAGCTGTTTACAGTTTCAAAGCTACGTTTTCTCGGTTTTATGACAAAATAGGAATAAGTGTTCTTTAAACTCTCCAAATCCATCTCAATCTCCTATAATTAGTCATTTACATTGGATTATGGTTCATTTTCACCCTAGAAACACAAACAAAGCTGTTTACAGCTTCTAAGCTCTGTTGTTTTGGTTTTAGCCTATTTTGGGATAAAATGGGTATAAGTGTTTTTTAAACTCTCCAACTCTATCTCAAACTCTTATAATTAGTCAGTTGCATTGGATTATGATACATTTTAACCCTAGAAACAGTAACATAGCTGTTTACAGCTTCTAACCCCTGTTTTCTCGGTTTTAGCCTGTTTTGAGACAAATGGGTATAAATGTTTTTTAAACTCTCCAAATCCATCTCAAACTCTTATAATTAGTCAGTTGCATTGGATTATGATACATTATAACCCTAGAAACAGTAACAAAGCTGGTTACAGCTTCTAAGCCCTATTTTCTCGGTTTTTGCTTGTTTAGGGACAAAATGGGTATAAGTGTTTTTTAAACTCTCCAAATCCATCTTAAACTCTTATAATTAGTCAGTTGCATTGGATTGTGATACATTTTAACCCGAGAAACACTAAAAAAGCTGTTTACAGGTTCTAAGCATTGTTTTCTCGGTTGTAGCCTATTTTCTCGTTTGAGCCTGTTTTGGGACAAAATGGGTATAAGGGTATTTTAAACTCTCCAAATCCATCTCAAACTCTTATAATTAGTCAGTTGCATTGGATTATGATATATTTTAACCATAATAACATAAGAAAGCTGTTTTGAGCTTTTAACCCCTATTTTCTCAGTTTTAGCCTATTTTCTCGGTTTTAGCCTGTTTTGGGACAAAATAGGAAGAAGTGTTTTTTAATCTCTCCAAATTCATCACAAGCTATTATTATCAGTCAATTACATTGGATTATGATACATTTTAACCCTAGAAACACTAACAAAGCTATTTACAGCTTCTAAGCCATGTTTTCTCGGTTTTAGCCTATTTTGGGACAAAATGGGTATAAGTGTTTTTTAAACTCTCCAAATCCATCTCAAAGTAATATAATTTGCCAGTTGCATTGGATTGTGATACATTTTAACTATAGAAACACTAACATAGCTGTTTACAGTTTCAAAGCTGTGTTTTCTCGGTTTTAGGACAAAATAGGAATAAGTGTTTTTAAACTCTCCAAATCCATCTCAATCTCCTATAATTAGTCATTTACATTGGATTATGGTACATTTTAACCCTAGAAACACAAACAAAGCTGTTTACAGCTTCTAAGCCCTGTTTTTTTGGTTTTAGCCTGTTTTGGGACATAATGGGTATAAGTGTTTTTTAAACTCTCCAAATCCATCTCAAACTCTTATAATTAGTCAGTTGCATTGGATTATGATACATTTTAACCCTAGAAACAGTAACAAAGGTGGTTACAGCTTCTAAGCCCTATTTGCTCGGTTTTAGCTTGTTTTGGGACAAAATGGGTATAAGTGTTTTTTAAACTCTCCAAATCCATCTCAAACTCTTATAATTAGTCATTTTTAATTGATTGTGATACATTTTAACCCGAGAAACACTAACAAATCTGTTTACAGGTTCTAAGCATTGTTTCTCGGTTGTAGCCTATTTTCTCGGTTTGAGCCTGTTTTGGGACAAAATGGTTATAAGGGTATTTTAAACTCTCCAAATCCATCTCAAACTCTTATAATTAGTCAGTTGCATTGGATTATGATACATTTTAACCATAATAACATAAGAAATCTGTTTTGAGCTTCTAACCCCTATTTTCTCGGTTTTAGCCTGTTTTGGGACAAAATAGGAAGAAGGGTTTTTTAATCTCTCCAAATCCATCACAAGCTATTATTATCAGTCATTCACATTGGATTATGATACATTTTAACCCTAGAAACACTAACAAAGCTATTTAAAGCTTCTGAGCCTTGTTTTCTCGGTTTTAGCCTATTTTGAGACATAATGGGTATAAGTGTTTTTTAAACTCTACAAATCCATCTCAAACTCATATAATTTGCCAGTTGCATTGGATTGTGATACATTTTAACTATAGAAACACTAACATAGCTGTTTACAGTTTCAAAGCTACTTTTTCTCGGTTTTAGGACAAAATAGAATAAGTGTTCTTTAAACTCTCCAAATCCATCTCAATCTCCTATAATTAGTCATTTACATTGGATTATGGTTCATTTTAACCCCAGAAACACAAACAAAGCTGTTTACAGCTTCTAAGCTCTGTTGTTTTGGTTTTAGCCTGTTTTGGGACAAAATGGGTATAAGTGTTTTTTAAACTCTCCAACTCTATCTCAAACTCTTATAATTAGTCAGTTGCATTGGATTATGATACATTTTAACCCTAGAAACAGTAACATAGCTGTTTACAGCTTCTAATCCCTGTTTTCCTCGGTTTAGCCTGTTTTGAGACAAAATGGGTATAAATGTTTTTTAAACTCTCCAAATCCATCTCAAACTCTTATAATTAGTCAGTTGCATTGGATTATGATACATTATAACCCTAGAAACAGTAACAAAGCTGGTTACAGCTTCTAAGCCCTATTTTCTCGGTTTTAGCTTGTTTTGGAACAAAATTGGGTATAAGTGTTTTTTAAACTCTCCAAATCCATCTCAAACTCATATAATTTGCCAGTTGCATTGGATTGTGATACATTTTAACTATAGAAACACTAACATAGCCGTTTACAGTTTCAAAGCTATGTTTTCTCGGTTTTAGGACAAAATAGGAATAAGTGTTT
The DNA here is from genome assembly GCF_030686135.1 of Camelina sativa. Classification (NCBI taxonomy): domain Eukaryota; kingdom Viridiplantae; phylum Streptophyta; class Magnoliopsida; order Brassicales; family Brassicaceae; genus Camelina; species Camelina sativa. The sequence goes on along the minus strand of NC_141893.1, from coordinate 24,395,884 downwards.
TTTAAACTCTCCAAATCCATCTCAATCTCCTATAATTAGTCATTTACATTGGATTATGGTACATTTTAACCCTAGAAACACAAACAAAGCTGTTTACAGCTTCTAAGTCCTGTTTTTTTGGTTTTAGCCTGTTTTGGGACATAATGGGTATAAGTGTTTTTTAAACTCTCCAAATCCATCTCAAACTCTTATAATTAGTCAGTTGCATTGGATTATGATACATTTTAACCCTAGAAACAGTAACAAAGGTGGTTACAGCTTCTAAGCCCTATTTGCTCGGTTTTAGCTTGTTTTGGGACAAAATGGGTATAAGTGTTTTTTAAACTCTCCAAATCCATCTCAAACTCTTATAATTAGTCAGTTTTATTGGATTGTGATACATTTTAACCCGAGAAACACTAACAAATCTGTTTACAGGTTCTAAGCATTGTTTCTCGGTTGTAGCCTATTTTCTCGGTTTGAGCCTGTTTTGGGACAAAATGGGTATAAGGGTATTTTAAACTCTCCAAATCCATCTCAAACTCTTATAATTAGTCAGTTGCATTGGATTATGATACATTTTAAACATAATAACATAAGAAAGCTGTTTTGAGCTTCTAACCCCTATTTTCTCGGTTTTAGCCTATTTTCTTGGTTTTAGCCTGTTTTGGGACAACATAGGAAGAAGGGTTTTTTAATCTCTCCAAATCCATCACAAGTTATTATTATCAGTCATTTACATTGGATTATGATACATTTTAACCCTAGAAACACTAACAAAGCTATTTACAGCTTCTAAGCCATGTTTTCTCGGTTTTAGCCTATTTTGAGACATAATGGGTTTAAGTGTTTTTTAAACTCTACAAATCCATCTCAAACTCATATAATTTGCCAGTTGCATTGGATTGTGATAGATTTTAACTATAGAAACACTAACATAGCTGTTTACAGTTTCAAAGCTACGTTTTCTCGGTTTTAGGACAAAATAGGAATAAGTGTTCTTTAAACTTTCCAAATCCATCTCAATCTCCTATAATTAGTCATTTCCATTGGATTATGGTACATTTTAACCCTAGAAACACAAACAAAGCTGCTTACAGCTTCTAAGCTCTGTTGTTTTGGTTTTAGCCTGTTTTGGGACAAAATGGGTACAAGTGTTTTTTAAACTCTCCAACTCTATCTCAAACTCTTTAAATTAGTCAGTTGCATTGGATTATGATACATTTTAACCCTAGAAACTGTAACATAGCTGTTTACAGCTTCTAACCCCTGTTTTCTCGGTTTTAGCCTGTTTTGAGACAAAATGGGTATAAATGTTTTTTAAACTCTCCAAATCCATCTCAAACTCTTATAATTAGTCAGTTGCATTGGATTATGATACATTATAACCCTAGAAACAGTAACAAAGCTGGTTACAGCTTCTAAGCCCTATTTTCTCGGTTTTAGCTTGTTTTGGGACAAAATGGGTATAAGTGTTTTTTAAACTCTCCAACTCCATCTCAAACTCTTATAATTAGTCAGTTGCATTGGATTATGATACATTTTAACCCTAGAAACAGTAACAAAGCTGTTTACAGCTTCTTACCCCTGTTTTCTCGGTTTTAGCCTGTTTTGAGACAAAATGGGTATAAGTGTTTTTTAAACTCTCCAACTCCATCTCAAACTCTTATAATTTGTCAGTTGCATTGGATCATGATATATTTTAACCATAAAAACACTAACAAAGCTATTTTGAACTTTTGACCCCTATTTTCTTGGTTTAAGCCTGTTTTGGGACAAAATAGGAAGAAGTGTTTTTTAATCTCTCCAAATCCATCTCAAGCTCTTATAATTAGACATTTACATTGGATTATGATACTTTTTAACCCTAGAAAGACTAACAAAGCTGTTTACAGCTTCTAAGCCCCGTTTTCTCGGTTTTAGCATGTTTTAAGACAAAATGGGTATAAGTGTTTTTTAAACTCTCCAAATCCATCTCAAACTCTTATAATTAGTTAGTTGCATTGGATTGTGATACATTTCAACCCGAGAAATACTAACAAAGCTGTTTGAAGCTTCTAAGCCCTGTTTTCTTGGTTTTAGCCTGTTTTGGGACAAAATTGGTATAAGTTTTTTTTAAACTCTCCAAATCCATCTCAACCTCCTATAACTAGTCATTTACATTGGATTAGGATACATTTTAACCCTAGAAACACAAACAAAGCTATTTACAGCTTCTAAGCCCTGTTTTCTTGGTTTTAGCCTGTTTTGGGACAAAATGGGTATAAGTGTTTTTTAAACTCTCCAACTCCATCTCAAACTCTTATAATTAGTCAGTTGCATTGGATTATGATACATTTTAACACTAGAAACAGTAACATAGCTGTTTACAGCTTCTTAACCCTGTTTTCTCGGTTTTAGCCTGTTTTGAGACAAAATGGGTATAAGTGTTTTTTAAACTCTCTGTGAGACCTTGGTTGGTGAAGAATGAGACAACCAAGGGAAGGAGCTGTCCCTTTCACCATACACCCACTTGTGCACCAACGGCTATATGTCACTCTCACCTCTCATTTATCTCAAACGGCCATATACATTTGTTCTCCTATATTAAGCATTGTAATCTCTCATTTTGTAACATATAACAATATTATCTAATAGAAGAGAATCCGATTTCCCCTCTCTACTTGTGTTCTTGTTCATATTCACAATGTAGATTGTTTAGGTGATTAGCGGTTAGGGGCTGCCCTTATGGCAGCCTAATTCTCTTCTCAAACCCACCTAAACTCTTCTTTATTTACTGCTTTACTTAGCCTAGATTACTGATTCTAATCCTCCTTCTCCTAAGTACACAAACTCTAAGTGTTGTGATACTAGAAGGGGATAGTCTCAAACTAGTGCTTCTCCTAGGTAGGATCCGCTTACTCTCTAGTATTTGGGTTCTATTTAGCTAGTTTATGGGGAGTTCATCACAAGTTGATGTTCTCTCCTCCCCCTTGAGAATGGGTTAGTTTGTTGTGGGTAAAGGGGGATTCATTCACCAAGTGTTTGTCTACCCTCTCTTGTGAGCTTTGTCTCATAAATCCCAACATGGTATCAGAGCAGGTTCTGTTCTTGGTGATTCAAACTCATTCTCAATGTCGTTTTCTTAGGAGTTAGCTTAGTTAAAGTTTTAATCCTAGCTTAGGTGTTAATTCGCTTAGCTTAGTTCTTTAAAGCTTTAATTTTGCTTTTGTTGTTAAATCGATTCTCTAGCAGCTCATTGTTGAGTAAGCTTGGTCTCTTGTCTTGTTAGAATTTGTAGACCAAGTGTGTGAAAGAAATCGATTTTAAAACCTCATCTTTAGGCTTACCGATTTGGTGAAAGCTTGGGTTTAAATGAGGTGGTGATGAACCAAGGAGCAAATCGGTTTTGTTCTTGGTAAGGATTCACGTTTTTGTGTGCTTGTATGAGCCACGAAATTCTTAGGATTTAATTCTCTTAAGATTTAGTTAATTTTCCTTTAAAGGTTTAATTTTGCTTTTGTTAAATTTCCTTTAAAGTTTAATTACTAAATCACTTCTTCTTCTTCTCAAGGTTGAGAAAGCTTTGTCTCTGGCCATATGGTGTGTCCAGATTCGAGTTTGGGGAAGAGAGAGTTCTTGTTTTTAGCATGTATGGCCCGCTTGGTCAAATAGATTCAAGTTGGTCCAAGATGCATTCTTTTAACCAATGGACAAAAGGTTGTTCCAAAGGTGTTTCTTCTTTTATTTGAATTTTGAACATGGAAAGCATCTTCTATATGCTCTTTCGTGATCCTTGAAGGCATTAGACTCTTGGAGAACACCTGTTTAAGTGATTCTACCATGAGAAGTGTCCTAAACCTTTGGAGAAACTAATTTTCCATAAGGTCCATGTGTTTCAGCCATTAAAGCACCAAAAGAGATTGTCTTCTTGGTTGTTCTTGGCTGTCAAAGCTTCTGCAAACTCAAGAAAACAGAGTCTAACTCTGTCCATAGGAACTCTTGAGCTCTATTCTACTCTCCACTCACCTTATACTTCCGCCCATATACTCTACTATACTCTATACTCTTGGTTACTAATTCTCTGGTTACTTATTCTCTAAATTCTATTTTATTTTCAGTAATATTCTATATTCTCTATTCTCTAATCTCTAACAATCTCTTGTTTAGAATCTGTTCCATTGATTTTTTGGTTTCAGTTTCAGCATTGAAGATTGTGTGGAGCTCGCTCACTATCTCAAGAAGAAGAAGTGGCGAGGTTGAAGGCTACAAGATAGCCATGTAAGAGCGCAGCACAATGCCTGGAGTTAGAACCAAGGGCCACCAAGTCTTTGTTAAGCTGGTGGAAGGTGATGAATCAGTCCAAGAGCATGTGTGTTAGTGCCAAGTTGTTGATCGGATGTGCACAATGGTCTTTAGGAAAGGTGATGCACAAGGTTTCAACTGTTGATTGGATGTGCACAAGAACGGTGATGCACAAGGCTTCAACTGAGGTGATGAGGTTTCAGCCCATCATCAAGTAAAGGTTACGGGGGAGATCAAGTGACTTCAGACCGTACCTCACAGATTCTGCTCGGCCACAAGCAAAAGTCTTTACTTAAAGCTCAGCCGAAGCGTCTCAAAGATCGACTCGGACGAAACCCTTCCACTGCGATTCGGCTTCCGCGTTCTTCATTAAAGTTCGAGACCACAGAGTCATCTTGCCAGTGGAAGTGGAATCATACCAATCCGAGCAGCCGTTCGAAAGTTATGTCCGATTCAGTGGGCATGTGTCAGTCTGACAAATAAAACTGACCGGGTTTAAAACCATGGTTAGAGGAGCGGTCTCAAGGAGGAATTCCAAACCGCAACTGTGATCAACTCTCTCCTTCCTATCCATCAAAACACCATAAAGGCTGTGCTCTAAACTCTTCTCTATTTTAATTCATAAATTCTAAAGGATGGAGATCATAAGGAATGTGCTAAAGGCAAGGAGGGCTAAGGAAGTGTAGCGGTTCAAAGGCTTAAAGAGAAAGAGAGCTGGTTCTTGACAAACCAAGATCAATGCGACATCAAGGACCGTGGAGACTACACTCTTTTTACTTAACAAAGTTTTCTCCCAAGTGGTTTTCTTTGTTAAGGTTTTTTAATGAGGTAGTCCTCACGTGTCCACGCTTGATCCTTGGTCCCCATGGTGCCCTGCAGATCAAACGTGCGGGGGAGTATTAGTATATAAGAAGGAGAGGAGAGAGGAGAGGCCGGTAAGGCCGAGCCTTGGAAGAAGAGAAGAAAGGCCGGAAAGGCCATGTAAAGGCCGGTAAGGCCATGTCCGTGTCCGTGAGCGACCATGTACCGTGTCCGGTACCATGTACCGTGTCCGTGAACGGACCCATGTCCGGTGAGCGGCCAGTTAGGCCGTGAACACATTGAAGAGAAGGCCCGTCCGTACAGGCCCGTCCGTACAGGCCCGTCCGTACAGGCCCGTCCGTACAGGCCCGTCCGTACTATTAGTATATATGAAGGAGAAGAGAGAGTGAGGCCGGTGAGGCCGAGCTGCACAAGGAAGAAGAGAGTGGCCGGTAAGGCTGCTAGTACAAGAAGTGTGGCCGGTAAGGCCATGAGTTGTGTGGGAGCGGCCAGTAAGGCCGTGAGCACAATAAGAGTGGCCAATAAGGCCATGTGGGCCGTGAGAACAATGAGAGTGGTCAGCAAGGCCATAAGAGCAATGTGAGAAGAATTGTGAAGTAAAGGCCTTATAAGAAGAAGAGGCCCAAGAAGAAGTTAAATGTCTCACAAAGGGAAAAGAAGGGAAGGAAGGAAGCATGTGAGACCTTGGTTGGTGAAGAATGAGACAACCAAGGGAAGGAGCTGTCCCTTTCACCATACACCCACTTGTGCACCAACGGCTATATGTCACTCTCACCTCTCATTTATCTCAAACGGCCATATACATTTGTTCTCCTATATTAAGCATTGTAATCTCTCATTTTGTAACATATAACAATATTATCTAATAGAAGAGAATCCGATTTCCCCTCTCTACTTGTGTTCTTGTTCATATTCACAATGTAGATTGTTTAGGTGATTAGCGGTTAGGGGCTGCCCTTATGGCAGCCTAATTCTCTTCTCAAACCCACCTAAACTCTTCTTTATTTACTGCTTTACTTAGCCTAGATTACTGATTCTAATCCTCCTTCTCCTAAGTACACAAACTCTAAGTGTTGTGATACTAGAAGGGGATAGTCTCAAACTAGTGCTTCTCCTAGGTAGGATCCGCTTACTCTCTAGTATTTGGGTTCTATTTAGCTAGTTTATGGGGAGTTCATCACAAGTTGATGTTCTCTCCTCCCCCTTGAGAATGGGTTAGTTTGTTGTGGGTAAAGGGGGATTCATTCACCAAGTGTTTGTCTACCCTCTCTTGTGAGCTTTGTCTCATAAATCCCAACACTCTCCAACTCCATCTCAAACTCTTATAATTTGTCAGTTGCATTGGATCATGATATATTTTAACCATAAAAACACTAACAAAGCTATTTTGAGCTCTTGACCCCTATTTTCTCGGTTTTAGCCTGTTTAGGGAAAAAATAGGAAGAAGTGTTTTTTAATCTCTCCAAATCCATCTCAAGCTCTTATAATTAGTCATTTACATTGGATTATGATACTTTTTAACCCTAGAAAGACTAACAAAGCTGGTTACAGCTTCTAAGCCCCGTTTTATCGGTTTTAGCCGGTTTTAAAACAAAATGGGTATAAGTGTTTTTTAAACTCTCCAAATCTATCTCAAACTCATATAATTTGTCAGTTGCACTGGATTGTGATACATTTTAACTATGGAAACATTAACAAAGCTGTTTACAGTTTCTAAGCTATGTTTTCTCGGTTTTAGGACAAATAGGAATAAGTGTTTTTTTAACTCTCCAAATCCATCTCAAGCTCTTATAATTAGTCATTTACATTGGATTATGATACTTTTTAACCCTAGAAAGACTAACAAAGCTGTTTACAGCTTCTAACCCCTGTTTTCTTGGTTTTAGCCGGTTTTGAGACAAAATGGGTATAAGTGTTTTTTAAACTCTCCAAATCCATCTCAAAGTCATATAATTTGTCAGTTGTATTGGATTGTGATACATTTTAACTATAGAAACATTAACAAAGCTGTTTACAGTTTTTAAGCTATGTTTTCTCGGTTTTTGGACAAAATAGGAATAAGTGTTTTTTAACTCTCCAAATCCATCTCAATCTCCTATAATTAGTCATTTACATTGGATTAAGATACATTTTAACCCTAGAAACACTAACAAAGCTGTATACAGCTTCTAAGCCCTGTTTTCTCAGTTTTAGCCTGTTTTGGGACAAAATGGGTATAAGTGTTTTTTAAACTCTCCAAATCCATCTCAAACTCTTATAATTAGTTAGTTACATTGGATTGTGATACATTTCAACCCGAGAAACACTAACAAAGCTGTTTGAAGCTTCTAAGCCCTGTTTTCTTGGTTTTAGCCTGTTTTGGGACAAAATTGGTATAAGTTTTTTTTAAACTCTCCAAATCCATCTCAACCTCCTATAACTAGTCATTTACATTGGATTAGGATACATTTTAACCCTAGAAACACAAACAAAGCTATTTACAGCTTCTAAGCCTTGTTTTCTTGGTTTTAGCCTGTTTTGGGACAAAATGGGTATAAGTGTTTTTTAAACTCTCCAACTCCATCTCAAACTCTTATAATTAGTCAGTTGCATTGGATTATGATACATTTTAACCCTAGAAACAGTAACAAAGCTGTTTACAGCTTCTTACCCCTGTTTTCTCGGTTTTAGCCTGTTTTGAGACAAAATAGGTATAAGTGTTTTTTAAACTCTCCAACTCCATCTCAAACTCTTATAATTTGTCAGTTGCATTGGATCATGATATATTTTAACCATAAAAACACTAACAAAGCTATTTTGAGCTTTTGACCCCTATTTTCTTGGTTTAAGCCTGTTTTGGGACAAAATAGGAAGAAGTGTTTTTTAATCTCTCCAAATCCATCTCAAGCTCTTATAATTAGACATTTACATTGGATTATGATACTTTTTAACCCTAGAAAGACTAACAAAGCTGTTTACAGCTTCTAAGCCCCGTTTTCTCGGTTTTAGCATGTTTTAAGACAAAATGGGTATAAGTGTTTTTTAAACTCTCCAAATCCATCTCAAACTCTTATAATTAGTTAGTTGCATTGGATTGTGATACATTTCAACCCGAGAAACACTAACAAAGCTGTTTGAAGCTTCTAAGCCCTGTTTTCTTGGTTTTAGCCTGTTTTGGGACAAAATTGGTATAAGTTTTTTTTAAACTCTCCAAATCCATCTCAACCTCCTATAACTAGTCATTTACATTGGATTAGGATACATTTTAACCCTAGAAACACAAACAAAGCTATTTACAGCTTCTAAGCCCTGTTTTCTTGGTTTTAGCCTGTTTTGGGACAAAATGGGTATAAGTGTTTTTTAAACTCTCCAACTCCATCTCAAACTCTTATAATTAGTCAGTTGCATTGGATTATGATACATTTTAACACTAGAAACAGTAACATAGCTGTTTACAGCTTCTTAACCCTGTTTTCTCGGTTTTAGCCTGTTTTGAGACAAAATGGGTATAAGTGTTTTTTAAACTCTCCAACTCCATCTCAAACTCTTATAATTTGTCAGTTGCATTGGATCATGATATATTTTAACCATAAAAACACTAACAAAGCTATTTTGAGCTCTTGACCCCTATTTTCTCGGTTTTAGCCTGTTTAGGGAAAAAATAGGAAGAAGTGTTTTTTAATCTCTCCAAATCCATCTCAAGCTCTTATAATTAGTCATTTACATTGGATTATGATACTTTTTAACCCTAGAAAGACTAACAAAGCTGGTTACAGCTTCTAAGCCCCGTTTTATCGGTTTTAGCCGGTTTTAAAACAAAATGGGTATAAGTGTTTTTTAAACTCTCCAAATCTATCTCAAACTCATATAATTTGTCAGTTGCACTGGATTGTGATACATTTTAACTATGGAAACATTAACAAAGCTGTTTACAGTTTCTAAGCTATGTTTTCTCGGTTTTAGGACAAATAGGAATAAGTGTTTTTTTAACTCTCCAAATCCATCTCAAGCTCTTATAATTAGTCATTTACATTGGATTATGATACTTTTTAACCCTAGAAAGACTAACAAAGCTGTTTACAGCTTCTAACCCCTGTTTTCTTGGTTTTAGCCGGTTTTGAGACAAAATGGGTATAAGTGTTTTTTAAACTCTCCAAATCCATCTCAAAGTCATATAATTTGTCAGTTGTATTGGATTGTGATACATTTTAACTATAGAAACATTAACAAAGCTGTTTACAGTTTTTAAGCTATGTTTTCTCGGTTTTTGGACAAAATAGGAATAAGTGTTTTTTAACTCTCCAAATCCATCTCAATCTCCTATAATTAGTTATTTACATTGGATTAAGATACATTTTAACCCTAGAAACACTAACAAAGCTGTATACAGCTTCTAAGCCCTGTTTTCTCAGTTTTAGCCTGTTTTGGGACAAAATGGGTATAAGTGTTTTTTAAACTCTCCAAATCCATCTCAAACTCTTATAATTAGTTAGTTGCATTGGATTGTGATACATTTCAACCCGAGAAACACTAACAAAGCTGTTTGAAGCTTCTAAGCCCTGTTTTCTTGGTTTTAGCCTGTTTTGGGACAAAATTGGTATAAGTTTTTTTTAAACTCTCCAAATCCATCTCAACCTCCTATAACTAGTCATTTACATTGGATTAGGATACATTTTAACCCTAGAAACACAAACAAAGCTATTTACAGCTTCTAAGCCTTGTTTTCTTGGTTTTAGCCTGTTTTGGGACAAAATGGGTATAAGTGTTTTTTAAACTCTCCAACTCCATCTCAAACTCTTATAATTAGTCAGTTGCATTGGATTATGATACATTTTAACCCTAGAAACAGTAACAAAGCTGTTTACAGCTTCTTACCCCTGTTTTCTCGGTTTTAGCCTGTTTTGAGACAAAATGGGTATAAGTGTTTTTTAAACTCTCCAACTCCATCTCAAACTCTTATAATTTGTCAGTTGCATTGGATCATGATATATTTTAACCATAAAAACACTAACAAAGCTATTTTGAGCTTTTGACCCCTATTTTCTTGGTTTAAGCCTGTTTTGAGACAAAAAAGGAAGAAGTGTTTTTTAATCTCTCCAAATCCATCTCAAGCTCTTATAATTAGACATTTACATTGGATTATGATACTTTTTAACCCTAGAAAGACTAACAAAGCTGTTTACAGCTTCTAAGCCCCGTTTTCTCGGTTTTAGCATGTTTTAAGACAAAATGGGTATAAGTATTTTTTAAACTCTCCAAATCCATCTCAAACTCTTATAATTAGTTAGTTGCATTGGATTGTGATACATTTCAACCCGAGAAACACTAACAAAGCTGTTTGAAGCTTCTAAGCCCTGTTTTCTTGGTTTTAGCCTGTTTTGGGACAAAATTGGTATAAGTTTTTTTTAAACTCTCCAAATCCATCTCAACCTCCTATAACTAGTCATTTACATTGGATTAGGATACATTTTAACCCTAGAAACACAAACAAAGCTATTTACAGCTTCTAAGCCCTGTTTTCTTGGTTTTAGCCTGGTTTGGGACAAAATGGGTATAAGTGTTTTTTAAACTCTCCAACTCCATCTCAAACTCTTATAATTAGTCAGTTGCATTGGATTATGATACATTTTAACACTAGAAACAGTAACATAGCTGTTTACAGCTTCTTACCCCTGTTTTCTCGGTTTTAGCCTGTTTTGAGACAAAATGGGTATAAGTGTTTTTTAAACTCTCCAACTCCATCTCAAACTCTTATAATTTGTCAGTTGCATTGGATCATGATATATTTTAACCATAAAAACACTAACAAAGCTATTTTGAGCTTTTGACCCCTATTTTCTCGGTTTAAGCCTGTTTTGGGACAAAATGGGTATAAGTGTTTTTTAAACTCTCCAAATCCATCTCAAACTCTTATAATTAGTTAGTTGCATTGGATTGTGATACATTTCAACCCGAGAAACACTAACAAAGCTGTTTGAAGCTTCTAAGCCCTGTTTTCTTGGTTTTAGCCTGTTTTGGGACAAAATTGGTATAAGTTTTTTTTAAACTCTCCAAATCCATCTCAACCTCCTATAACTAGTCATTTACATTGGATTAGGATACATTTTAACCCTAGAAACACAAACAAAGCTATTTACAGCTTCTAAGCCTTGTTTTCTTGGTTTTAGCCTGTTTTGGGACAAAATGGGTATAAGTGTTTTTTAAACTCTCCAACTCCATCTCAAACTCTTATAATTAGTCAGTAGCATTGGATTATGATACATTTTAACCCTAGAAACAGTAACATAGCTGTTTACAGCTTTTAACCCATGTTTTCTCGGTTTTAGCCTATTATGAGACAAAATGGGTATAAGTGTTTTTTAAACTCTCCAAATCCATCTCAAACTCATATAATTTGCCAGTTGCATTGGATTGTGATACATTTTAACTATAGAAACACTAACATAGCTGTTTACAGTTTCAAAGCTATGTTTTCTCGGTTTTAGGACAAAATAGGAATAAGTATTTTTTTAACTCTCCAAATCCATCTAAATCTCCTATAATTAGTCATTTACATTGGATTATGGTACATTTTAACCCTAGAAACACAAACAAAGCTGTTTACAGCTTCTAAGCCCTGGTTTTTTTGGTTTTAGCCTGTTTTGGGACAAAATGGGTATAAATGTTTTTTAAACTCTCCAATTCCATCTCAAACTCTTATAATTTGTTAGCTGCATTGGATTATGATACATTTTAACCATAAAAACACTAACAAAGCTATTTTGAGCTTTTGACCCCTATTTTCTCGGTTTTAGCCTGTTTAGGGAAAAAATAGGAAGAAGTGTTTTTTAATCTCTCCAAATCCATCTCAAGCTCTTATAATTAGTCATTTACATTGGATTATGGTACTTTTTAACCCTAGAAAGACTAACAAAGCTGTTTACAGCTTCTAACCCCCGTTTTATCGGTTTTAGCCGGTTTTAAAACAAAATGGGTATAAGTGTTTTTTAAACTTTCCAAATCCATCTCAAACTCATATAATTTGTCAGTTGCATTGGATTGTGATACATTTTAACTATGGAAACATTAACAAAGCTGTTTACAGTTTCTAAGCTATGTTTTCTCGGTTTTAGGACAAATAGGAATAAGTGTTTTTTTAACTCTCCAAATCCATCTCAAGCTCTTATAATTAGTCATTTACATTGGATTATGATACTTTTTAACCCTAGAAACACTAACAAAGCTGTTTACAGCTTCTAACCCCTGTTTTCTTGGTTTTAGCCGGTTTTGAGACAAAATGGGTATAAGTGTTTTTTAAACTCTCCAAATCCATATCAAACTCATATAATTTGTCAGTTGTATTGGATTGTGATACATTTTAACTATAGAAACATTAACAAAGCTGTTTACAGTTTTTAAGCTATGTTTTCTCGGTTTTAGCCTGTTTTGGGACAAAATTGGTATAAGTTTTTTTTAAACTCTCCAAATCCATCTCAACCTCCTATAACTACTCATTTACATTGGATTAGGATACATTTTAACCCTAGAAACACAAACAAAGCTATTTACAGCTTCTAAGCCCTGTTTTCTTGGTTTTAGCCTGTTTTGGGAATGGGTATAAGTGTTTTTTAAACTCTCCAACTCCATCTCAAACTCTTATAATTAGTCAGTTGCATTGGATTATGATACATTTTAACACTAGAAACAGTAACATAGCTGTTTACAGCTTCTTACCCCTGTTTTCTCGGTTTTAGCCTGTTTTGAGACAAAATGGGTATAAGTGTTTTTTAAACTCTCCAACTCCATCTCCAACTCTTATAATTTGTCAGTTGCATTGGATCATGATATATTTTAACCATAAAAACACTAACAAAGCTATTTTGAGCTTTTGACCCCTATTTTCTCGGTTTAAGCCTGTTTTGGGACAAAATAGGAAGAAGTGTTTTTTAATCTCTCCAAATCCATCTCAAGCTCTTATAATTAGTCATTTACATTGGATTTTGATACTTTTTAACCCTAGAAAGACTAACAAAGCTGTTTACAGCTTCTAAGCCCCGTTTTCTCGGTTTTAGCAGGTTTTAAGACAAAATGGGTATAAGTGTTTTTTAAACTCTCCAAATCCATCTCAAACTCTTATAATTAGTTAGTTGCATTGGATTGTGATACATTTCAACCCGAGAAACACTAACAAAGCTGTTTGAAGCTTCTAAGCCCTGTTTTCTTGGTTTTAGCCTGTTTTGGGACAAAATTGGTATAAGTTTTTTTGAAACTCTCCAAATCCATCTCAACCTCCTATAACTAGTCATTTACATTGGATTATGGTACATTTTAACCCTAGAAACAAAAACAAAGCTGTTTACAGCTTCTAAGCCCTGTTTTTTCGGTTTTAGCCTGTTTTGGGACAAAATAGGAAGAAGTGTTTTTTAATCTTTCCAAATCCATCACAAGCTATTATTATCATTCATTTACATTAGATTATGATACATTTTAACCCTAGAAACATTAACAAAGCTATTAACAGCTTCTAAGCCCTGTTTTCTCGGTTTTAGCCTATTTTGAGACAAAATGGGTATAAGTGTTTTTTAAACTCTCCAAATCCATCTAAAACTCATATAATTTGCCAATTGCATTGGATTGTGATACATTTTAACTATAGAAACACTAACATAGCTGTTTACAGTTTCAAAGCTATGTTTTCTCGGTTTTAGGACAAAATAGGAATAAGTATTTTTTTAACTCTCCAAATCCATCTCAATCTCCTATAATTAGTCATTTACATTGGATTATGGTACATTTTAACCCTAGAAACACAAACAAAGCTGTTTACAGCTTCTAAGCCCTGTTTTTTTTGGTTTTAGCCTGTTTTGGGACAAAATGGGTATAAATGTTTTTTAAACTCTCCAATTCCATCTCAAACTCTTATAATTTGTCGGTTGCATTGGATTATGATACATTTTAACCATAAAAACACTAACAAAGCTATTTTGAGCTCTTGACCCCTATTTTCTCGGTTTTAGCCTGTTTAGGGAAAAAATAGGAAGAAGTGTTTTTTAATCTCTCCAAATCCATCTCAAGCTCTTATAATTAGTCATTTACATTGGATTATGATACTTTTTAACCCTAGAAAGACTAGCAAAGCTGGTTACAGCTTCTAAGCCCCGTTTTATCGGTTTTAGCCGGTTTTAAAACAAAATGGGTATAAGTGTTTTTTAAACTCTCCAAATCTATCTCAAACTCATATAATTTGTCAGTTGCACTGGATTGTGATACATTTTAACTATGGAAACATTAATAAAGCTGTTTACAGTTTCTAAGCTATGTTTTCTCGGTTTTAGGACAAATAGGAATAAGTGTTTTTTTAACTCTCCAAATCCATCTCAAGCTCTTATAATTAGTCATTTACATTGGATTATGATACTTTTTAACCCTAGAAAGACTAACAAAGCTGTTTACAGCTTCTAACCCCTGTTTTCTTGGTTTTAGCCGGTTTTGAGACAAAATGGGTATAAGTGTTTTTTAAACTCTCCAAATCCATCTCAAAGTCATATAATTTGTCAGTTGTATTGGATTGTGATACATTTTAACTATAGAAACATTAACAAAGCTGTTTACAGTTTTTAAGCTATGTTTTCTCGGTTTTTGGACAAAATAGGAATAAGTGTTTTTTAACTCTCCAAATCCATCTCAATCTCCTATAATTAGTCATTTACATTGGATTAAGATACATTTTAACCCTAGAAACACTAACAAAGCTGTATACAGCTTCTAAGCCCTGTTTTCTCAGTTTTAGCCTGTTTTGGGACAAAATGGGTATAAGTGTTTTTTAAACTCTCCAAATCCATCTCAAACTCTTATAATTAGTTAGTTGCATTGGATTGTGATACATTTCAACCCGAGAAACACTAACAAAGCTGTTTGAAGCTTCTAAGCCTTGTTTTCTTGGTTTTAGCCTGTTTTGGGACAAAATTGGTATAAGATTTTTTTAAACTCTCCAAATCCATCTCAACCTCCTATAACTAGTCATTTACATTGGATTAGGATACATTTTAACCCTAGAAACACAAACAAAGCTATTTACAGCTTCTAAGCCCTGTTTTCTTGGTTTTAGCCTGTTTTGGGACAAAATGGGTATAAGTGTTTTTTAAACTCTCCAACTCCATCTCAAACTCTTATAATTAGTCAGTTGCATTGGATTATGATACATTTTAACCCTAGAAACAGTAACAAAGCTGTTTACAGCTTCTTACCCCTGTTTTCTCGGTTTTAGCCTGTTTTGAAACAAACTGGGTATAAGTGTTTTTTAAACTCTCCAATTCCATCTCAAACTCTTATAATTTGTCGGTTGCATTGGATTATGATACATTTTAACCATAAAAACACTAACAAAGCTATTTTGAGCTCTTGACCCCTATTTTCTCGGTTTTAGCCTGTTTAGGGAAAAAATAGGAAGAAGTGTTTTTTAATCTCTCCAAATCCATCTCAAGCTCTTATAATTAGTCATTTACATTGGATTATGATACTTTTTAACCCTAGAAAGACTAACAAAGCTGGTTACAGCTTCTAAGCCCCGTTTTATCGGTTTTAGCCGGTTTTAAAACAAAATGGGTATAAGTGTTTTTTAAACTCTCCAAATCTATCTCAAACTCATATAATTTGTCAGTTGCACTGGATTGTGATACATTTTAACTATGGAAACATTAACAAAGCTGTTTACAGTTTCTAAGCTATGTTTTCTCGGTTTTAGGACAAATAGGAATAAGTGTTTTTTTAACTCTCCAAATCCATCTCAAGCTCTTATAATTAGTCATTTACATTGGATTATGATACTTTTTAACCCTAGAAAGACTAACAAAGCTGTTTACAGCTTCTAACCCCTGTTTTCTTGGTTTTAGCCGGTTTTGAGACAAAATGGGTATAAGTGTTTTTTAAACTCTCCAAATCCATCTCAAAGTCATATAATTTGTCAGTTGTATTGGATTGTGATACATTTTAACTATAGAAACATTAACAAAGCTGTTTACAGTTTTTAAGCTATGTTTTCTCGGTTTTTGGACAAAATAGGAATAAGTGTTTTTTAACTCTCCAAATCCATCTCAATCTCCTATAATTAGTCATTTACATTGGATTAAGATACATTTTAACCCTAGAAACACTAACAAAGCTGTATACAGCTTCTAAGCCCTGTTTTCTCAGTTTTAGCCTGTTTTGGGACAAAATGGGTATAAGTGTTTTTTAAACTCTCCAAATCCATCTCAAACTCTTATAATTAGTTAGTTGCATTGGATTGTGATACATTTCAACCCGAGAAACACTAACAAAGCTGTTTGAAGCTTCTAGGCCCTGTTTTCTTGGTTTTAGCCTGTTTTGGGACAAAATTGGTATAAGTTTTTTTTAAACTCTCCAAATCCATCTCAACCTCCTATAACTAGTCATTTACATTGGATTAGGATACATTTTAACCCTAGAAACACAAACAAAGCTATTTACAGCTTCTAAGCCTTGTTTTCTTGGTTTTAGCCTGTTTTGGGACAAAATGGGTATAAGTGTTTTTTAAACTCTCCAACTCCATCTCAAACTCTTATAATTAGTCAGTTGCATTGGATTATGATATATTTTAACCCTAGAAACAGTAACAAAGCTGTTTACAGCTTCTTACCCCTGTTTTCTCGGTTTTAGCCTGTTTTGAGACAAAATGGGTATAAGTGTTTTTTAAACTCTCCAACTCCATCTCAAACTCTTATAATTTGTCAGTTGCATTGGATCATGATATATTTTAACCATAAAAACACTAACAAAGCTATTTTGAGCTTTTGACCCCTATTTTCTTGGTTTAAGCCTGTTTTGGGACAAAATAGGAAGAAGTGTTTTTTAATCTCTCCAAATCCATCTCAAGCTCTTATAATTAGACATTTACATTGGATTATGATACTTTTTAACCCTAGAAAGACTAACAAAGCTGTTTACAGCTTCTAAGCCCCGTTTTCTCGGTTTTAGCATGTTTTAAGACAAAATGGGTATAAGTGTTTTTTAAACTCTCCAAATCCATCTCAAACTCTTATAATTAGTTAGTTGCATTGGATTGTGATACATTTCAACCCGAGAAACACTAACAAAGCTGTTTGAAGCTTCTAAGCCTTGTTTTCTTGGTTTTAGCCTGTTTTGGGACAAAATTGGTATAAGTTTTTTTTAAACTCTCCAAATCCATCTCAACCTCCTATAACTAGTCATTTACATTGGATTAGGATACATTTTAACCCTAGAAACACAAACAAAGCTATTTACAGCTTCTAAGCCCTGTTTTCTTGGTTTTAGCCTGTTTTGGGACAAAATGGGTATAAGTGTTTTTTAAACTCTCCAACTCCATCTCAAACTCTTATAATTAGTCAGTTGCATTGGATTATGATACATTTTAACACTAGAAACAGTAACATAGCTGTTTACAGCTTCTTACCCCTGTTTTCTCGGTTTTAGCCTGTTTTGAGACAAAATGGGTATAAGTGTTTTTTAAACTCTCCAACTCCATCTCAAACTCTTATAATTTGTCAGTTGCATTGGATCATGATATATTTTAACCATAAAAACACTAACAAAGCTATTTTGAGCTCTTGACCCCTATTTTCTCGGTTTTAGCCTGTTTAGGGAAAAAATAGGAAGAAGTGTTTTTTAATCTCTCCAAATCCATCTCAAGCTCTTATAATTAGTCATTTACATTGGATTATGATACTTTTTAACCCTAGAAAGACTAACAAAGCTGGTTACAGCTTCTAAGCCCCGTTTTATCGGTTTTAGCCGGTTTTAAAACAAAATGGGTATAAGTGTTTTTTAAACTCTCCAAATCTATCTCAAACTCATATAATTTGTCAGTTGCACTGGATTGTGATACATTTTAACTATGGAAACATTAACAAAGCTGTTTACAGTTTCTAAGCTATGTTTTCTCGGTTTTAGGACAAATAGGAATAAGTGTTTTTTTAACTCTCCAAATCCATCTCAAGCTCTTATAATTAGTCATTTACATTGGATTATGATACTTTTTAACCCTAGAAAGACTAACAAAGCTGTTTACAGCTTCTAACCCCTGTTTTCTTGGTTTTAGCCGGTTTTGAGACAAAATGGGTATAAGTGTTTTTTAAACTCTCCAAATCCATCTCAAAGTCATATAATTTGTCAGTTGTATTGGATTGTGATACATTTTAACTATAGAAACATTAACAAAGCTGTTTACAGTTTTTAAGCTATGTTTTCTCGGTTTTTTGGACAAAATAGGAATAAGTGTTTTTTAACTCTCCAAATCCATCTCAATCTCCTATAATTAGTCATTTACATTGGATTAAGATACATTTTAACCCTAGAAACTGTTGGGATTTATGAGACAAAGCTCACAAGAGAGGGTAGACAAACACTTGGTGAATGAATCCCCCTTTACCCACAACAAACTAACTCATTCTCAAGGGGGAGGAGAGAACATCAACTTGTGATGAACTCCCCATAAACAAGCTAGATAGAACCCAAATACTAGAGAGTAAGCGGATCCTAACTAGGAGAAGCACTAGTTTGAGACTTATCTCTTCTAGTATCACAACACTTAGAGTTTGTGTACTTAGGAGAAGGAGGATTAAGAATCAGTAATCTAGGCTAAGTAAAGCAGTAAATAAGAAGAGTTTAGGTGGATTTTGAGAAGAGAATAGGCTGCCTTAAGGGCAGCCCCTAACCGCTAATCCTAAACTCTCTACATTGTTAATATGAAACAAGAACACAAGTATAGAGAGGAAATCGGTTTCTCTTCTATTAGATTGTTGTATTGTGTTACATATGAGGTGAAATACAAAGCTTAATATAGGAGAATACAAGGTCATATGACCGTTAGAGAGAAGAAGAGAGTGATGAAAGTGACATTCTCGATTTGGTGTTGGTGAGAGTGACCTTTCCTTCCTTCACCAACCAAGGGCACATGTGATCTTCCCATAAGCCTCTCTCTCTTGTAGGGCCTCGCTTTCCTCCTCTCAAACTCGGCCTCTCTATCTACTGGACCGAGCGCAGGCCTAAGGGCCGAGACCGTACGGACGGGCCTTCTCTTCATCGTACGGACGGGCCTGTACGGACGGGCCTGTACGGACGGGCCTGTACGGACGGGCCTTCTCTTCAATGTGTTCACGGCCTAACTGGCCGCTCACCGGACATGGGTCCGTTCACGGACACGGTACATGGTACCGGACACGGTACATGGTCGCTCACAGGACACGGACATGGCCTTACCGGCCTTTACATGGCCTTTCCGGCCTTTCTTCTCTTCTTCCAAGGCTCGGCCTTACCGGCCTCTCCTCTCTCCTCCTTGGTACATTCTAATACTCCCCCCGCACGCTTGATCTGCAGGGCACCATGGGGACCAAAGATCAAGGGTGGACTAGTGTCATCTACCTCATTAAAAACCTCAACAAAGAAAACCTCTTGGGATAAAACTTTGTTAAGGGAAAAAGAGTATAGACTCCACTATCCATGATGTCCCTTGACCTTGGTTTGCAAAGAACTAGCTCCCTTCTCTTCATGATTTGAACCGCTCCTACTCCTTAGCCCACCTTGCCTTTAGCACATTCCTTATGATCTCCATCCTTGCGCCTTTAGAGTTTCTTTGAGGCTCTCATAGTCTCCTTTACCCCTTAAACAAGTGATAAAGAAGAAAAGAATAAGTGTTTGCTATGAGGAATATCAAAGAAAATTTCTAAAAGTGTGACAATTTAAGAGAACATATTAAAGAGTAAAGACTAGTAATGAAGCTAAGGTAATGAATTTATGAATTAAAATAGAGAAGAGTTTAGAGCACAGCCTTTATGGTGTTTTGATGGATAGGAGGGAGAGAGTTGATCACTGTTGCGGTTTGGAATTCCTCCTTGAGACCGCTCCTCTAACCATGGTTTTAAACCCGGTCAGTTTTATTTGTCAGACTGACACATGCCCACTGAATCGGACATAACTTTCGAACGGCTGCTCGGATTGGTATGATTCCACTTCCACTGGCAAGATGACTCTGTGGTCTCGAACTTTAATGAATAACGCGGAAGCCGAATCGCAGTGGAAGGGTTTCGTCCGAGTCGATCTTTGAGACGCTTCGGCTGAGCTTTAAGTAAAGACTTTTGCTTGTGGCCGAGCAGAATCTGTGAGGTACGGTCTGAAGTCACTTGATCTCCCCCGTAACCTTTACTTGATGATGGGCTGAAACCTCATCACCTCAGTTGAAGCCTTGTGCATCACCGTTCTTGTGCACATCCAATCAACAGTTGAAACCTTGTGCATCACCTTTCCTAAAGACCATTGTGCACATCCGATCAACAACTTGGCACTAACACACATGCTCTTGGACTGATTCATCACCTTCCACCAGCTTAACAAAGACTTGGTGGCCCTTGGTTCTAACTCCAGGCATTGTGCTGCGCTCTTACATGGCTATCTTGTAGCCTTCAACCTCGCCACTTCTTCTCCTTGAGATAGTGAGCGAGCTCCACACAATCTTCAATGCTGAAACTGAAACCAAAAATCAATGGAACAGATTCTAAACAAGAGATTGTTAGAGATTAGAGTATAGAGAATATTACTGAAATTAAATAGAGAATTTAGAGAATTAATAAGAGTATATATGGAGAATAGAAAGTGAGAGTATAAGGGAGAGTATTGGCGGTAGTATAAGATGAATGGAGAGTAGAATAGAGAATCTGCTCAAGAGTTCTTATGGACAGAGTTTAACTCTGTTTTCTTGAGTTGAAAGAAGCTTTGACAGCCAAGAACATCCAAGAAGACAATCTCTTTTGGTGCTTTAATGGCTGAAACACAATGGACCTTATGGAAAATTAGTTTCTCCAAAGGTTTAACAACAAAACTCCTTGTAGAATCACTTAAACAAAGTGTTCTCCAAGATCTTAAGGCTTTAGATCCACGAAAATAACATATAGAAGATGTTTTTCGTGGTCCCAAGCAAAGAAGAAACAACAAAAGCCTTTGGAACAACCTATTGTCCAACGGTTAAAAGAATGCATCTTTGAACAGCTTTAGTCTAGTTGACCAAGCGGACATGAGATGCGAAAATTAAGATCTCTCTCTTCTTCAAGCTTGAATCTGGACACACCAAAGGGCCAGAAACAAAGCTTTCTCAACATTGAGAAGAAGAAGTAGCGATTTAGTAATTAAGCCTTTAAAGGAAATTTAACAAAAGCAAAATTAAACCTTTAGAGGAAAATTAACTAAATCCTAAGAGAGCTAAATCCTAAGAATTTCGTGGCTCATACAAGCACACAAGAACCGTGAATCCTCACCATGAACAACACAATTTGCTCAATGGTTCAATCACTTCCCACACATCCCAAAATAAACAAAGCTATTACCAAATCGGTAAAGCTTAAGGATGGGGCTTGTAAAATCGATTTCTTTCCACACACTTGGTCTACAAATTCTAACAAGACAAGGGACCAAGCTTACTCAACAATGAGCTGCTAGAGAATCGATTTAATCAACAAAAGCAAAATTAAAGCTTTAAAGAAACTAAGCTAAGCGATTTAACACCTAAGCAAAGTCTAAAACTTTAACTAAGCTAACTCCTAAGAAAAACGACTTTGAGAATGAGTTTAAATCACCAAGAACAGAACCTGCTCTGATACCATGTTGGGATTTATGAGACAAAGCTCACAAGAGAGGGTAGACAAACACTTGGTGAATGAATCCCCCTTTACCCACAACAAACTAACTCATTCTCAAGGGGGAGGAGAGAACATCAACTTGTGATGAACTCCCCATAAACAAGCTAGATAGAACCCAAATACTAGAGAGTAAGCGGATCCTAACTAGGAGAAGCACTAGTTTGAGACTTATCCTCTTCTAGTATCACAACACTTAGAGTTTGTGTACTTAGGAGAAGGAGGATTAAGAATCAGTAATCTAGGCTAAGTAAAGCAGTAAATAAGAAGAGTTTAGGTGGATTTGAGAAGAGAATAGGCTGCCTTAAGGGCAGCCCCTAACCGCTAATCCTAAACTCTCTACATTGTTAATATGAAACAAGAACACAAGTATAGAGAGGAAATCGGTTTCTCTTCTATTAGATTGTTGTATTGTGTTACATATGAGGTGAAATACAAAGCTTAATATAGAGAATACAAGGTCATATGACCGTTAGAGAGAAGAAGAGAGTGATGAAAGTGACATTCTCGATTTGGTGTTGGTGAGAGTGACCTTTCCTTCCTTCACCAACCAAGGGCACATGTGATCTTCCCATAAGGCCTCTCTCTCTTGTAGGGCCTCGCTTTCCTCCTCTCAAACTCGGCCTCTCTATCTACTGGACCGAGCGCAGGCCTAAGGGCCGAGACCGTACGGACGGGCCTTCTCTTCATCGTACGGACGGGCCTGTACGGACGGGCCTGTACGGACGGGCCTGTACAGACGGGCCTTCTCTTCAATGTGTTCACGGCCTAACTGGCCGCTCACCGGACATGGGTCCGTTCACGGACACGGTACATGGTACCGGACACGGTACATGGTCGCTCACGGACACGGACATGGCCTTACCGGCCTTTACATGGCCTTTCCGGCCTTTCTTCTCTTCTTCCAAGGCTCGGCCTTACCGGCCTCTCCTCTCTCCTCCTTGGTACATTCTAATAGAAACACTAACAAAGCTGTATACAGCTTCTAAGCCCTGTTTTCTCAGTTTTAGCCTGTTTTGGGACAAAATGGGTATAAGTGTTTTTTAAACTCTCCAAATCCATCTCAAACTCTTATAATTAGTTAGTTGCATTGGATTGTGATACATTTCAACCCGAGAAACACTAACAAAGCTGTTTGAAGCTTCTAGGCCCTGTTTTCTTGGTTTTAGCCTGTTTTGGGACAAAATTGGTATAAGTTTTTTTTAAACTCTCCAAATCCATCTCAACCTCCTATAACTAGTCATTTACATTGGATTAGGATACATTTTAACCCTAGAAACACAAAACAAAGCTATTTACAGCTTCTAAGCCTTGTTTTCTTGGTTTTAGCCTGTTTTGGGACAAAATGGGTATAAGTGTTTTTTAAACTCTCCAACTCCATCTCAAACTCTTATAATTAGTCAGTTGCATTGGATTATGATACATTTTAACCCTAGAAACAGTAACAAAGCTGTTTACAGCTTCTTACCCCTGTTTTCTCGTTTTTAGCCTGTTTTGAGACAAAATGGGTATAAGTGTTTTTTAAACTCTCCAACTCCATCTCAAACTCCTATAATTTGTCAGTTGCATTGGATCATGATATATTTTAACCATAAAAACACTAACAAAGCTATTTTGAGCTTTTGACCCCCTATTTTCTTGGTTTAAGCCTGTTTTGGGACAAAATAGGAAGAAGTGTTTTTTAATCTCTCCAAATCCATCTCAAGCTCTTATAATTAGACATTTACATTGGATTATGATACTTTTTAACCCTAGAAAGACTAACAAAGCTGTTTACAGCTTCTAAGCCCCGTTTTCTCGGTTTTAGCATGTTTTAAGACAAAATGGGTATAAGTGTTTTTTAAACTCTCCAATCCATCTCAAACTCTTATAATTAGTTAGTTGCATTGGATTGTGATACATTTCAACCCGAGAAACACTAACAAAGCTGTTTGAAGCTTCTAAGCCCTGTTTTCTTGGTTTTAGCCTGTTTTGGGACAAAATTGGTATAAGTTTTTTTTAACTCTCCAAATCCATCTCAACCTCCTATAACTAGTCATTTACATTGGATTAGGATACATTTTAACCCTAGAAACACAAACAAAGCTATTTACAGCTTCTAAGCCCTGTTTTCTTGGTTTTAGCCTGTTTTGGGACAAAATGGGTATAAGTGTTTTTTAAACTCTCCAACTCCATCTCAAACTCTTATAATTAGTCAGTTGCATTGGATTATGATACATTTTAACACTAGAAACAGTAACATAGCTGTTTACAGCTTCTTACACCTGTTTTCTCGGTTTTAGCCTGTTTTGAGACAAAATGGGTATAAGTGTTTTTTAAACTATCCAACTCCATCTCAAACTCTTATAATTTGTCAGTTGCATTGGATCATGATATATTTTAACCATAAAAAACACTAACAAAGCTATTTTGAGCTCTTGACCCCTATTTTCTCGGTTTTAGCCTGTTTAGGGAAAAAATAGGAAGAAGTGTTTTTTAATCTCTCCAAATCCATCTCAAGCTCTTATAATTAGTCATTTACATTGGATTATGATACTTTTTAACCCTAGAAAGACTAACAAAGCTGGTTACAGCTTCTAAGCCCCGTTTTATCGGTTTTAGCCGGTTTTAAAACAAAATGGGTATAAGTGTTTTTTAAACTCTCCAAATCTATCTCAAACTCATATAATTTGTCAGTTGCACTGGATTGTGATACATTTTAACTATGGAAACATTAACAAAGCTGTTTACAGTTTCTAAGCTATGTTTTCTCGGTTTTAGGACAAATAGGAATAAGTGTTTTTTTAACTCTCCAAATCCATCTCAAGCTCTTATAATTAGTCATTTACATTGGATTATGATACTTTTTAACCCTAGAAAGACTAACAAAGCTGTTTACAGCTTCTAACCCCTGTTTTCTTGGTTTTAGCCGGTTTTGAGACAAAATGGGTATAAGTGTTTTTTAAACTCTCCAAATCCATCTCAAAGTCATATAATTTGTCAGTTGTATTGGATTGTGATACATTTTAACTATAGAAACATTAACAAAGCTGTTTACAGTTTTTAAGCTATGTTTTCTCGGTTTTTGGACAAAATAGGAATAAGTGTTTTTTAACTCTCCAAATCCATCTCAATCTCCTATAATTAGTCATTTACATTGGATTAAGATACATTTTAACCCTAGAAACACTAACAAAGCTGTATACAGCTTCTAAGCCCTGTTTTCTCAGTTTTAGCCTGTTTTGGGACAAAATGGGTATAAGTGTTTTTTAAACTCTCCAAATCCATCTCAAACTCTTATAATTAGTTAGTTGCATTGGATTGTGATACATTTCAACCCGAGAAACACTAACAAAGCTGTTTGAAGCTTCTAAGCCCTGTTTTCTTGGTTTTAGCCTGTTTTGGGACAAAATTGGTATAAGTTTTTTTTAAACTCTCCAAATCCATCTCAACCTCCTATAACTAGTCATTTACATTGGATTAGGATACATTTTAACCCTAGAAACACAAACAAAGCTATTTACAGCTTCTAAGCCTTGTTTTCTTGGTTTTAGCCTGTTTTGGGACAAAATGGGTATAAGTGTTTTTTAAACTCTCCAACTCCATCTCAAACTCTTATAATTAGTCAGTTGCATTGGATTATGATACATTTTAACCCTAGAAACAGTAACAAAGCTGTTTACAGCTTCTTACCCTTGTTTTCTCGGTTTTAGCCTGTTTTGAGACAAAATGGGTATAAGTGTTTTTTAAACTCTCCAACTCCATCTCAAACTCTTATAATTTGTCAGTTGCATTGGATCATGATATATTTTAACCATAAAAACACTAACAAAGCTATTTTGAGCTTTTGACCCCTATTTTCTTGGTTTAAGCCTGTTTTGGGACAAAATAGGAAGAAGTGTTTTTTAATCTCTCCAAATCCATCTCAAGCTCTTATAATTAGACATTTACATTGGATTATGATACTTTTTAACCCTAGAAAGACTAACAAAGCTGTTTACAGCTTCTAAGCCCCGTTTTCTCGGTTTTAGCATGTTTTAAGACAAAATGGGTATAAGTGTTTTTTAAACTCTCCAAATCCATCTCAAACTCTTATAATTAGTTAGTTGCATTGGATTGTGATACATTTCAACCCGAGAAACACTAACAAAGCTGTTTGAAGCTTCTAAGCCCTGTTTTCTTGGTTTTAGCCTGTTTTGGGACAAAATTGGTATAAGTTTTTTTTAAACTCTCCAAATCCATCTCAACCTCCTATAACTAGTCATTTACATTGGATTAGGATACATTTTAACCCTAGAAACACAAACAAAGCTATTTACAGCTTCTAAGCCCTGTTTTCTTGGTTTTAGCCTGTTTTGGGACAAAATGGGTATAAGTGTTTTTTAAACTCTCCAACTCCATCTCAAACTCTTATAATTAGTCAGTTGCATTGGATTATGATACATTTTAACCCTAGAAACAGTAACAAAGCTGTTTACAGCTTCTTACCCCTGTTTTCTCGGTTTTAGCCTGTTTTGAGACAAAATGGGTATAAGTGTTTTTTAAACTCTCCAACTCCATCTCAAACTCTTATAATTTGTCAGTTGCATTGGATCATGATATATTTTAACCATAAAAACACTAACAAAGCTATTTTGAGCTTTTGACCCCTATTTTCTTGGTTTAAGCCTGTTTTGGGACAAAATAGGAAGAAGTGTTTTTTAATCTCTCCAAATCCATCTCAAGCTCTTATAATTAGACATTTACATTGGATTATGATACTTTTTAACCCTAGAAAGACTAACAAAGCTGTTTACAGCTTCTAAGCCCCGTTTTCTCGGTTTTAGCATGTTTTAAGACAAAATGGGTATAAGTGTTTTTTAAACTCTCCAAATCCATCTCAAACTCTTATAATTAGTTAGTTGCATTGGATTGTGATACATTTCAACCCGAGAAACACTAACAAAGCTGTTTGAAGCTTCTAAGCCCTGTTTTCTTGGTTTTAGCCTGTTTTGGGACAAAATTGGTATAAGTTTTTTTTAAACTCTCCAAATCCATCTCAACCTCCTATAACTAGTCATTTACATTGGATTAGGATACATTTTAACCCTAGAAACACAAACAAAGCTATTTACAGCTTCTAAGCCCTGTTTTCTTGGTTTTAGCCTGTTTTGGGACAAAATGGGTATAAGTGTTTTTTAAACTC
This sequence comes from Camelina sativa, assembly GCF_030686135.1. Lineage (NCBI taxonomy): Eukaryota > Viridiplantae > Streptophyta > Magnoliopsida > Brassicales > Brassicaceae > Camelina > Camelina sativa. The sequence continues at coordinate 24,368,995 of NC_141893.1, read as the reverse complement.
TCCAACTCCATCTCAAACTCTTATAATTAGTCAGTTGCATTGGATTATGATACATTTTAACACTAGAAACAGTAACATAGCTGTTTACAGCTTCTTACCCCTGTTTTCTCGGTTTTAGCCTGTTTTGAGACAAAATGGGTATAAGTGTTTTTTAAACTCTCCAACTCCATCTCAAACTCTTATAATTTGTCAGTTGCATTGGATCATGATATATTTTAACCATAAAAACACTAACAAAGCTATTTTGAGCTTTTGACCCCTATTTTCTCGGTTTAAGCCTGTTTTGGGACAAAATGGGTATAAGTGTTTTTTAAACTCTCCAAATCCATCTCAAACTCTTATAATTAGTTAGTTGCATTGGATTGTGATACATTTCAACCCGAGAAACACTAACAAAGCTGTTTGAAGCTTCTAAGCCCTGTTTTCTTGGTTTTAGCCTGTTTTGGGACAAAATTGGTATAAGTTTTTTTTAAACTCTCCAAATCCATCTCAACCTCCTATAACTAGTCATTTACATTGGATTAGGATACATTTTAACCCTAGAAACACAAACAAAGCTATTTACAGCTTCTAAGCCCTGTTTTCTTGGTTTTAGCCTGTTTTGGGACAAAATGGGTATAAGTGTTTTTTAAACTCTCCAACTCCATCTCAAACTCTTATAATTAGTCAGTTGCATTGGATTATGATACATTTTAACCCTAGAAACAGTAACAAAGCTGTTTACAGCTTCTTACCCCTGTTTTCTCGGTTTTAGCCTGTTTTGAGACAAAATGGGTATAAGTGTTTTTTAAACTCTCCAACTCCATCTCAAACTCCTATAATTTGTCAGTTGCATTGGATCATGATATATTTTAACCATAAAAACACTAACAAAGCTATTTTGAGCTTTTGACCCCTATTTTCTTGGTTTAAGCCTGTTTTGGGACAAAATAGGAAGAAGTATTTTTTAATCTCTCCAAATCCATCTCAAGCTCTTATAATTAGACATTTACATTGGATTATGATACTTTTTAACCCTAGAAAGACTAACAAAGCTGTTTACAGCTTCTAAGCCCCGTTTTCTCGGTTTTAGCATGTTTTAAGACAAAATGGGTATAAGTGTTTTTTAAACTCTCCAAATCCATCTCAAACTCTTATAATTAGTTAGTTGCATTGGATTGTGATACATTTCAACCCGAGAAACACTAACAAAGCTGTTTGAAGCTTCTAAGCCCTGTTTTCTTGGTTTTAGCCTGTTTTGGGACAAAATTGGTATAAGTTTTTTTTAAACTCTCCAAATCCATCTCAACCTCCTATAACTAGTCATTTACATTGGATTAGGATACATTTTAACCCTAGAAACACAAACAAAGCTATTTACAGCTTCTAAGCCCTGTTTTCTTGGTTTTAGCCTGTTTTGGGACAAAATGGGTATAAGTGTTTTTTAAACTCTCCAACTCCATCTCAAACTCTTATAATTAGTCAGTTGCATTGGATTATGATACATTTTAACCCTAGAAACAGTAACAAAGCTGTTTACAGCTTCTTACCCCTGTTTTCTCGGTTTTAGCCTGTTTTGAGACAAAATGGGTATAAGTGTTTTTTAAACTCTCCAACTCCATCTCAAACTCTTATAATTTGTCAGTTGCATTGGATCATGATATATTTTAACCATAAAAACACTAACAAAGCTATTTTGAGCTTTTGACCCCTATTTTCTTGGTTTAAGCCTGTTTTGGGACAAAATAGGAAGAAGTGTTTTTTAATCTCTCCAAATCCATCTCAAGCTCTTATAATTAGACATTTACATTGGATTATGATACTTTTTAACCCTAGAAAGACTAACAAAGCTGTTTACAGCTTCTAAGCCCCGTTTTCTCGGTTTTAGCATGTTTTAAGACAAAATGGGTATAAGTGTTTTTTAAACTCTCCAAATCCATCTCAAACTCTTATAATTAGTTAGTTGCATTGGATTGTGATACATTTCAACCCGAGAAACACTAACAAAGCTGTTTGAAGCTTCTAAGCCCTGTTTTCTTGGTTTTAGCCTGTTTTGGGACAAAATTGGTATAAGTTTTTTTTAAACTCTCCAAATCCATCTCAACCTCCTATAACTAGTCATTTACATTGGATTAGGATACATTTTAACCCTAGAAACACAAACAAAGCTATTTACAGCTTCTAAGCCCTGTTTTCTTGGTTTTAGCCTGTTTTGGGACAAAATGGGTATAAGTGTTTTTTAAACTCTCCAACTCCATCTCAAACTCTTATAATTAGTCAGTTGCATTGGATTATGATACATTTTAACACTAGAAACAGTAACATAGCTGTTTACAGCTTCTTACCCCTGTTTTCTCAGTTTTAGCCTGTTTTGAGACAAAATGGGTATAAGTGTTTTTTAAACTCTCCAACTCCATCTCAAACTCTTATAATTTGTCAGTTGCATTGGATCATGATATATTTTAACCATAAAAACACTAACAAAGCTATTTTGAGCTTTTGACCCCTATTTTCTCGGTTTAAGCCTGTTTTGGGACAAAATGGGTATAAGTGTTTTTTAAACTCTCCAAATCCATCTCAAACTCTTATAATTAGTTAGTTGCATTGGATTGTGATACATTTCAACCCGAGAAACACTAACAAAGCTGTTTGAAGCTTCTAAGCCCTGTTTTCTTGGTTTTAGCCTGTTTTGGGACAAAATTGGTATAAGTTTTTTTTAAACTCTCCAAATCCATCTCAACCTCCTATAACTAGTCATTTACATTGGATTAGGATACATTTTAACCCTAGAAACACAAACAAAGCTATTTACAGCTTCTAAGCCTTGTTTTCTTGGTTTTAGCCTGTTTTGGGACAAAATGGGTATAAGTGTTTTTTAAACTCTCCAACTCCATCTCAAACTCTTATAATTAGTCAGTTGTATTGGATTATGATACATTTTAACCCTAGAAACAGTAACAAAGCTGTTTACAGCTTCTTACCCCTGTTTTCTCGGTTTTAGCCTGTTTTGAGACAAAATGGGTATAAGTGTTTTTTAAACTCTCCAACTCCATCTCAAACTCTTATAATTTGTCAGTTGCATTGGATCATGATATATTTTAACCATAAAAACACTAACAAAGCTATTTTGAGCTTTTGACCCCTATTTTCTTGGTTTAAGCCTGTTTTGGGACAAAATAGGAAGAAGTGTTTTTTAATCTCTCCAAATCCATCTCAAGCTCTTATAATTAGACATTTACATTGGATTATGATACTTTTTAACCCTAGAAAGACTAACAAAGCTGTTTACAGCTTCTAACCCCCGTTTTATCGGTTTTAGCCGGTTTTAAAACAAAATGGGTATAAGTGTTTTTTAAACTTTCCAAATCCATCTCAAACTCATATAATTTGTCAGTTGCATTGGATTGTGATACATTTTAACTATGGAAACATTAACAAAGCTGTTTACAGTTTCTAAGCTATGTTTTCTCGGTTTTAGGACAAATAGGAATAAGTGTTTTTTTAACTCTCCAAATCCATCTCAAACTCTTATAATTAGTTAGTTGCATTGGATTGTGATACATTTCAACCCGAGAAACACTAACAAAGCTGTTTGAAGCTTCTAAGCCCTGTTTTCTTGGTTTTAGCCTGTTTTGGGACAAAATTGGTATAAGTTTTTTTTAAACTCTCCAAATCCATCTCAACCTCCTATAACTAGTCATTTACATTGGATTAGGATACATTTTAACCCTAGAAACACAAACAAAGCTATTTACAGCTTCTAAGCCCTGTTTTCTTGGTTTTAGCCTGTTTTGGGACAAAATGGGTATAAGTGTTTTTTAAACTCTCCAACTCCATCTCAAACTCTTATAATTAGTCAGTTGCATTGGATTATGATACATTTTAACCCTAGAAACAGTAACAAAGCTGTTTACAGCTTCTTACCCCTGTTTTCTCGGTTTTAGCCTGTTTTGAGACAAAATGGGTATAAGTGTTTTTTAAACTCTCCAACTCCATCTCAAACTCTTATAATTTGTCAGTTGCATTGGATCATGATATATTTTAACCATAAAAACACTAACAAAGCTATTTTGAGCTTTTGACCCCTATTTTCTTGGTTTAAGCCTGTTTTGGGACAAAATAGGAAGAAGTGTTTTTTAATCTCTCCAAATCCATCTCAAGCTCTTATAATTAGACATTTACATTGGATTATGATACTTTTTAACCCTAGAAAGACTAACAAAGCTGTTTACAGCTTCTAAGCCCCGTTTTCTCGGTTTTAGCATGTTTTAAGACAAAATGGGTATAAGTGTTTTTTAAACTCTCCAAATCCATCTCAAACTCTTATAATTAGTTAGTTGCATTGGATTGTGATACATTTCAACCCGAGAAACACTAACAAAGCTGTTTGAAGCTTCTAAGCCCTGTTTTCTTGGTTTTAGCCTGTTTTGGGACAAAATTGGTATAAGTTTTTTTTAAACTCTCCAAATCCATCTCAACCTCCTATAACTAGTCATTTACATTGGATTAGGATACATTTTAACCCTAGAAACACAAACAAAGCAATTTACAGCTTCTAAGCCCTGTTTTCTTGGTTTTAGCCTGTTTTGGGACAAAATGGGTATAAGTGTTTTTTAAACTCTCCAACTCCATCTCAAACTCTTATAATTAGTCAGTTGCATTGGATTATGATACATTTTAACACTAGAAACAGTAACATAGCTGTTTACAGCTTCTTACCCCTGTTTTCTCGGTTTTAGCCTGTTTTGAGACAAAATGGGTATAAGTGTTTTTTAAACTCTCCAACTCCATCTCAAACTCTTATAATTTGTCAGTTGCATTGGATCATGATATATTTTAACCATAAAAACACTAACAAAGCTATTTTGAGCTTTTGACCCCTATTTTCTCGGTTTAAGCCTGTTTTGGGACAAAATGGGTATAAGTGTTTTTTAAACTCTCCAAATCCATCTCAAACTCTTATAATTAGTTAGTTGCATTGGATTGTGATACATTTCAACCCGAGAAACACTAACAAAGCTGTTTGAAGCTTCTAAGCCCTGTTTTCTTGGTTTTAGCCTGTTTTGGGACAAAATTGGTATAAGTTTTTTTTAAACTCTCCAAATCCATCTCAACCTCCTATAACTAGTCATTTACATTGGATTAGGATACATTTTAACCCTAGAAACACATACAAAGCTATTTACAGCTTCTAAGCCCTGTTTTCTTGGTTTTAGCCTGTTTTGGGACAAAATGGGTATAAGTGTTTTTTAAACTCTCCAACTCCATCTCAAACTCTTATAATTAGTCAGTTGCATTGGATTATGATACATTTTAACCCTAGAAACAGTAACAAAGCTGTTTACAGCTTCTTACCCCTGTTTTCTCGGTTTTAGCCTGTTTTGAGACAAAATGGGTATAAGTGTTTTTTAAACTCTCCAACTCCATCTCAAACTCCTATAATTTGTCAGTTGCATTGGATCATGATATATTTTAACCATAAAAACACTAACAAAGCTATTTTGAGCTTTTGACCCCTATTTTCTTGGTTTAAGCCTGTTTTGGGACAAAATAGGAAGAAGTGTTTTTTAATCTCTCCAAATCCATCTCAAGCTCTTATAATTAGACATTTACATTGGATTATGATACTTTTTAACCCTAGAAAGACTAACAAAGCTGTTTACAGCTTCTAAGCCCCGTTTTCTCGGTTTTAGCATGTTTTAAGACAAAATGGGTATAAGTGTTTTTTAAACTCTCCAAATCCATCTCAAACTCTTATAATTAGTTAGTTGCATTGGATTGTGATACATTTCAACCCGAGAAACACTAACAAAGCTGTTTGAAGCTTCTAAGCCCTGTTTTCTTGGTTTTAGCCTGTTTTGGGACAAAATTGGTATAAGTTTTTTTTAAACTCTCCAAATCCATCTCAACCTCCTATAACTAGTCATTTACATTGGATTAGGATACATTTTAACCCTAGAAACACAAACAAAGCTATTTACAGCTTCTAAGCCCTGTTTTCTTGGTTTTAGCCTGTTTTGGGACAAAATGGGTATAAGTGTTTTTTAAACTCTCCAACTCCATCTCAAACTCTTATAATTAGTCAGTTGCATTGGATTATGATACATTTTAACACTAGAAACAGTAACATAGCTGTTTACAGCTTCTTACCCCTGTTTTCTCGGTTTTAGCCTGTTTTGAGACAAAATGGGTATAAGTGTTTTTTAAACTCTCCAACTCCATCTCAAACTCTTATAATTTGTCAGTTGCATTGGATCATGATATATTTTAACCATAAAAACACTAACAAAGCTATTTTTAGCTTTTGACCCCTATTTTCTCGGTTTAAGCCTGTTTTGGGACAAAATGGGTATAAGTGTATTTTAAACTCTCCAAATCCATCTCAAACTCTTATAATTAGTTAGTTGCATTGGATTGTGATACATTTCAACCCGAGAAACACTAACAAAGCTGTTTGAAGCTTCTAAGCCCTGTTTTCTTGGTTTTAGCCTGTTTTGGGACAAAATTGGTATAAGTTTTTTTTAAACTCTCCAAATCCATCTCAACCTCCTATAACTAGTCATTTACATTGGATTAGGATACATTTTAACCCTAGAAACACAAACAAAGCTATTTACAGCTTCTAAGCCTTGTTTTCTTGGTTTTAGCCTGTTTTGGGACAAAATGGGTATAAGTGTTTTTTAAACTCTCCAACTCCATCTCAAACTCTTATAATTAGTCAGTTGTATTGGATTATGATACATTTTAACCCTAGAAACAGTAACAAAGCTGTTTACAGCTTCTTACCCCTGTTTTCTCGGTTTTAGCCTGTTTTGAGACAAAATGGGTATAAGTGTTTTTTAAACTCTCCAACTCCATCTCAAACTCTTATAATTTGTCAGTTGCATTGGATCATGATATATTTTAACCATAAAAACACTAACAAAGCTATTTTGAGCTTTTGACCCCTATTTTCTTGGTTTAAGCCTGTTTTGGGACAAAATAGGAAGAAGTGTTTTTTAATCTCTCCAAATCCATCTCAAGCTCTTATAATTAGACATTTACATTGGATTATGATACTTTTTAACCCTAGAAAGACTAACAAAGCTGTTTACAGCTTCTAACCCCCGTTTTATCGGTTTTAGCCGGTTTTAAAACAAAATGGGTATAAGTGTTTTTTAAACTTTCCAAATCCATCTCAAACTCATATAATTTGTCAGTTGCATTGGATTGTGATACATTTTAACTATGGAAACATTAACAAAGCTGTTTACAGTTTCTAAGCTATGTTTTCTCGGTTTTAGGACAAATAGGAATAAGTGTTTTTTTAACTCTCCAAATCCATCTCAAGCTCTTATAATTAGTCATTTACATTGGATTATGATACTTTTTAACCCTAGAAAGACTAACAAAGCTGTTTACAGCTTCTAACCCCTGTTTTCTTGGTTTTAGCCGGTTTTGAGACAAAATGGGTATAAGTGTTTTTTAAACTCTCCAAATCCATCTCAAAGTCATATAATTTGTCAGTTGTATTGGATTGTGATACATTTTAACTATAGAAACATTAACAAAGCTGTTTACAGCTTTTAAGCTATGTTTTCTCGGTTTTTGGACAAAATAGGAATAAGTGTTTTTTAACTCTCCAAATCCATCTCAATCTCCTATAATTAGTCATTTACATTGGATTAAGATACATTTTAACCCTAGAAACACTAACAAAGCTGTATACAGCTTCTAAGCCCTGTTTTCTCAGTTTTAGCCTGTTTTGGGACAAAATTGGTATAAGTGTTTTTTAAACTCTCCAACTCCATCTCAAACTCTTATAATTAGTTAGTTGCATTGGATTATGATACATTTTAACACTAGAAACAGTAACATAGCTGTTTACAGCTTCTTACCCCTGTTTTCTCGGTTTTAGCCTGTTTTGAGACAAAATGGGTATAAGTGTTTTTTAAACTCTCCAACTCAATCTCAAACTCTTATAATTTGTCAGTTGCATTGGATCATGATACATTTTAACCCTAGAAACACTAACAAAGCTATTTACAGCTTCTAAGCCTTGTTTTCTTGGTTTTAGCCTGTTTTGGGACAAAATGGGTATAAGTGTTTTTTAAACTCTCCAACTCCATCTCAAACTCTTATAATTAGTCAGTTGCATTGGATTATGATACATTTTAACCCTAGAAACAGTAACAAAGCTGTTTACAGCTTCTTACCCCTGTTTTCTCGGTTTTAGCCTGTTTTGAGAGAAAATGGGTATAAGTGTTTTTTAAACTCTCCAATTCCATCTCAAACTCTTATAATTTGTCGGTTGCATTGGATTATGATACATTTTAACCATAAAAACACTAACAAAGCTATTTTGAGCTCTTGACCCCTATTTTCTCGGTTTTAGCCTGTTTAGGGAAAAAATAGGAAGAAGTGTTTTTTAATCTCTCCAAATCCATCTCAAGCTCTTATAATTAGTCATTTACATTGGATTATGATACTTTTTAACCCTAGAAAGACTAACAAAGCTGGTTACAGCTTCTAAGCCCCGTTTTATCGGTTTTAGCCGGTTTTAAAACAAAATGGGTATAAGTGTTTTTTAAACTCTCCAAATCTATCTCAAACTCATATAATTTGTCAGTTGCACTGGATTGTGATACATTTTAAGTATGGAAACATTAACAAAGCTGTTTACAGTTTTTAAGCTATGTTTTCTCGGTTTTTGGACAAAATAGGAATAAGTGTTTTTTAACTCTCCAAATCCATCTCAATCTCCTATAATTAGTCATTTACATTGGATTAAGATACATTTTAACCCTAGAAACACTAACAAAGCTGTATACAGCTTCTAAGCCCTGTTTTCTCAGTTTTAGCCTGTTTTGGGACAAAATGGGTATAAGTGTTTTTTAAACTCTCCAAATCCATCTCAAACTCTTATAATTAGTTAGTTGCATTGGATTGTGATACATTTCAACCCGAGAAACACTAACAAAGCTGTTTGAAGCTTCTAAGCCCTGTTTTCTTGGTTTTAGCCTGTTTTGGGACAAAATTGGTATAAGTTTTTTTTAAACTCTCCAAATCCATCTCAACCTCCTATAACTAGTCATTTACATTGGATTAGGATACATTTTAACCCTAGAAACACAAACAAAGCTATTTACAGCTTCTAAGCCCTGTTTTCTTGGTTTTAGCCTGTTTTGGGACAAAATGGGTATAAGTGTTTTTTAAACTCTCCAACTCCATCTCAAACTCTTATAATTAGTCAGTTGCATTGGATTATGATACATTTTAACACTAGAAACAGTAACATAGCTGTTTACAGCTTCTTACCCCTGTTTTCTCGGTTTTAGCCTGTTTTGAGACAAAATGGGTATAAGTGTTTTTTAAACTCTCCAACTCCATCTCAAACTCCTATAATTTGTCAGTTGCATTGGATCATGATATATTTTAACCATAAAAACACTAACAAAGCTATTTTGAGCTTTTGACCCCTATTTTCTTGGTTTAAGCCTGTTTTGGGACAAAATAGGAAGAAGTGTTTTTTAATCTCTCCAAATCCATCTCAAGCTCTTATAATTAGACATTTACATTGGATTATGATACTTTTTAACCCTAGAAAGACTAACAAAGCTGTTTACAGCTTCTAAGCCCCGTTTTCTCGGTTTTAGCATGTTTTAAGACAAAATGGGTATAAGTGTTTTTTAAACTCTCCAAATCCATCTCAAACTCTTATAATTAGTTAGTTGCATTGGATTGTGATACATTTCAACCCGAGAAACACTAACAAAGCTGTTTGAAGCTTCTAAGCCCTGTTTTCTTGGTTTTAGCCTGTTTTGGGACAAAATTGGTATAAGTTTTTTTTAAACTCTCCAAATCCATCTCAACCTCCTATAACTAGTCATTTACATTGGATTAGGATACATTTTAACCCTAGAAACACAAACAAAGCTATTTACAGCTTCTAAGCCCTGTTTTCTTGGTTTTAGCCTGTTTTGGGACAAAATGGGTATAAGTGTTTTTTAAACTCTCCAACTCCATCTCAAACTCTTATAATTAGTCAGTTGCATTGGATTATGATACATTTTAACACTAGAAACAGTAACATAGCTGTTTACAGCTTCTTACCCCTGTTTTCTCGGTTTTAGCCTGTTTTGAGACAAAATGGGTATAAGTGTTTTTTAAACTCTCCAACTCCATCTCAAACTCTTATAATTTGTCAGTTGCATTGGATCATGATATATTTTAACCATAAAAACACTAACAAAGCTATTTTTAGCTTTTGACCCCTATTTTCTCGGTTTAAGCCTGTTTTGGGACAAAATGGGTATAAGTGTATTTTAAACTCTCCAAATCCATCTCAAACTCTTATAATTAGTTAGTTGCATTGGATTGTGATACATTTCAACCCGAGAAACACTAACAAAGCTGTTTGAAGCTTCTAAGCCCTGTTTTCTTGGTTTTAGCCTGTTTTGGGACAAAATTGGTATAAGTTTTTTTTAAACTCTCCAAATCCATCTCAACCTCCTATAACTAGTCATTTACATTGGATTAGGATACATTTTAACCCTAGAAACACAAACAAAGCTATTTACAGCTTCTAAGCCTTGTTTTCTTGGTTTTAGCCTGTTTTGGGACAAAATGGGTATAAGTGTTTTTTAAACTCTCCAACTCCATCTCAAACTCTTATAATTAGTCAGTTGTATTGGATTATGATACATTTTAACCCTAGAAACAGTAACAAAGCTGTTTACAGCTTCTTACCCCTGTTTTCTCGGTTTTAGCCTGTTTTGAGACAAAATGGGTATAAGTGTTTTTTAAACTCTCCAACTCCATCTCAAACTCTTATAATTTGTCAGTTGCATTGGATCATGATATATTTTAACCATAAAAACACTAACAAAGCTATTTTGAGCTTTTGACCCCTATTTTCTTGGTTTAAGCCTGTTTTGGGACAAAATAGGAAGAAGTGTTTTTTAATCTCTCCAAATCCATCTCAAGCTCTTATAATTAGACATTTACATTGGATTATGATACTTTTTAACCCTAGAAAGACTAACAAAGCTGTTTACAGCTTCTAACCCCCGTTTTATCGGTTTTAGCCGGTTTTAAAACAAAATGGGTATAAGTGTTTTTTAAACTTTCCAAATCCATCTCAAACTCATATAATTTGTCAGTTGCATTGGATTGTGATACATTTTAACTATGGAAACATTAACAAAGCTGTTTACAGTTTCTAAGCTATGTTTTCTCGGTTTTAGGACAAATAGGAATAAGTGTTTTTTTAACTCTCCAAATCCATCTCAAGCTCTTATAATTAGTCATTTACATTGGATTATGATACTTTTTAACCCTAGAAAGACTAACAAAGCTGTTTACAGCTTCTAACCCCTGTTTTCTTGGTTTTAGCCGGTTTTGAGACAAAATGGGTATAAGTGTTTTTTAAACTCTCCAAATCCATCTCAAAGTCATATAATTTGTCAGTTGTATTGGATTGTGATACATTTTAACTATAGAAACATTAACAAAGCTGTTTACAGCTTTTAAGCTATGTTTTCTCGGTTTTTGGACAAAATAGGAATAAGTGTTTTTTAACTCTCCAAATCCATCTCAATCTCCTATAATTAGTCATTTACATTGGATTAAGATACATTTTAACCCTAGAAACACTAACAAAGCTGTATACAGCTTCTAAGCCCTGTTTTCTCAGTTTTAGCCTGTTTTGGGACAAAATTGGTATAAGTGTTTTTTAAACTCTCCAACTCCATCTCAAACTCTTATAATTAGTTAGTTGCATTGGATTATGATACATTTTAACACTAGAAACAGTAACATAGCTGTTTACAGCTTCTTACCCCTGTTTTCTCGGTTTTAGCCTGTTTTGAGACAAAATGGGTATAAGTGTTTTTTAAACTCTCCAACTCAATCTCAAACTCTTATAATTTGTCAGTTGCATTGGATCATGATACATTTTAACCCTAGAAACACTAACAAAGCTATTTACAGCTTCTAAGCCTTGTTTTCTTGGTTTTAGCCTGTTTTGGGACAAAATGGGTATAAGTGTTTTTTAAACTCTCCAACTCCATCTCAAACTCTTATAATTAGTCAGTTGCATTGGATTATGATACATTTTAACCCTAGAAACAGTAACAAAGCTGTTTACAGCTTCTTACCCCTGTTTTCTCGGTTTTAGCCTGTTTTGAGACAAAATGGGTATAAGTGTTTTTTAAACTCTCCAATTCCATCTCAAACTCTTATAATTTGTCGGTTGCATTGGATTATGATACATTTTAACCATAAAAACACTAACAAAGCTATTTTGAGCTCTTGACCCCTATTTTCTCGGTTTTAGCCTGTTTAGGGAAAAAATAGGAAGAAGTGTTTTTTAATCTCTCCAAATCCATCTCAAGCTCTTATAATTAGTCATTTACATTGGATTATGATACTTTTTAACCCTAGAAAGACTAACAAAGCTGGTTACAGCTTCTAAGCCCCGTTTTATCGGTTTTAGCCGGTTTTAAAACAAAATGGGTATAAGTGTTTTTTAAACTCTCCAAATCTATCTCAAACTCATATAATTTGTCAGTTGCACTGGATTGTGATACATTTTAAGTATGGAAACATTAACAAAGCTGTTTACAGTTTTTAAGCTATGTTTTCTCGGTTTTTGGACAAAATAGGAATAAGTGTTTTTTAACTCTCCAAATCCATCTCAATCTCCTATAATTAGTCATTTACATTGGATTAAGATACATTTTAACCCTAGAAACACTAACAAAGCTGTATACAGCTTCTAAGCCCTGTTTTCTCAGTTTTAGCCTGTTTTGGGACAAAATGGGTATAAGTGTTTTTTAAACTCTCCAAATCCATCTCAAACTCTTATAATTAGTTAGTTGCATTGGATTGTGATACATTTCAACCCGAGAAACACTAACAAAGCTGTTTGAAGCTTCTAAGCCCTGTTTTCTTGGTTTTAGCCTGTTTTGGGACAAAATTGGTATAAGTTTTTTTTAAACTCTCCAAATCCATCTCAACCTCCTATAACTAGTCATTTACATTGGATTAGGATACATTTTAACCCTAGAAACACAAACAAAGCTATTTACAGCTTCTAAGCCCTGTTTTCTTGGTTTTAGCCTGTTTTGGGACAAAATGGGTATAAGTGTTTTTTAAACTCTCCAACTCCATCTCAAACTCTTATAATTAGTCAGTTGCATTGGATTATGATACATTTTAACACTAGAAACAGTAACATAGCTGTTTACAGCTTCTTACCCCTGTTTTCTCGGTTTTAGCCTGTTTTGAGACAAAATGGGTATAAGTGTTTTTTAAACTCTCCAACTCCATCTCAAACTCTTATAATTTGTCAGTTGCATTGGATCATGATATATTTTAACCATAAAAACACTAACAAAGCTATTTTGAGCTCTTGACCCCTATTTTCTCGGTTTTAGCCTGTTTAGGGAAAAAATAGGAAGAAGTGTTTTTTAATCTCTCCAAATCCATCTCAAGCTCTTATAATTAGTCATTTACATTGGATTATGATACTTTTTAACCCTAGAAAGACTAACAAAGCTGTTTACAGCTTCTAAGCCCCGTTTTATCGGTTTTAGCCGGTTTTAAAACAAAATGGGTATAAGTGTTTTTTAAACTCTCCAAATCTATCTCAAACTCATATAATTTGTCAGTTGCACTGGATTGTGATACATTTTAACTATGGAAACATTAACAAAGCTGTTTACAGTTTCTAAGCTATGTTTTCTCGGTTTTAGGACAAATAGGAATAAGTGTTTTTTTAACTCTCCAAATCCATCTCAAGCTCTTATAATTAGTCATTTACATTGGATTATGATACTTTTTAACCCTAGAAAGACTAACAAAGCTGTTTACAGCTTCTAACCCCTGTTTTCTTGGTTTTAGCCGGTTTTGAGACAAAATGGGTATAAGTGTTTTTTAAACTCTCCAAATCCATCTCAAAGTCATATAATTTGTCAGTTGTATTGGATTGTGATACATTTTAACTATAGAAACATTAACAAAGCTGTTTACAGTTTTTAAGCTATGTTTTCTCGGTTTTTGGACAAAATAGGAATAAGTGTTTTTTAACTCTCCAAATCCATCTCAATCTCCTATAATTAGTCATTTACATTGGATTAAGATACATTTTAACCCTAGAAACACTAACAAAGCTGTATACAGCTTCTAAGCCCTGTTTTCTCAGTTTTAGCCTGTTTTGGGACAAAATGGGTATAAGTGTTTTTTAAACTCTCCAAATCCATCTCAAACTCTTATAATTAGTTAGTTGCATTGGATTGTGATACATTTCAACCCGAGAAACACTAACAAAGCTGTTTGAAGCTTCTAAGCCCTGTTTTCTTGGTTTTAGCCTGTTTTGGGACAAAATTGGTATAAGTTTTTTTTAAACTCTCCAAATCCATCTCAACCTCCTATAACTAGTCATTTACATTGGATTAGGATACATTTTAACCCTAGAAACACAAACAAAGCTATTTACAGCTTCTAAGCCTTGTTTTCTTGGTTTTAGCCTGTTTTGGGACAAAATGGGTATAAGTGTTTTTTAAACTCTCCAACTCCATCTCAAACTCTTATAATTAGTCAGTTGCATTGGATTATGATACATTTTAACCCTAGAAACAGTAACAAAGCTGTTTACAGCTTCTTACCCCTGTTTTCTCGGTTTTAGCCTGTTTTGAGACAAAATGGGTATAAATGTTTTTTAAACTCTCCAACTCCATCTCAAACTCTTATAATTTGTCAGTTGCATTGGATCATGATATATTTTAACCATAAAAACACTAACAAAGCTATTTTGAGCTTTTGACCCCTATTTTCTTGGTTTAAGCCTGTTTTGGGACAAAATAGGAAGAAGTGTTTTTTAATCTCTCCAAATCCATCTCAAGCTCTTATAATTAGACATTTACATTGGATTATGATACTTTTTAACCCTAGAAAGACTAACAAAGCTGTTTACAGCTTCTAAGCCCCGTTTTCTCGGTTTTAGCATGTTTTAAGACAAAATGGGTATAAGTGTTTTTTAAACTCTCCAAATCCATCTCAAACTCTTATAATTAGTTAGTTGCATTGGATTGTGATACATTTCAACCCGAGAAACACTAACAAAGCTGTTTGAAGCTTCTAAGCCCTGTTTTCTTGGTTTTAGCCTGTTTTGGGACAAAATTGGTATAAGTTTTTTTTAAACTCTCCAAATCCATCTCAACCTCCTATAACTAGTCATTTACATTGGATTAGGATACATTTTAACCCTAGAAACACAAACAAAGCTATTTACAGCTTCTAAGCCCTGTTTTCTTGGTTTTAGCCTGTTTTGGGACAAAATGGGTATAAGTGTTTTTTAAACTCTCCAACTCCATCTCAAACTCTTATAATTAGTCAGTTGCATTGGATTATGATACATTTTAACACTAGAAACAGTAACATAGCTGTTTACAGCTTCTTACCCCTGTTTTCTCGGTTTTAGCCTGTTTTGAGACAAAATGGGTATAAGTGTTTTTTAAACTCTCCAACTCCATCTCAAACTCTTATAATTTGTCAGTTGCATTGGATCATGATATATTTTAACCATAAAAACACTAACAAAGCTATTTTGAGCTTTTGACCCCTATTTTCTCGGTTTAAGCATGTTTTGGGACAAAATGGGTATAAGTGTTTTTTAAACTCTCCAAATCCATCTCAAACTCTTATAATTAGTTAGTTGCATTGGATTGTGATACATTTCAACCCGAGAAACACTAACAAAGCTGTTTGAAGCTTCTAAGCCCTGTTTTCTTGGTTTTAGCCTGTTTTGGGACAAAATTGGTATAAGTTTTTTTAAACTCTCCAAATCCATCTCAACCTCCTATAACTAGTCATTTACATTGGATTAGGATACATTTTAACCCTAGAAACACAAACAAAGCTATTTATAGCTTCTAAGCCTTGTTTTCTTGGTTTTAGCCTGTTTTGGGACAAAATGGGTATAAGTGTTTTTTAAACTCTCCAACTCCATCTCAAACTCTTATAATTAGTCAGTTGCATTGGATTATGATACATTTTAACCCTAGAAACAGTAACAAAGCTGTTTACAGCTTCTTACCCCTGTTTTCTCGGTTTTAGCCTGTTTTGAGACAAAATGGGTATAAGTGTTTTTTAAACTCTCCAACTCCATCTCAAACTCTTATAATTTGTCAGTTGCATTGGATCATGATATATTTTAACCATAAAAACACTAACAAAGCTATTTTGAGCTTTTGACCCCTATTTTCTTGGTTTAAGCCTGTTTTGGGACAAAATAGGAAGAAGTGTTTTTTAATCTCTCCAAATCCATCTCAAGCTCTTATAATTAGACATTTACATTGGATTATGATACTTTTTAACCCTAGAAAGACTAACAAAGCTGTTTACAGCTTCTAAGCCCCGTTTTCTCGGTTTTAGCATGTTTTAAGACAAAATGGGTATAAGTGTTTTTTAAACTCTCCAAATCCATCTCAAACTCTTATAATTAGTTAGTTGCATTGGATTGTGATACATTTCAACCCGAGAAACACTAACAAAGCTGTTTGAAGCTTCTAAGCCCTGTTTTCTTGGTTTTAGCCTGTTTTGGGACAAAATTGGTATAAGTTTTTTTTAAACTCTCCAAATCCATCTCAACCTCCTATAACTAGTCATTTACATTGGATTAGGATACATTTTAACCCTAGAAACACAAACAAAGCTATTTACAGCTTCTAAGCCTTGTTTTCTTGGTTTTAGCCTGTTTTGGGACAAAATGGGTATAAGTGTTTTTTAAACTCTCCAACTCCATCTCAAACTCTTATAATTAGTCAGTTGCATTGGATTATGATACATTTTAACCCTAGAAACAGTAACAAAGCTGTTTACAGCTTCTTACCCCTGTTTTCTCGGTTTTAGCCTGTTTTGAGACAAAATGGGTATAAGTGTTTTTTAAACTCTCCAACTCCATCTCAAACTCTTATAATTTGTCAGTTGCATTGGATCATGATATATTTTAACCATAAAAACACTAACAAAGCTATTTTGAGCTTTTGACCCCTATTTTCTTGGTTTAAGCCTGTTTTGGGACAAAATAGGAAGAAGTGTTTTTTAATCTCTCCAAATCCATCTCAAGCTCTTATAATTAGACATTTACATTGGATTATGATACTTTTTAACCCTAGAAATAATAACAAAGCTGTTTACAGCTTCTAAGCCCCGTTTTCTCGGTTTTAGCAGGTTTTAAGACAAAATGGGTATAAGTGTTTTTTAAACTCTCCAAATCCATCTCAAACTCTTATAATTAGTTAGTTGCATTGGATTGTGATACATTTCAACCCGAGAAACACTAACAAAGCTGTTTGAAGCTTCTAAGCCCTGTTTTCTTGGTTTTAGCCTGTTTTGGGACAAAATTGGTATAAGTTTTTTTTAAACTCTCCAAATCCATCTCAACCTCCTATAAGTAGTCATTTACATTGGATTAGGATACATTTTAACCCTAGAAACACAAACAAAGCTATTTACAGCTTCTAAGCCCTGTTTTCTTGGTTTTAGCCTGTTTTGGGACAAAATGGGTATAAGTGTTTTTTAAACTCTCCAACTCCATCTCAAACTCTTATAATTAGTCAGTTGCATTGGATTATGATACATTTTAACACTAGAAACAGTAACATAGCTGTTTACAGCTTCTTACCCCTGTTTTCTCGGTTTTAGCCTGTTTTGAGACAAAATGGGTATAAGTGTTTTTTAAACTCTCCAACTCCATCTCAAACTCTTATAATTTGTCAGTTGCATTGGATCATGATATATTTTAACCATAAAAACACTAACAAAGCTATTTTGAGCTTTTGACCCCTATTTTCTCGGTTTAAGCCTGTTTTGGGACAAAATAGGAAGAAGTGTTTTTTAATCTCTCCAAATCCATCTCAAGCTCTTATAATTAGTCATTTACATTGGATTATGATACTTTTTAACCCTAGAAAGACTAACAAAGCTGTTTACAGCTTCTAAGCCCCGTTTTCTCGGTTTTAGCAGGTTTTAAGACAAAATGGGTATAAGTGTTTTTTAAACTCTCCAAATCCATCTCAAACTCTTATAATTAGTTAGTTGCATTGGATTGTGATACATTTCAACCCGAGAAACAATAACAAAGCTGTTTGAAGCTTCTAAGCCCTGTTTTCTTGGTTTTAGCCTGTTTTGGGACAAAATTGGTATAAGTTTTTTTTAAACTCTCCAAATCCATCTCAACCTCCTATAACTAGTCATTTACATTGGATTATGGTACATTTTAACCCTAGAAACAAAAACAAAGCTGTTTACAGCTTCTAAGCCCTGTTTTTTTGGTTTTAGCCTGTTTTGGGACAAAATGGGTATAAGTGTTTTTTAAAATCTCCAACTCCATCTCAAACTCTTATAATTAGTCAGTAGCATTGGATTATGATACATTTTAACCCTAGAAACAGTAACATAGCTGTTTACAGCTTTTAACCCATGTTTTCTCGGTTTTAGCCTATTATGAGACAAAATGGGTATAAGTGTTTTTTAAACTCTCCAAATCCATCTCAAACTCATATAATTTGCCAGTTGCATTGGATTGTGATACATTTTAACTATAGAAACACTAACATAGCTGTTTACAGTTTCAAAGCTATGTTTTCTCGGTTTTAGGACAAAATAGGAATAAGTATTTTTTTAACTCTCCAAATCCATCTCAATCTCCTATAATTAGTCATTTACATTGGATTATGGTACATTTTAACCCTAGAAACACAAACAAAGCTGTTTACAGCTTCTAAGCCCTGGTTTTTTTGGTTTTAGCCTGTTTTGGGACAAAATGGGTATAAATGTTTTTTAAACTCTCCAATTCCATCTCAAACTCTTATAATTTGTTAGTTGCATTGGATTATGATACATTTTAACCATAAAAACACTAACAAAGCTATTTTGAGCTTTTGACCCCTATTTTCTCGGTTTTAGCCTGTTTAGGGAAAAAATAGGAAGAAGTGTTTTTTAATCTCTCCAAATCCATCTCAAGCTCTTATCATTAGTCATTTACATTGGATTATGATACTTTTTAACCCTAGAAAGACTAACAAAGCTGTTTACAGCTTCTAAGCCCCGTTTTATCGGTTTTAGCCGGTTTTAAAACAAAATGGGTATAAGTGTTTTTTAAACTTTCCAAATCCATCTCAAACTCATATAATTTGTCAGTTGCATTGGATTGTGATACATTTTAACTATGGAAACATTAACAAAGCTGTTTACAGTTTCTAAGCTATGTTTTCTCGGTTTTAGGACAAATAGGAATAAGTGTTTTTTTAACTCTCCAAATCCATCTCAAGCTCTTATAATTAGTCATTTACATTGGATTATGATACTTTTTAACCCTAGAAACACTAACAAAGCTGTTTACAGCTTCTAACCCCTGTTTTCTTGGTTTTAGCCAGTTTTGAGACAAAATGGGTATAAGTGTTTTTTAAACTCTCCAAATCCCTATCAAACTCATATAATTTGTCAGTTGTATTGGATTGTGATACATTTTAACTATAGAAACATTAACAAAGCTGTTTACAGTTTTTAAGCTATGTTTTCTCGGTTTTAGCCTGTTTTGGGACAAAATTGGTATAAGTTTTTTTTAAACTCTCCAAATCCATCTCAACCTCCTATAACTACTCATTTACATTGGATTAGGATACATTTTAACCCTAGAAACACAAACAAAGCTATTTACAGCTTCTAAGCCCTGTTTTCTTGGTTTTAGCCTGTTTTGGGACAAAATGGGTATAAGTGTTTTTTAAACTCTCCAACTCCATCTCAAACTCTTATAATTAGTCAGTTGCATTGGATTATGATACATTTTAACACTAGAAACAGTAACATAGCTGTTTACAGCTTCTTACCCCTGTTTTCTCGGTTTTAGCCTGTTTTGAGACAAAATGGGTATAAGTGTTTTTTAAACTCTCCAACTCCATCTCAAACTCTTATAATTTGTCAGTTGCATTGGATCATGATATATTTTAACCATAAAAACACTAACAAAGCTATTTTGAGCTTTTGACCCCTATTTTCTCGGTTTAAGCCTGTTTTGGGACAAAATAGGAAGAAGTGTTTTTTAATCTCTCCAAATCCATCTCAAGCTCTTATAATTAGTCATTTACATTGGATTTTGATACTTTTTAACCCTAGAAAGACTAACAAAGCTGTTTACAGCTTCTAAGCCCCGTTTTCTCGGTTTTAGCAGGTTTTAAGACAAAATGGGTATAAGTGTTTTTTAAACTCTCCAAATCCATCTCAAACTCTTATAATTAGTTAGTTGCATTGGATTGTGATACATTTCAACCCGAGAAACACTAACAAAGTTGTTTGAAGCTTCTAAGCCCTGTTTTCTTGGTTTTAGCCTGTTTTGGGACAAAATTGGTATAAGTTTTTTTTAAACTCTCCAAATCCATCTCAACCTCCTATAACTAGTCATTTACATTGGATTATGGTACAATTTAACCCTAGAAACAAAAACAAAGCTGTTTACAGCTTCTAAGCCCTGTTTTTTCGGTTTTAGCCTGTTTTGGGACAAAATAGGAAGAAGTGTTTTTTAATCTCTCCAAATCCATCACAAGCTATTATTATCAGTCATTTACATTAGATTATGATACATTTTAACCCTAGAAACATTAACAAAGCTATTAACAGCTTCTAAGCCCTGTTTTCTCGGTTTTAGCCTATTTTGAGACAAAATGGGTATAAGTGTTTTTTAAACTCTCCAAATCCATCTAAAACTCATATAATTTGCCAATTGCATTGGATTGTGATACATTTTAACTATAGAAACACTAACATAGCTGTTTACAGTTTCAAAGCTATGTTTTCTCGGTTTTAGGACAAAATAGGAATAAGTATTTTTTTAACTCTCCAAATCCATCTCAATCTCCTATAATTAGTCATTTACATTGGATTATGGTACATTTTAACCCTAGAAACACAAACAAAGCTGTTTACAGCTTCTAAGCCCTGTTTTTTTTGGTTTTAGCCTGTTTTGGGACAAAATGGGTATAAATGTTTTTTAAACTCTCCAATTCCATCTCAAACTCTTATAATTTGTCAGTTGCATTGGATTATGATACATTTTAACCATAAAAACACTAACAAAGCTATTTTGAGCTCTTGACCCCTATTTTCTCGGTTTTAGCCTGTTTAGGGAAAAAATAGGAAGAAGTGTTTTTTAATCTCTCCAAATCCATCTCAAGCTCTTATAATTAGTCATTTACATTGGATTATGATACTTTTTAACCCTAGAAAGACTAACAAAGCTGGTTACAGCTTCTAAGCCCCGTTTTATCGGTTTTAGCCGGTTTTAAAACAAAATGGGTATAAGTGTTTTTTAAACTCTCCAAATCCATCTCAAACTCATATAATTTGTCAGTTGCATTGGATTGTGATACATTTTAACTATGGAAACATTAACAAAGCTGTTTACAGTTTCTAAGCTATGTTTTCTCGGTTTTAGGACAAATAGGAATAAGTGTTTTTTTAACTCTCCAAATCCATCTCAAGCTCTTATAATTAGTCATTTACATTGGATTATGATACTTTTTAACCCTAGAAACACTAACAAAGCTGTTTACAGCTTCTAACCCCTGTTTTCTTGGTTTTAGCCGGTTTTGAGACAAAATGGGTATAAGTGTTTTTTAAACTCTCCAAATCCATCTCAAACTCATATAATTTGTCAGTTGTATTGGATTCTGATACATTTTAACTATAGAAACATTAACAAAGCTGTTTACAGTTTTTAAGCTATGTTTTCTCGGTTTTTGGACAAAATAGGAATAAGTGTTTTTTAACACTCCAAATCCATCTCAATCTCCTATAATTAGTCATCACATTGGATTAAGATACATTTTAACCCTAGAAACACTAACAAAACTGTATACAGCTTCTAAGCCCGGTTTTCTCAGTTTTAGCCCGTTTTGGGACAAAATGGGTATAAGTGTTTTTTAAACTCTCCAAATCCATCTCAAACTCTTATAATTAGTTAGTTGCATTGGATTGTGATACATTTCAACCCGAGAAACACTAACAAAGCTGTTTGAAGCTTCTAAGCCCTGTTTTCTTGGTTTTAGCCTGTTTTGGGACAAAATTGGTATAAGTCTTTTTTAAACTCTCCAAATCCATCTCAACCTCCTATAACTAGTCATTTACATTGGATTAGGATACATTTTAACCCTAGAAACACAAACAAAGCTATTTACAGCTTCTAAGCCCTGTTTTTTTGGTCTTAGCCTGTTTTGGGACAAAATGGGTATAAGTGTTTTTTAAACTCTCCAACTCCATCTCAAACTCTTATAATTAGTCAGTTGCATTGGATTATGATACATTTTAACCCTAGAAACAATAACATAGCTGTTTACAGCTTCTAAGCCCTGTTTTCTTGGTTTTAGCCTGTTTTGGGACAAAATGGGTATAAGTGTTTTTTAAACTCTCCAACTCCATCTCAAACTCTTATAATTAGTCAGTTGCATTGGATTATGATACATTTTAACACTAGAAACAGTAACATAGCTGTTTACAGCTTCTTACCCCTGTTTTCTCGGTTTTAGCCTGTTTTGAGACAAAATGGGTATAAGTGTTTTTTAAACTCTCCAACTCCATCTCAAACTCTTATAATTTGTCAGTTGCATTGGATCATGATATATTTTAACCATAAAAACACTAACAAAGCTATTTTGAGCTTTTGACCCCTATTTTCTCGGTTTAAGCCTGTTTTGGGACAAAATAGGAAGAAGTATTTTTTAATCTCTCCAAATCCATCTCAAGCTCTTATAATTAGTCATTTACATTGGATTATGATACTTTTTAACCCTAGAAAGACTAACAAAGCTGTTTACAGCTTCTAAGCCCCGTTTTCTCGGTTTTAGCAGGTTTTAAGACAAAATGGGTATAAGTGTTTTTTAAACTCTCCAAATCCATCTCAAACTCTTATAATTAGCTAGTTGCATTGGATTGTGATACATTTCAACCCGAGAAACAATAACAAAGCTGTTTGAAGCTTCTAAGCCCTGTTTTCTTGGTTTTAGCCAGTTTTGGGACAAAATTGGTATAAGTTTTTTTTAAACTCTCCAAATCCATCTCAACCTCCTATAACTAGTCATTTACATTGGATTATGGTACATTTTAACCCTAGAAACAAAAACAAAGCTGTTTACAGCTTCTAAGCCCTGTTTTTTTGGTTTTAGCCTGTTTTGGGACAAAATGGGTATAAGTGTTTTTTAAACTCTCCAACTCCATCTCAAACTCTTATAATTAGTCAGTAGCATTGGATTATGATACATTTTAACCCTAGAAACAGTAACATAGCTGTTTACAGCTTTTAACCCATGTTTTCTCGGTTTTAGCCTATTATGAGACAAAATGGGTATAAGTGTTTTTTAAACTCTCCAAATCCATCTCAAACTCATATAATTTGCCAGTTGCATTGGATTGTGATACATTTTAACTATAGAAACACTAACATAGCTGTTTACAGTTTCAAAACTATGTTTTCTCGGTTTTAGGACAAAATAGGAATAAGTATTTTTTTAACTCTCCAAATCCATCTCAATCTCCTATAATTAGTCATTTACATTGGATTATGGTACATTTTAACCCTAGAAACACAAACAAAGCTGTTTACAGCTTCTAAGCCCTGGTTTTTTTGGTTTTAGCCTGTTTTGGGACAAAATGGGTATAAATGTTTTTTAAACTCTCCAATTCCATCTCAAACTCTTATAATTTGTTAGTTGCATTGGATTATGATACATTTTAACCATAAAAACACTAACAAAGCTATTTTGAGCTTTTGACCCCTATTTTCTCGGTTTTAGCCTGTTTAGGGAAAAAATAGGAAGAAGTGTTTTTTAATCTCTCCAAATCCATCTCAAGCTCTTATAATTAGTCATTTACATTGGATTATGATACTTTTTAACCCTAGAAAGACTAACAAAGCTGTTTACAGCTTCTAAGCCCCGTTTTATCGGTTTTAGCCGGTTTTAAAACAAAATGGGTATAAGTGTTTTTAAAACTCTCCAAATCCATCTCAAACTCATATAATTTGTCAGTTGCATTGGATTGTGATACATTTTAACTATGGAAACATTAACAAAGCTGTTTACAGTTTCTAAGCTATGTTTTCTCGGTTTTAGGACAAATAGGAATAAGTGTTTTTTTAACTCTCCAAATCCATCTCAAGCTCTTATAATTAGTCATTTACATTGGATTATGATACTTTTTAACCCTAGAAACACTAACAAAGCTGTTTACAGCTTCTAACCCTTGTTTTCTTGGTTTTAGCCGGTTTTGAGACAAAATGGGTATAAGTGTTTTTTAAACTCTCCAAATCCATATCAAACTCATATAATTTGTCAGTTGTATTGGATTGTGATACATTTTAACTATAGAAACATTAACAAAGCTGTTTACAGTTTTTAAGCTATGTTTTCTCGGTTTTAGCCTGTTTTGGGACAAAATTGGTATATGTTTTTTTTAAACTCTCCAAATCCATCTCAACCTCCTATAACTACTCATTTACATTGGATTAGGATACATTTTAACCCTAGAAACACAAACAAAGCTATTTACAGCTTCTAAGCCCTGTTTTCTTGGTTTTAGCCTGTTTTGGGACAAAATGGGTATAAGTGTTTTTTAAACTCTCCAACTCCATCTCAAACTCTTATAATTAGTCAGTTGCATTGGATTATGATACATTTTAACACTAGAAACAGTAACATAGCTGTTTACAGCTTCTTACCCCTGTTTTCTCGGTTTTAGCCTGTTTTGAGACAAAATGGGTATAAGTGTTTTTTAAACTCTCCAACTCCATCTCAAACTCTTATAATTAGCTAGTTGCATTGGATTGTGATACATTTCAACCCGAGAAACAATAACAAAGCTGTTTGAAGCTTCTAAGCCCTGTTTTCTTGGTTTTAGCCAGTTTTGGGACAAAATTGGTATAAGTTTTTTTTAAACTCTCCAAATCCATCTCAACCTCCTATAACTAGTCATTTACATTGGATTATGGTACATTTTAACCCTAGAAACAAAAACAAAGCTGTTTACAGCTTCTAAGCCCTGTTTTTTTGGTTTTAGCCTGTTTTGGGACAAAATGGGTATAAGTGTTTTTTAAACTCTCCAACTCCATCTCAAACTCTTATAATTAGTCAGTAGCATTGGATTATGATACATTTTAACCCTAGAAACAGTAACATAGCTGTTTACAGCTTTTAACCCATGTTTTCTCGGTTTTAGCCTATTATGAGACAAAATGGGTATAAGTGTTTTTTAAACTCTCCAAATCCATCTCAAACTCATATAATTTGCCAGTTGCATTGGATTGTGATACATTTTAACTATAGAAACACTAACATAGCTGTTTACAGTTTCAAAACTATGTTTTCTCGGTTTTAGGACAAAATAGGAATAAGTATTTTTTTAACTCTCCAAATCCATCTCAATCTCCTATAATTAGTCATTTACATTGGATTATGGTACATTTTAACCCTAGAAACACAAACAAAGCTGTTTACAGCTTCTAAGCCCTGGTTTTTTTGGTTTTAGCCTGTTTTGGGACAAAATGGGTATAAATGTTTTTTAAACTCTCCAATTCCATCTCAAACTCTTATAATTTGTTAGTTGCATTGGATTATGATACATTTTAACCATAAAAACACTAACAAAGCTATTTTGAGCTTTTGACCCCTATTTTCTCGGTTTTAGCCTGTTTAGGGAAAAAATAGGAAGAAGTGTTTTTTAATCTCTCCAAATCCATCTCAAGCTCTTATAATTAGTCATTTACATTGGATTATGATACTTTTTAACCCTAGAAAGACTAACAAAGCTGTTTACAGCTTCTAAGCCCCGTTTTATCGGTTTTAGCCGGTTTTAAAACAAAATGGGTATAAGTGTTTTTAAAACTCTCCAAATCCATCTCAAACTCATATAATTTGTCAGTTGCATTGGATTGTGATACATTTTAACTATGGAAACATTAACAAAGCTGTTTACAGTTTCTAAGCTATGTTTTCTCGGTTTTAGGACAAATAGGAATAAGTGTTTTTTTAACTCTCCAAATCCATCTCAAGCTCTTATAATTAGTCATTTACATTGGATTATGATACTTTTTAACCCTAGAAACACTAACAAAGCTGTTTACAGCTTCTAACCCTTGTTTTCTTGGTTTTAGCCGGTTTTGAGACAAAATGGGTATAAGTGTTTTTTAAACTCTCCAAATCCATATCAAACTCATATAATTTGTCAGTTGTATTGGATTGTGATACATTTTAACTATAGAAACATTAACAAAGCTGTTTACAGTTTTTAAGCTATGTTTTCTCGGTTTTAGCCTGTTTTGGGACAAAATTGGTATATGTTTTTTTTAAACTCTCCAAATCCATCTCAACCTCCTATAACTACTCATTTACATTGGATTAGGATACATTTTAACCCTAGAAACACAAACAAAGCTATTTACAGCTTCTAAGCCCTGTTTTCTTGGTTTTAGCCTGTTTTGGGACAAAATGGGTATAAGTGTTTTTTAAACTCTCCAACTCCATCTCAAACTCTTATAATTAGTCAGTTGCATTGGATTATGATACATTTTAACACTAGAAACAGTAACATAGCTGTTTACAGCTTCTTACCCCTGTTTTCTCGGTTTTAGCCTGTTTTGAGACAAAATGGGTATAAGTGTTTTTTAAACTCTCCAACTCCATCTCAAACTCTTATAATTTGTCAGTTGCATTGGATCATGATATATTTTAACCATAAAAACACTAACAAAGCTATTTTGAGCTTTTGACCCCTATTTTCTCGGTTTAAGCCTGTTTTGGGACAAAATAGGAAGAAGTGTTTTTTAATCTCTCCAAATCCATCTCAAGCTCTTATAATTAGTCATTTACATTGGATTTTGATACTTTTTAACCCTAGAAAGACTAACAAAGCTGTTTACAGCTTCTAAGCCCCGTTTTCTCGGTTTTAGCAGGTTTTAAGACAAAATGGGTATAAGTGTTTTTTAAACTCTCCAAATCCATCTCAAACTCTTATAATTAGTTAGTTGCATTGGAGTGTGATACATTTCAACCCGAGAAACACTAACAAAGCTGTTTGAAGCTTCTAAGCCCTGTTTTCTTGGTTTTAGCCTGTTTTGGGACAAAATTGGTATAAGTTTTTTTTAAACTCTCCAAATCCATCTCAACCTCCTATAACTAGTCATTTACATTGGATTATGGTACATTTTAACCCTAGAAACAAAAACAAAGCTGTTTACAGCTTCTAAGCCCTGTTTTTTCGGTTTTAGCCTGTTTTGGGACAAAATAGGAAGAAGTGTTTTTTAATCTCTCCAAATCCATCACAAGCTATTATTATCAGTCATTTACATTAGATTATGCTACATTTTAACCCTAGAAACATTAACAAAGCTATTAACAGCTTCTAAGCCCTGTTTTCTCGGTTTTAGCCTATTTTGAGACAAAATGGGTATAAGTGTTTTTTAAACTCTCCAAATCCATCTAAAACTCATATAATTTGCCAATTGCATTGGATTGTGATACATTTTAACTATAGAAACACTAACATAGCTGTTTACAGTTTCAAAGCTATGTTTTCTCGGTTTTAGGACAAAATAGGAATAAGTATTTTTTTAACTCTCCAAATCCATCTCAATCTCCTATAATTAGTCATTTACATTGGATTATGGTACATTTTAACCCTAGAAACACAAACAAAGCTGTTTACAGCTTCTAAGCCCTGTTTTTTTTGGTTTTAGCCTGTTTTGGGACAAAATGGGTATAAATGTTTTTTAAACTCTCCAATTCCATCTCAAACTCTTATAATTTGTCAGTTGCATTGGATTATGATACATTTTAACCATAAAAACACTAACAAAGCTATTTTGAGCTCTTGACCCCTATTTTCTCGGTTTTAGCCTGTTTAGGGAAAAAATAGGAAGAAGTGTTTTTTAATCTCTCCAAATCCATCTCAAGCTCTTATAATTAGTCATTTACATTGGATTATGATACTTTTTAACCCTAGAAAGACTAACAAAGCTGGTTACAGCTTCTAAGCCCCGTTTTATCGGTTTTAGCCGGTTTTAAAACAAAATGGGTATAAGTGTTTTTAAAACTCTCCAAATCCATCTCAAACTCATATAATTTGTCAGTTGCATTGGATTGTGATACATTTTAACTATGGAAACATTAACAAAGCTGTTTACAGTTTCTAAGCTATGTTTTCTCGGTTTTAGGACAAATAGGAATAAGTGTTTTTTTAACTCTCCAAATCCATCTCAAGCTCTTATAATTAGTCATTTACATTGGATTATGATACTTTTTAACCCTAGAAACACTAACAAAGCTGTTTACAGCTTCTAACCCCTGTTTTCTTGGTTTTAGCCGGTTTTGAGACAAAATGGGTATAAGTGTTTTTTAAACTCTCCAAATCCATCTCAAACTCATATAATTTGTCAGTTGTATTGGATTGTGATACATTTTAACTATAGAAACATTAACAAAGCTGTTTACAGTTTTTAAGCTATGTTTTCTCGGTTTTTGGACAAAATAGGAATAAGTGTTTTTTAACACTCCAAATCCATCTCAATCTCCTATAATTTGTCATCACATTGGATTAAGATACATTTTAACCCTAGAAACACTAACAAAACTGTATACAGCTTCTAAGCCCGGTTTTCTCAGTTTTAGCCTGTTTTGGGACAAAATGGGTATAAGTGTTTTTTAAACTCTCCAAATCCATCTCAAACTCTTATAATTAGTTAGTTGCATTGGATTGTGATACATTTCAACCCGAGAAACACTAACAAAGCTGTTTGAAGCTTCTAAGCCCTGTTTTCTTGGTTTTAGCCTGTTTTGGGACAAAATTGGTATAAGTCTTTTTTAAACTCTCCAAATCCATCTCAACCTCCTATAACTAGTCATTTACATTGGATTAGGATACATTTTAACCCTAGAAACACAAACAAAGCTATTTACAGCTTCTAAGCCCTGTTTTTTTGGTCTTAGCCTGTTTTGGGACAAAATGGGTATAAGTGTTTTTTAAACTCTCCAACTCCATCTCAAACTCTTATAATTAGTCAGTTGCATTGGATTATGATACATTTTAACCCTAGAAACAATAACATAGCTGTTTACAGCTTCTTACCCCTGTTTTCTCGGTTTTAGCCTGTTTTGAGACAAAATGGGTATAAGTGTTTTTTAAACTCTACAACTCCATCTCAAACTCTTATAATTTGTCAGTTACATTGGATTATGATATATTTTAACCATAAAAACACTAACAAAGCTATTTTGAGCTTTTGACCCCTATTTTCTTGGTTTAAGCCTGTTTTGGGACAAAATAGGAAGAAGTTTTTTTTAATCTCTCCAAATCCATCTCAAGCTCTTATAATTAGTCATTTACATTGGATTATGATACTTTTTAACCCTAGAAAGACTAACAAAGCTGTTTACAGCTTCTAAGCCCCGTTTTCTCGGTTTTAGCAGGTTTTAAGACAAAATGGGTATAAGTGTTTTATAAACTCTCCAAATCCATCTCAAACTCTTATAATTAGTTAGTTGCATTGGATTGTGATACATTTCAACCCGAGAAACACTAACAAAGGTGTTTGAAGCTTCTAAGCCCTGTTTTCTTGGTTTTAGCCTGTTTTGGGACAAAATTGGTATAAGTTTTTTTTAAACTCTCCAAATCCATCTCAACCTCCTATAACTAGTCATTTACATTGGATTATGGTACATTTTAACGCTAGAAACAAAAACAAAGCTGTTTACAGCTTCTAAGCCCTGTTTTTTCGGTTTTAGCCTGTTTTGGGACAAAATAGGAAGAAGTGTTTTTTAATCTCTCCAAATCCATCACAAGCTATTATTATCAGTCATTTACATTAGATTATGATACATTTTAACCCTAGAAACACTAACAAAGCTATTAACAGCTTCTAAGCCCTGTTTTCTCGGTTTTAGCCTATTTTGAGACAAAATGGGTATAAGTGTTTTTTAAACTCTCCAAATCCATCTAAAACTCATATAATTTGCCAATTGCATTGGATTGTGATACATTTTAACTATTGAAACACTAACATAGCTGTTTACAGTTTCAAAGCTATGTTTTCTCGGTTTTAGGACAAAATAGGAATAAGTATTTTTTTAACTCTCCAAATCCATCTCAATCTCCTATAATTAGTCATTTACATTGGATTATAGTACATTTTAACCCTAGAAACACAAACAAAGCTGTTTACAGCTTCTAAGCCCTGTTTTTTTTTGTTTTAGCCTGTTTTGGGACAAAATGGATATAAATGTTTTTTAAACTCTCCAATTCCATCTCAAACTCTTATAATTTGTCAGTTGCATTGGATTATGATACATTTTAACCATAAAAACACTAACAAAGCTATTTTGAGCTTTTGACCCCTATTTTCTCGGTTTTAGCCTGTTTAGGGAAAAAATAGGAAGAAGTGTTTTTTAATCTCTCCAAATCCATCTCAAGCTCTTATAATTAGTCATTTACATTGGATTATGATACTTTTTAACCCTAGAAAGACTAACAAAGCTGGTTACAGCTTCTAAGCCCCGTTTTATCGGTTTTAGCCGGTTTTAAAACAAAATGGGTATAAGTGTTTTTTAAACTCTTCAAATCCATCTCAAACTCATATAATTTGTCAGTTGCATTGGATTGTGATACATTTTAACTATGGAAACATTAACAAAGCTGTTTACAGTTTCTAAGCTATGTTTTCTCGGTTTTAGGACAAATAGGAATAAGTGTTTTTTTAACTCTCCAAATCCATCTCAAGCTCTTATAATTAGTCATTTACATTGGATTATGATACTTTTTAACCCTAGAAACACTAACAAAGCTGTTTACAGCTTCTAACCCCTGTTTTCTTGGTTTTAGCCGGTTTTGAGACAAAATGGGTATAAGTGTTTTTTAAACTCTCCAAATCCATCTCAAACTCATATAATTTGTCAGTTGCATTGGATTGTGATACATTTTAACTATAGAAACATTAACAAAGCTGTTTACAGTTTTTAAGCTATGTTTTCTCGGTTTTTGGACAAAATAGGAATAAGTGTTTTTTAACACTCCAAATCCATCTCAATCTCCTATAATTAGTCATTCACATTGGATTAAGATACATTTTAACCCTAGAAACACTAACAAAACTGTATACAGCTTCTAAGCCCTGTTTTCTCAGTTTTAGCCTGTTTTGGGACAAAATGGGTATAAGTGTTTTTTAAACTCTCCAAATCCATCGCAAACTCTTATAATTAGTTAGTTGCATTGGATTGTGATACATTTCAACCCGAGAAACACTAACAAAGCTGTTTGAAGCTTCTAAGCCCTGTTTTCTTGGTTTTAGCCTGTTTTGGGACAAAATTGGTATAAGTTTTTTTTAAACTCTCCAAATCCATCTCAACCTCCTATAACTAGTCATTTACATTGGATTAGGATACATTTTAACCCTAGAAACACAAACAAAGCTATTTACAGCTTCTAACCCCTGTTTTCTCGGTTTTAGCCTGTTTTGAGACAAAATGGGTATAAGTGTTTTTTAAACTCTCCAACTCCATCTCAAACTCTTATAATTAGTCAGTTGCATTGGATTATGATACATTTTAAACCTAGAAACAGTAACATAGCTGTTTACAGCTTCTTACCCCTGTTTTCTCGGTTTTAGCCTGTTTTGAGACAAAATGGGTATAAGTGTTTTTTAAACTCTCCAGTTCCATCTCAAACTCTTATAATTTGTCAGTTACATTGGATTATGATATATTTTAACCATAAAAACACTAACAAAGCTATTTTGAGCTTTTGACCCCTATTTTCTTGGTTTAAGCCTGTTTTGGGACAAAATAGGAAGAAGTGTTTTTTAATCTCTCCAAATCCATCTCAAGCTCTTATAATTAGTCATTTACATTGGATTATGATACTTTTTAACCCTAGAAAGACTAACAAAGCTGTTTACAGCTTCTAAGCCCCGTTTTCTCGGTTTTAGCCGGTTTTAAGACAAAATGGGTATAAGTGTTATTTAAACTCTCCAAATCCATCTCAAACTCATATAATTTGTCAGTTGCATTGGATTGTGATACATTTTAACTATAGAAACATTAAAAAAGCTGTTTACAGTTTCTAAGCTATGTTTTCTCGATTTTAGGACAAATAGGAAGAAGTGTTTTTTTAACTCTCCAAATCCATCACAAGCTATTATTATCAGTCATTTACATTGGATTATGATACTTTTTAACCCTAGAAACACTAACATAGCTGTTTATAGCTTCTAAGCCCTGTTTTCTTGGTTTTAGCCGGTTTTGAGACAAAATGGGTATAAGTGTTTTTTAAACTCTCCAAATCCATCTCAAACTCATATAATTTGTCAGTTGCATTGGATTGTGATACATTTTAACTATAGAAACATTAACAAAGCTGTTTAAAGTTTCTAAGCTATGTTTTCTCGGTTTTAGCCTGTTTTGAGACAAAATTGGTATAAGTGTTTTTTAAACTCTCAAACTCAAACTCTTATAATTAGTCAGTTGCATTGGATTATGATACATTTTAACCCTAGAAACAGTAACAAAGCTGGTTACAGCTTCTAAGCCCTATTTTCTCGGTTTTAACTTGTTTTGGGACAAAATAGATATAAGTGTTTTTTAAACTCTCCAAATCCATCTCAAACTCTTATAATTAGTCAGTTGCATTGGATTGTGATATATTTTAACCCGAGAAACACTAACAAAGCTGTTTACAGGTTCTAAGCATTGTTTTCTCGGTTGTAGCCTATTTTCTCGGTTTGAGCCTGTTTTGGGACAAAATGGGTATAAGGGTATTTTAAACTCTCCAAATCCATCTCAAACTCTTATAATTAGTCAGTTGCATTGGATTATGATACATTTTAACCATAATAACATAAGAAAGCTGTTTTGAGCTTCTAACCCCTATTTTCTCGGTTTTTAGCCTATTTTCTCGGTTTTAGCCTGTTTTGGGACAAAATAGGAAGAAGTGTTTTTTAATCTCTCCAAATCCATCACAAGCTATTATTATCAGTCATTTACATTAGATTATGATACATTTT
This sequence comes from Camelina sativa, assembly GCF_030686135.1. Lineage (NCBI taxonomy): Eukaryota > Viridiplantae > Streptophyta > Magnoliopsida > Brassicales > Brassicaceae > Camelina > Camelina sativa. The sequence goes on along the minus strand of NC_141893.1, from coordinate 24,335,940 downwards.
AACCCTAGAAAGACTAGCAAAGCTGGTTACAGCTTCTAAGCCCCGTTTTATCGGTTTTAGCCGGTTTTAAGACAAAATGGGTATAAGTGTTTTTTAAAGTCTCCAAATCCATCTAAAACTCATATAATTTGTCAGTTACATTGGATTGTGATACATTTTAACCCTAGAAACATTAACAAAGCTGTTTACAGTTTCAAAGCTATGTTTTCTCGGTTTTAGGACAAAATAGGAATAAGTGTTTTTTAACTCTCCAAATCCATCTCAATCTCCTATAATTAGTCATTTACATTGGATTATGGTACATTTTAACCCTAGAAACACAAACAAAGCTGTTTACAGCTTCTAAGCCCTGTTTTTTTGGTTTTAGCCTGTTTTGGGACAAAATGGGTATAAGTGTTTTTTAAACTCTCCAACTCCATCTCAAACTCTTATAATTTGTCAGTTGCATTGGATTATGATACATTTTAACCATAAAAAGACTAACAAAGCTATTTTGAGCTTTTGACCCCTATTTTCTCGGTTTTAGCCTGTTTTGGGACAAAATAGGAAGAAGTGTTTTTTAATCTCTCCAAATCCATCTCAAGCTCTTATAATTAGTCATTTACATTGGATTATGATACATTTTAACCCTAGAAAGACTAACAAAGCTGTTTACAGCTTTTAAGCCCCGTTTTCTCGGTTTTAGCTGGTTTTAAGACAAAATGGGTATAAGTGTTTTTTAAACTCTCCAAATCCATCTCAAACTCATATAATTTGTCAGTTGCATTGGATTGTGATACTTTTTAACTATAGAAACACTAACAAAGCTGTTTACAGTTTCTAAGCTAGGTTTTCTCAGTTTTAGGACAAATAGGAATAAGTGTTTTTTCAACTCTCTGAATCCATCTCAAGCTCTTATAATTAGTCATTTACATTGGATTATGATACTTTGTAACCCTAGAAACACTAACAAAGCCGTGTACAGCTTCTAAGCCCTGCTTTCTTGGTTTTAGCCTGTTTTGGGACAAAATGGGTATAAGTGTTTTTTAAACTCTCCAAATCCATCTCAAACTCATATAATTTGTCAGTTGCATTGGATTGTGATACATTTTAACTATAGAAACATTAACAAAGCTGTTTACAGTTTCTAAGCTATGGTTTCTCGGTTTTAGGACAAATAGGAATAAGTGTTTTTTCAACTCTCCGAATCCATCTCAAGCTCTTATAATTAGTCATTTACATTGGATTATGATACTTTTTAACCCTATTAACACTAACAAAGCTGTTTACAGCTTCTAACCCATGTTTTCTTGGTTTTAGCCGGTTTTGAGACAAAATGGGTATAAGTGTTTTTTAAACTGTCCAAAACCATCTCAAGCTCTTATAATTAGTCATTTATATTGGATTATGATACTTTTTAACCCTAGAAACACTAACAAAGCTGTTTACAGCTTCTAAGCCCTGTTTTCTTGGTTTTAGCCGGTTTTGAGACAAAATGGGTATAAGTGTTTTTTAGACTCTCCAAATCCATCTCAAACTCTTATAATTAGTCAGTTGCATTGGATTATGATACATTTTAACCCTAGAAACAGTAACAAAGCTGGTTACAGCTTCTAAGCCCTAATTTCTCGGTTTTAGCTTATTTTGGGACAAAATGGATATAAGTGTTTTTTAAACTCTCCAAATCCATCTCAAACTCTTATAATTAGTCAGTTGCATTGGATTGTGATATATTTTAACCCGAGAAACACTAACAAAGCTGTTTACAGGTTCTAAGTATTGTTTTCTCGGTTGTAGCCTATTTTCTCGGTTTGAGCCTGTTTTGGGACAAAATGGGTATAAGGGTATTTTAAACTCTCCTAATCCATCTCAAACTCTTATAATTAGTCAGTTGCATTGGATTATGATACATTTTAACCATAATAACATAAGAAAGCTGTTTTGAGCTTCGAACCCCTATTTTCTTGGTTTTTAGCCTATTTTCTCGGTTTTAGTCTGTTTTGGGACAAAATAGGAAGAAGTGTTTTTTAATCTCTCCAAATCCATCACAAGCTATTATTATCAGTCATTTACATTAGATTATGATACATTTTAACCCTAGAAACACTAACAAAGCTATTTACAGCTTCTAAGCCCTGTTTTCTCGGTTTTAGCCTATTTTGAGACAAAATGGGTATAAGTGTTTTTTAAACTCTCCAAATCCATCTAAAACTCATATAATTTGCCAATTGCATTGGATTGTGATACATTTTAACTATAGAAACACTAATATAGCTGTTTACAGTTTCAAAGCTATGTTTTCTCGGTTTTAGGACAAAATAGGAATAAGTGTTTTTTAAACTTTCCAAACCATCTCAATCTCCTATAATTAGTCATTTACATTGGATTATGGTACATTTTAACCCTAGAAACACAAACAAAGCTGTTTACGGCTTCTAAGCCCTGTTTTTTTGGTTTTAGCCTGTTTTGGGACAAAATGGGTATAAGTGTTTTTTAAACTCTCCAACTCCATCTCAAACTCTTATAATTTGTCAGTTGCATTGGATTATGATACATTTTAACCATAAAAAGACTAACAAAGCTATTTTGAGCTTTTGACCCCTATTTTCTCGGTTTTAGCCTGTTTTGGGACAAAATAGGAAGAAGTGTTTTTTAATCTCTCCAAATCCATCTCAAGCTCTTATAATTAGTCATTTACATTGGATTATGATACATTTTAACCCTAGAAAGACTAACAAAGTTGTTTACAGCTTTTAAGCCCCGTTTTCTCGGTTTTAGCTGGTTTTAAGACAAAATGGGTATAAGTGTTTTTTAAACTCTCCAAATCCATCTCAAACTCATATAATTTGTCAGTTGCATTGGATTGTGATACTTTTTAACTATAGAAACACTAACAAAGCTGTTTACAGTTTCTAAGCTAGGTTTTCTCAGTTTTAGGACAAATAGGAATAAGTGTTTTTTCAACTCTCTGAATCCATCTCAAGCTCTTATAATTAGTCATTTACATTGGATTATGATACTTTTTAACCCTAGAAAGACTAACAAAGCTGGTTACAGCTTCTAAGCCCCGTTTTCTCGGTTTTAGCCGGTTTTAAGACAAAATGGGTATAAGTGTTTTTTAAAGTCTCCAAATCCATCTAAAACTCATATAATTTGTCAGTTACATTGGATTATGATACATTATAACCCTAGAAAGACTAACAAAGCTGTTTACAGCTTTTAAGCCCCGTTTTCTCGGTTTTAGCTGGTTTTAAGACAAAATGGGTATAAGTGTTTTTTAAACTCTCCAAATCCATCTCAAACTCATATAATTTGTCAGTTGCATTGGATTGTGATACATTTTAACTATAGAAACATTAACAAAGCTGTTTACAGTTTCTAAGCTAGGTTTTCTCAGTTTTAGGACAAATAGGAATAAGTGTTTTTTCAACTCTCTGAGTCCATCTCAAGCTCTTATAATTAGTCACTTACATTGGATTATGATACTTTTTAACCCTAGAAAGACTAACAAAGCTGGTTACAGCTTCTAAGCCCCGTTTTCTCGGTTTTAGCCGGTTTTAAGACAAAATGGGTATAAGTGTTTTTTAAAGTCTCCAAATCCATCTAAAACTCATATAATTTGTCAGTTACATTGGATTGTGATACATTTTAACCCTAGAAACATTAACAAAGCTGTTTACAGTTTCTAAGCCCTAATTTCTCGGTTTTAGCTTGTTTTGGGACAAAATGGATATAAGTGTTTTTTAAACTCTCCAAATCCATCTCAAACTCTTATAATTAGTCAGTTGCATTGGATTGTGATATATTTTAACCCGAGAAACACTAACAAAGCTGTTTACAGGTTCTAAGTATTGTTTTCTCGGTTGTAGCCTATTTTCTCGGTTTAAGCCTGTTTTGGGACAAAATGGGTATAAGGGTATTTTAAACTCTCCAAATCCATCTCAAACTCTTATAATTAGTCAGTTGCATTGGATTATGATACATTTTAACCATAATAACATAAGAAAGCTGTTTTGAGCTTCTAACCCCTATTTTCTTGGTTTTTAGCCTATTTTCTCAGTTTTAGCCTGTTTTGGGACAAAATAGGAAGAAGTGTTTTTTAATCTCTCCAAATCCATCATAAGCTATTATTATCAGTCATTTACATTAGATTATGATACATTTTAACCCTAGAAACTAACAAAGCTATTTACAGCTTCTAAGCCCTGTTTTCCCGGTTTTAGCCTATTTTGAGACAAAATGGGTATAAGTGTTTTTTAAACTCTCCAAATCCATCTAAAACTCATATAATTTGCCAATTGCATTGGATTGTGATACATTTTAACTATAGAAACACTAACATAGCTGTTTACAGTTTCAAAGCTATGTTTTCTCGGTTTTAGGACAAAATAGGAATAAGTGTTTTTTTAACTTTCCAAACCATCTCAATCTCCTATATTTAGTCATTTACATTGGATTATGGTACATTTTAACCCTAGAAACACAAACAAAGTTGTTTACAGCTTCTAAGCCCTGTTTTTTTGGTTTTAGCCTGTTTTGGGACAAAATGGGTATAAGTGTTTTTTAAACTCTCCAACTCCATCTCAAACTCTTATAATTTGTCAGTTGCATTGGATTATGATACATTTTAACCATAAAAAGACTAACAAAGCTATTTTGAGCTTTTGACCCCTATTTTCTCGGTTTTAGCCTGTTTTGGGACAAAATAGGAAGAAGTGTTTTTTAATCTCTCCAAATCCATCTCAAGCTCTTATAATTAGTCATTTACATTGGATTATGATACATTTTAACCCTAGAAAGACTAACAAATCTGTTTACAGCTTTTAAGCCCCGTTTTCTCAGTTTTAGCTGGTTTTAAGACAAAATGGGTATAAGTGTTTTTTAAACTCTCCAAATTCATCTCAAACTCATATAATTTGTCAGTTGCATTGGATTGTGATACATTTTAACTATAGAAACATTAACAAAGCTGTTTACAGTTTCTAAGCTAGGTTTTCTCGGTTTTAGGACAAATAGGAATAAGTGTTTTTTTAACTCTCCGAATCCATCTCAAGCTCTTATAATTAGTCATTTACATTGGATTATGATACTTTTTAACCCTAGAAACACTAACAAAGCTGTTTACAGCTTCTAAGCCCTGTTTTCTTGGTTTTAGCCGGTTTTGAGACAAAATGGGTACAAGTGTTTTTTAAACTCTCCAAATCCATCTCAAAGTCATATAATTTGTCAGTTGCATTGGATTGTGATACATTTTCACTATAGAAACATTAACAAAGCTGTTTTGAGTTTCTAAGCTATGTTTTCTCGGTTTTAGCCTGTTTTGAGACAAAATGGGTATAAGTGTTTTTTAGACTCTCCAAATCCATCTCAAACTCTTATAATTAGTCAGTTGCATTGGATTATGATACATTTTAACCCTAGAAACAGTAACAAAGCTGGTTACAGCTTCTAAGACCTATTTTCTCGGTTTTAGCTTGTTTTGGGACAAAATGGATATAAGTGTTTTTTAAACTCTCCAAATCCATCTCAAACTCTTATAATTAGTCAGTTGCATTGGATTGTGATATATTTTAACCCGAGAAACATTAACAAAGCTGTTTACAGGTTCTAAGTATTGTTTTCTCGGTTGTAGCCTATTTTCTCGGTTTGAGCCTGTTTTAAAACAAAATGGGTATAAGGGTATTTTAAACTCTCCAAATCCATCTCAAACTCTTATAATTAGTCAGTTGCATTGGATTATGATACATTTTAACCCTAGAAACAGTAACAAAGCTGGTTACAGCTTCTAAGACCTATTTTCTCGGTTTTAGCTTGTTTTGGGACAAAATGGATATAAGTGTTTTTTAAACTCTCCAAATCCATCTCAAACTCTTATAATTAGTCAGTTGCATTGGATTGTGATATATTTTAACCCGAGAAACATTAACAAAGCTGTTTACAGGTTCTAAGTATTGTTTTCTCGGTTGTAGCCTATTTTCTCGGTTTGAGCCTGTTTTAAAACAAAATGGGTATAAGGGTATTTTAAACTCTCCAAATCCATCTCAAACTCTTATAATTAGTCAGTTGCATTGGATTATGATACATTTTAACCATAATAACATAAGAAAGCTGTTTTGAGCTTCTAACCCCTATTTTCTTGGTTTTTAGCCTATTTTCTCGGTTTTAGCCTGTTTTGGGACAAAATAGGAAGAAGTGTTTTTTAATCTCTCCAAATCCATCACAAGCTATTATTATCAGTCATTTACATTAGATTATGATACATTTTAACCCTAGAAACACTAACAAAGCTATTTACAGCTTCTAAGCCCTGTTTTCTCGGTTTTAGCCTATTTTGAGACAAAATGGGTATAAGTGTTTTTTAAACTCTCCAAATCCATCTAAAACTCATATAATTTGCCAATTGCATTGGATTGTGATACATTTTAACTATAGAAACACTAACATAGCTGTTTACAGTTTCAAAGCTATGTTTTCTCGGTTTTAGGACAAAATAGGAATAAGTGTTTTTTAAACTCTCCAAACCATCTCAATCTCCTATAATTAGTCATTTACATTGGATTATGGTACATTTTAACCCTAGAAACACAAACAAAGCTGTTTACAGCTTCTAAGCCCTGTTTTTTTGGTTTTAACCTCTTTTGGGACAAAATGGGTATAAGTGTTTTTTAAACTCTCCAACTCCATCTCAAACTCTTATAATTTGTCAGTTGCATTGGATTATGATACATTTTAACCATAAAAACACTAACAAAGCTATTTTGAGCTTTTGACCCCTACTTTCTCGGTTTTAGCCTGTTTAGGGAAAAAATAGGAAGAAGTGTTTTTTAATCTCTCCAAATCCATCTCAAGCTCTTATAATTAGTCATTTACATTGGATTATGATACTTTTTAACCCTAGAAAGACTAACAAAGCTGGTTACAGCTTCTAAGCCCCGTTTTATCGGTTTTAGCCGGTTTTAAAACAAAATGGGTATAAGTGTTTTTTAAACTCTCCAAATCCATCTCAAACTCATATAATTTGTCAGTTGCATTGGATTGTGATACATTTTAACTACAGAAACATTAACAAAGCTGTTTACAGTTTCTAAGCTATGTTTTCTCGGTTTTAGGACAAATAGGAATAAGTGTTTTTTTAACTCTCCAAATCCATCTCAAGCTCTTATAATTAGTCATTTATATTGGATTATGATACTTTTTAACCCTAGAAACACTAACAAAGCTGTTTACAGCTTCTAAGCCCTGTTTTCTTGGTTTTAGCCGGTTTTGAGACAAAATGGGTATAAGTGTTTTTTAGACTCTCCAAATCCATCTCAAACTCTTATAATTAGTCAGTTGCATTGGATTATGATACATTTTAACCCTAGAAACAGTAACAAAGCTGGTTACAGCTTCTAAGCCCTAATTTCTCGGTTTTAGCTTGTTTTGGGACAAAATGGATATAAGTGTTTTTTAAACTCTCCAAATCCATCTCAAACTCTTATAATTAGTCAGTCGCATTGGATTGTGATATATTTTAACCCGAGAAACACTAACAAAGCTGTTTACAGGTTCTAAGTATTGTTTTCTCGGTTGTAGCCTATTTTCTCGGTTTGAGCCTGTTTTGGGACAAAATGGGTATAAGGGTATTTTAAACTCTCCAAATCCATCTCAAACTCTTATAATTAGTCAGTTGCATTGGATTATGATACATTTTAACCATAATAACATAAGAAAGCTGTTTTGAGCTTCTAACCCCTATTTTCTTGGTTTTTAGCCTATTTTCTCGGTTTTAGCCTGTTTTGGGACAAAATAGGAAGAAGTGTTTTTTAATCTCTCCAAATCCATCACAAGCTATTATTATCAGTCATTTACATTAGATTATGATACATTTTAACCCTAGAAACACTAACAAAGCTATTTACAGCTTCTAAGCCCTGTTTTCTCGGTTTTAGCCTATTTTGAGACAAAATGGGTATAAGTGTTTTTTAAACTATCCAAATCCATCTAAAACTCATATAATTTGCCAATTGCATTGGATTGTGATACATTTTAACTATAGAAACACTAACATAGCTGTTTACAGTTTCAAAGCTATGTTTTCTCGGTTTTAGGACAAAATAGGAATAAGTGTTTTTTAAACTTTCCAAACCATCTCAATCTCCTATAATTAGTCATTTACATTGGATTATGGTACATTTTAACCCTAGAAACACAAACAAAGCTGTTTACAGCTTCTAAGCCCTGTTTTTTTGGTTTTAGCCTGTTTTGGGACAAAATGGGTATAAGTGTTTTTTAAACTCTCCAACTCCATCTCAAACTCTTATAATTTGTCAGTTGCATTGGATTATGATACATTTTAACCATAAAAACACTAACAAAGCTATTTTGAGCTTTTGACCCCTATTTTCTCGGTTTTAGCCTGTTTTGGGACATAATAGGAAGAAGTGTTTTTTAATCTCTCCAAATCCATCTCAAGCTCTTATAATTAGTCATTTACATTGGATTATGATACATTTTAACCCTAGAAAGACTAACAAAACTGTTTACAGCTTTTAAGCCCCGTTTTCTCGGTTTTAGCTGGTTTTAAGACAAAATGGGTATAAGTGTTTTTTAAACTCTCCAAATCCATCTCAAACTCATATAATTTGTCAGTTGCATTGGATTGTGATACATTTTAACTATAGAAACATTAACAAAGCTGTTTACAGTTTCTAAGCTAGGTTTTCTCAGTTTTAGAACAAATAGGAATAAGTGTTTTTTCAACTCTCTGAATCCATCTCAAGCTCTTATAATTAGTCATTTACATTGGATTATGATACTTTTTAACCCTAGAAAGACTAACAAAGCTGTTTACAGCTTCTAAGCCCCGTTTTCTCGGTTTTAGCCGGTTTTAAGACAAAATGAGTATAAGTGTTTTTTAAAGTCTCCAAATCCATCTAAAACTCATATAATTTGTCAGTTACATTGGATTGTGATACATTTTAATTATAGAAACATTAACAAAGCTGTTTACAGTTTCTAAGCTATGTTTTCTCGGTTTTAGGACAAATAGGAATAATTGTTTTTTTTAACTCTCCGAATCCATCTCAAGCTCTTATAATTAGTCATTTACATTGGATTATGATACTTTTTAACCCTAGAAACACTAACAAAGCTGTTTACAGCTTCTAAGCCCTGTTTTCTTGGTTTTAGCCGGTTTTGAGACAAAATGGGTACAAGTGTTTTTTAAACTCTCCAAATCCATCTCAAAGTCATATAATTTGTCAGTTGCATTGGATTGTGATACATTTTAACTATAGAAACATTAACAAAGCTGTTTTCAGTTTCTAAGCTATGTTTTCTCGGTTTTAGCCTGTTTTAAGACAAAATGGGTATAAGTGTTTTTTAGACTCTCCAAATCCATCTCAAACTCTTATAATTAGTCAGTTGCATTGGATTATGATACATTTTAACCCTAGAAACAGTAACAAAGCTGGTTACAGCTTCTAAGACCTATTTTCTCGGTTTTAGCTTGTTTTGAGACAAAATGGATATAAGTGTTTTTTAAACTCTCCAAATCCATCTCAAACTCTTATAATTAGTCAGTTGCATTGGATTGTGATATATTTTAACCCGAGAAAAATTAACAAAGCTGTTTACAGGTTCTAAGTATTGTTTTCTCGGTTGTAGCTTATTTTCTCGGTTTGAGCCTGTTTTGGGACAAAATGGGTATAAGGGTATTTTAAATTCTCCAAATCCATCTCAAACTCTTCTAATTAGTCAGTTGCATTGGATTATGATACATTTTAACCATAATAACATAAGAAAGCTGTTTTGAGCTTCTAACCCCTATTTTCTCGGTTTTTAGCCTATTTTCTCGGGTTTAGCCTGTTTTGGGACAAAATAGGAAGAAGCGTTTTTTAATCTCTCCAAATCCATCACAAGCTATTATTATCAGTCATTTACATTAGATTATGATACATTTTAACCCTAGAAACACTAACAAAGCTATTTACAGCTTCTAAGCCCTGTTTTCTCGGTTTTAGCCTATTTTGAGACAAAATGGGTATAAGTGTTTTTTAAACTCTCCAAATCCATCTAAAACTCATATAATTTGCCAATTGCATTGGATTGTGATACATTTTAACTATAGAAACACTAACATAGCTGTTTACAGTTTCAAAGCTATGTTTTCTCGGTTTTAGGACAAAATAGGAATAAGTGTTTTTTAAACTCTCCAAACCATCTCAATCTCCTATAATTAGTCATTTACATTGGATTATGGTACATTTTAACCCTAGAAACACAAACAAAGCTGTTTACAGCTTCTAAGCCCTGTTTTTTTGGTTTTAGCCTGTTTTGGGACAAAATGGGTATAAGTGTTTTTTAAACTCTCCAATTCCATCTCAAACTCTTATAATTTGTCAGTTGCATTGGCTTATGATACATTTTAACCATAAAAACACTAACAAAGCTATTTTGAGCTTTTGACCCCTATTTTCTCGGTTTTAGTCTGTTTTGGGACAAAATAGGAAGAAGTGTTTTTTAATCTCTCCAAATCCATCTCAAGCTCTTATAATTAGTCATTTACATTGGATTATGATACTTTTTAACCCTAGAAAAACTAACAAAGCTGTTTACAGCTTTTAAGCCCCGTTTTCTCGGTTTTAGCTGGTTTTAAGACAAAATGGGTATAAGTGTTTTTTAAACTCTCCAAATCCATCTCAAACTCATATAATTTGTCAGTTGCATTGGATTGTGATACATTTTAACTATAGAAACATTAACAAAGCTGTTTACAGTTTCTAAGCTATGTTTTCTCGGTTTTAGGACAAATAGGAATAAGTGTTTTTTAACTCTCCAAATCCATCTCAAGCTCTTATAATTAGTCATTTACATTGGATTATGATACTTTGTAACCCTAGAAACACTAACAAAGCCGTGTACAGCTTCTAAGCCCTGTTTTCTTGGTTTTAGCCGGTTTTGAGACAAAATGGGTATAAGTGTTTTTTAGACTCTCCAAATCCATCTCAAACTCTTATAATTAGTCAGTTGCATTGGATTATGATACATTTTAACCCTAGAAACAGTAACAAAGCTGGTTACAGCTTCTAAGCCCTATTTTCTCGGTTTTAGCTTGTTTTGGGACAAAATGGATATAAGTGTTTTTTAAACTCTCCAAATCCATCTCAAACTCTTATAATTAGTCAGTTGCATTGGATTGTGATATATTTTAACCCGAGAAACACTAACAAAGCTGTTTACAGGTTCTAAGCATTGTTTTCTCGGTTGTAGCCTATTTTCTCGGTTTGAGCCTGTTTTGGGACAAAATGGGTATAAGGGTATTTTAAACTCTCCAAATCCATCTCAAACTCTTATAATTAGTCAGTTGCATTGGATTATGATACATTTTAACCATAATAACATAAGAAAGCTGTTTTGAGCTTCTAACCCCTATTTTCTCGGTTTTTAGCCTATTTTCTCGGTTTTAGCCTGTTTTGGGACAAAATAGGAAGAAGTGTTTTTTAATCTCTCCAAATCCATCACAAGCTATTATTATCAGTCATTTACATTAGATTATGATACATTTTAACCCTAGAAACACTAACAAAGCTATTTACAGCTTCTAAGCCCTGTTTTCTCGGTTTTAGCCTATTTTGAGACAAAATGGGTATAAGTGTTTTTTAAACTCTCCAAATCCATCTAAAACTCATATAATTTTCCCAATTGCATTGGATTGTGATACATTTTAACTATAGAAACACTAACATAGCTGTTTACAGTTTCAAAGCTATGTTTTCTCAGTTTTAGGACAAAATAGGAATAAGTGTTTTTTAAACTTTCCAAACCATCTCAATCTCCTATAATTAGTCATTTACATTGGATTATGGTACATTTTAACCCTAGAAACACAAACAAAGCTGTTTACAGCTTCTAAGCCCTGTTTTTTTTGGTTTTAGCTTGTTTTGGGACAAAATGGGTATAAGTGTTTTTTAAACTCTCCAACTCCATCTCAAACTCTTATAATTTGTCAGTTGCATTGGATTATGATACATTTTAACCATAAAAACACTAACAAAGCTATTTTGCGCTTTTGACCCCTATTTTCTCGGTTTTAGCCTGTTTTGGGACAAAATAGGAAGAAGTGTTTTTCAATCTCTCCAAATCCATCTCAAGCTCTTATAATTAGTCATTTACATTGGATTATGATACTTTTTAACCCTAGAAAGACTAACAAAGCTGTTTACAGCTTTTAAGCCCCGTTTTCTCGGTTTTAGCTGGTTTTAAGACAAAATGGGTATAAGTGTTTTTTAAACTCTCCAAATCCATCTCAAACTCATATAATTTGTCAGTTGCATTGGATTGTGATACATTTTAACTATAAAAACATTAACAAAGCTGTTTACAGTTTCTAAGCTATGTTTTCTCGGTTTTAGGACAAATAGGAATAAGTGTTTTTTTAACTCTCCAAATCCATCTCAAGCTCTTATAATTAGTCATTTACATTGGATTATGATACTTTGTAACCCTAGAAACACTAACAAAGCCGTGTACAGCTTCTAAGCCCTGTTTTCTTGGTTTTAGCCTGTTTTGGGACAAAATGGGTATAAGTGTTTTTTAAACTCTCCAAATCCATCTCAAACTCATATAATTTGTCAGTTGCATTGGATTGTGATACATTTTAACTATAGAAACATTAACAAAGCTGTTTACAGTTTCTAAGCTATGGTTTCTCGGTTTTAGGACAAATAGGAATAAGTGTTTTTTCAACTCTCCGAATCCATCTCAAGCTCTTATAATTAGTCATTTACATTGGATTATGATACTTTTTAACCCTATTAACACTAACAAAGCTGTTTACAGCTTCTAACCCATGTTTTCTTGGTTTTAGCCGGTTTTGAGACAAAATGGGTATAAGTGTTTTTTAAACTCTCCAAAACCATCTCAAACTCATATAATTTATCAGTTGCATTGGATTGTGATACATTTTAACTATAGAAACATTAACAAAGCTGTTTACAGTTTCTAAGCTATGTTTTCTCGGTTTTAGGACAAATAGGAATAAGTGTTTTTTAACTCTCCAAATCCATCTCAAGCTCTTATAATTAGTCATTTACATTGGATTATGATACTTTTTAACCCTAGAAACACTAACAAAGCTATTTACAGCTTCTAAGCCCTGTTTTCTCGGTTTTAGCCTATTTTGAGACAAAATGGGTATAAGTGTTTTTTAAACTCTCCAAATCCATCTAAAACTCATATAATTTTCCCAATTGCATTGGATTGTGATACATTTTAACTATAGAAACACTAACATAGCTGTTTACAGTTTCAAAGCTATGTTTTCTCAGTTTTAGGACAAAATAGGAATAAGTGTTTTTTAAACTTTCCAAACCATCTCAATCTCCTATAATTAGTCATTTACATTGGATTATGGTACATTTTAACCCTAGAAACACAAACAAAGCTGTTTACAGCTTCTAAGCCCTGTTTTTTTTGGTTTTAGCTTGTTTTGGGACAAAATGGGTATAAGTGTTTTTTAAACTCTCCAACTCCATCTCAAACTCTTATAATTTGTCAGTTGCATTGGATTATGATACATTTTAACCATAAAAACACTAACAAAGCTATTTTGCGCTTTTGACCCCTATTTTCTCGGTTTTAGCCTGTTTTGGGACAAAATAGGAAGAAGTGTTTTTCAATCTCTCCAAATCCATCTCAAGCTCTTATAATTAGTCATTTACATTGGATTATGATACTTTTTAACCCTAGAAAGACTAACAAAGCTGTTTACAGCTTTTAAGCCCCGTTTTCTCGGTTTTAGCTGGTTTTAAGACAAAATGGGTATAAGTGTTTTTTAAACTCTCCAAATCCATCTCAAACTCATATAATTTGTCAGTTGCATTGGATTGTGATACATTTTAACTATAAAAACATTAACAAAGCTGTTTACAGTTTCTAAGCTATGTTTTCTCGGTTTTAGGACAAATAGGAATAAGTGTTTTTTTAACTCTCCAAATCCATCTCAAGCTCTTATAATTAGTCATTTACATTGGATTATGATACTTTGTAACCCTAGAAACACTAACAAAGCCGTGTACAGCTTCTAAGCCCTGTTTTCTTGGTTTTAGCCTGTTTTGGGACAAAATGGGTATAAGTGTTTTTTAAACTCTCCAAATCCATCTCAAACTCATATAATTTGTCAGTTGCATTGGATTGTGATACATTTTAACTATAGAAACATTAACAAAGCTGTTTACAGTTTCTAAGCTATGGTTTCTCGGTTTTAGGACAAATAGGAATAAGTGTTTTTTCAACTCTCCGAATCCATCTCAAGCTCTTATAATTAGTCATTTACATTGGATTATGATACTTTTTAACCCTATTAACACTAACAAAGCTGTTTACAGCTTCTAACCCATGTTTTCTTGGTTTTAGCCGGTTTTGAGACAAAATGGGTATAAGTGTTTTTTAAACTCTCCAAAACCATCTCAAACTCATATAATTTATCAGTTGCATTGGATTGTGATACATTTTAACTATAGAAACATTAACAAAGCTGTTTACAGTTTCTAAGCTATGTTTTCTCGGTTTTAGGACAAATAGGAATAAGTGTTTTTTAACTCTCCAAATCCATCTCAAGCTCTTATAATTAGTCATTTACATTGGATTATGATACTTTTTAACCCTAGAAACACTAACAAAGCTATTTACAGCTTCTAAGCCCTGTTTTCTCGGTTTTAGCCTATTTTGAGACAAAATGGGTATAAGTGTTTTTTAAACTCTCCAAATCCATCTAAAACTCATATAATTTTCCCAATTGCATTGGATTGTGATACATTTTAACTATAGAAACACTAACATAGCTGTTTACAGTTTCAAAGCTATGTTTTCTCAGTTTTAGGACAAAATAGGAATAAGTGTTTTTTAAACTTTCCAAACCATCTCAATCTCCTATAATTAGTCATTTACATTGGATTATGGTACATTTTAACCCTAGAAACACAAACAAAGCTGTTTACAGCTTCTAAGCCCTGTTTTTTTTGGTTTTAGCTTGTTTTGGGACAAAATGGGTATAAGTGTTTTTTAAACTCTCCAACTCCATCTCAAACTCTTATAATTTGTCAGTTGCATTGGATTATGATACATTTTAACCATAAAAACACTAACAAAGCTATTTTGCGCTTTTGACCCCTATTTTCTCGGTTTTAGCCTGTTTTGGGACAAAATAGGAAGAAGTGTTTTTCAATCTCTCCAAATCCATCTCAAGCTCTTATAATTAGTCATTTACATTGGATTATGATACTTTTTAACCCTAGAAAGACTAACAAAGCTGTTTACAGCTTTTAAGCCCCGTTTTCTCGGTTTTAGCTGGTTTTAAGACAAAATGGGTATAAGTGTTTTTTAAACTCTCCAAATCCATCTCAAACTCATATAATTTGTCAGTTGCATTGGATTGTGATACATTTTAACTATAAAAACATTAACAAAGCTGTTTACAGTTTCTAAGCTATGTTTTCTCGGTTTTAGGACAAATAGGAATAAGTGTTTTTTTAACTCTCCAAATCCATCTCAAGCTCTTATAATTAGTCATTTACATTGGATTATGATACTTTGTAACCCTAGAAACACTAACAAAGCCGTGTACAGCTTCTAAGCCCTGTTTTCTTGGTTTTAGCCTGTTTTGGGACAAAATGGGTATAAGTGTTTTTTAAACTCTCCAAATCCATCTCAAACTCATATAATTTGTCAGTTGCATTGGATTGTGATACATTTTAACTATAGAAACATTAACAAAGCTGTTTACAGTTTCTAAGCTATGGTTTCTCGGTTTTAGGACAAATAGGAATAAGTGTTTTTTCAACTCTCCGAATCCATCTCAAGCTCTTATAATTAGTCATTTACATTGGATTATGATACTTTTTAACCCTATTAACACTAACAAAGCTGTTTACAGCTTCTAACCCATGTTTTCTTGGTTTTAGCCGGTTTTGAGACAAAATGGGTATAAGTGTTTTTTAAACTCTCCAAAACCATCTCAAACTCATATAATTTATCAGTTGCATTGGATTGTGATACATTTTAACTATAGAAACATTAACAAAGCTGTTTACAGTTTCTAAGCTATGTTTTCTCGGTTTTAGGACAAATAGGAATAAGTGTTTTTTAACTCTCCAAATCCATCTCAAGCTCTTATAATTAGTCATTTACATTGGATTATGATACTTTTTAACCCTAGAAACACTAACAAAGCTGTTTACAGCTTCTAAGCCTTGTTTTCTTGGTTTTAGCCGGTTTTGAGACAAAATGGGTATAAGTGTTTTTTAGACTCTCCAAATCCATCTCAAACTCTTATAATTAGTCAGTTGCATTGGATTATGATACATTTTAACCCTAGAAACAGTAACAAAGCTGGTTACAGCTTCTAAGCCCTATTTTCTCGGTTTTAGCTTGTTTTGGGACAAAATGGATATAAGTGTTTTTTAAACTCTCCAAATCCATCTCAAACTCTTATAATTAGTCAGTTGCATTGGATTGTGATATATTTTAACCCGAGAAACACTAACAAAGCTGTTTACAGGTTCTAAGCATTGTTTTCTCGGTTGTAGCCTATTTTCTCGGTTTGAGCCTGTTTTGGGACAAAATGGGTATAAGGGTATTTTAAACTCTCCAAATCCATCTCAAACTCTTATAATTAGTCAGTTGCATTGGATTATGATACATTTTAACCATAATAACATAAGAAAGCTGTTTTGAGCTTCTAACCCCTATTTTCTCGGTTTTTAGCCTATTTTCTCGGTTTTAGCCTGTTTTGGGACAAAATAGGAAGAAGTGTTTTTTAATCTCTCCAAATCCATCACAAGCTATTATTATCAGTCATTTACATTAGATTATGATACATTTTAACCCTAGAAACACTAACAAAGCTATTTACAGCTTCTAAGCCCTGTTTTCTCGGTTTTAGCCTATTTTGAGACAAAATGGGTATAAGTGTTTTTTAAACTCTCCAAATCCATCTAAAACTCATATAATTTGCCAATTGCATTGGATTGTGATACATTTTAACTATAGAAACACTAACATAGCTGTTTACAGTTTCAAAGCTATGTTTTCTCAGTTTTAGGACAAAATAGGAATAAGTGTTTTTTAAACTTTCCAAACCATCTCAATCTCCTATAATTAGTCATTTACATTGGATTATGGTACATTTTAACCCTAGAAACACAAACAAAGCTGTTTACAGCTTCTAAGCCCTGTTTTTTTTGGTTTTAGCTTGTTTTGGGACAAAATGGGTATAAGTGTTTTTTAAACTCTCCAACTCCATCTCAAACTCTTATAATTTGTCAGTTGCATTGGATTATGATACATTTTAACCATAAAACACTAACAAAGCTATTTTGCGCATTTGACCCCTATTTTCTCGGTTTTAGCCTGTTTTGGGACAAAATAGGAAGAAGTGTTTTTCAATCTCTCCAAATCCATCTCAAGCTCTTATAATTAGTCATTTACATTGGATTATGATACATTTTAACCCTAGAAAGACTAACAAAGCTGTTTACAGCTTTTAAGCCCCGTTTTCTCAGTTTTAGCTGGTTTTAAGACAAAATGGGTATAAGTGTTTTTTAAACTGTCCAAATCCATCTCAAACTCATATAATTTGTCAGTTGCATTGGATTGTGATACATTTTAACTATAGAAACATTAACAAAGCTGTTTACAGTTTCTAAGCTATGTTTTCTCGGTTTTAGGACAAATAGGAATAAGTGTTTTTTAACTCTCCAAATCCATCTCAAGCTCTTATAATTAGTCATTTACATTGGATTATGATACATTTTAACTATAGAAACATTAACAAAGCTGTTTTCAGTTTCTAAGCTATGTTTTCTCGGTTTTAGCCTGTTTTGAGACAAAATGGGTATAAGTGTTTTTTAACCTCTCCAAATCCATCTCAAACTCTTATAATTAGTCAGTTGCATTGGATTATGATACATTTTAACCCTAGAAACAGTAACAAAGCTGGTTACAGCTTCTAAGCCCTATTTTCTCGGTTTTAGCTTGTTTTGGGACAAAATGGATATAAGAATTTTTTAAACTCTCCAAATCCATCTCAAACTCTTATAATTAGTCAGTTGCATTGGATTGTGATATATTTTAACCCGAGAAACACTAACAAAGCTGTTTACAGGTTCTAAGCATTGTTTTCTCGGTTGTAGCCTATTTTCTCGGTTTGAGCATGTTTTGGGACAAAATGGGTATAAGGGTATTTTAAACTCTCCAAATCCATCTCAAACTCTTATAATTAGTCAGTTGCATTGGATTATGATACATTTTAACCATAATAACATAAGAAAGCTGTTTTGAGCTTCTAACCCCTATTTTCTCGGTTTTTAGCCTATTTTCTCGGTTTTAGCCTGTTTTGGGACAAAATAGGAAGAAGTGTTTTTTAATCTCTCCAAATCCATCACAAGCTATTATTATCAGTCATTTACATTACATTATGATACATTTTAACCCTAGAAACACTAACAAAGCTATTTACAGCTTCTAAGCCCTGTTTTCTCGGTTTTAGCCTATTTTGAGACAAAATGGGTATAAGTGTTTTTTAAACTCTCCAAATCCATCTAAAACTCATATAATTTGCCAACTGCATTGGATTGTGATACATTTTAACTATAGAAACACTAACATAGCTGTTTACAGTTTCAAAGCTATGTTTTCTCGGTTTTAGGACAAAATAGGAATAAGTGTTTTTTAAACTCTCCATATTGATCATAAGACACTCGAGACTTGAAAGTGTCCGTATGGCCGTGTCCGTACGTCCGTATGGTCGTGTCCGTACGTCCGTACGTCCGTACGTCCGTACGTCCGTACACTTACTAATAAGGCCGAGCCATATCGAATGAAATGAGAAGAGGGGAGGCTGGACTACTTAGCAAAGCCCATTAGAAGAATCTCGAAGGAGCAATAGAGCCGTTGGAGGATAAGGTCACGGGTCGCCTCCCTTAAGGAGACCAAGTCATGTCACTTTCACCCTTGGGATTGTCCCACTCCTTCCTTTATGTCCCTATCCAAGTTGTCGAGTGTATTAGAGGGTTGCCCTAGTTCCTTTCTTACTATTTAAAGTCCTTAGCCGACATTTTAATGGAAATACTAAGGGAATGATATGTTTTCTCACTTCTCTCTACATAGTTCACTCAATCCCTTTCAAATTGTTCTCTTTGCTTCCGTCTAAAACTAACATGGTATCAGAGCAAGTTCTTTGATCCTTGACTCTCTAAATCTAGTTCTGTTCTTCCTTATACTCCTAAACCATCTAAATACTACTTCATTTCAATATTCTACCTAGTTCATTCTACTTTGTCGTTTCAAATCGGTAACAATGGATAACACCAAAACCATTGTAACCCCGGTAGTGCTCAAAGGAGCAAATTACTTGTTGTGGAAGAGAACCACAAAGACCGCACTTAGTGGCCGGGGGCTGTGGATCCATGTGGAAACGGACCAGCTTCCCAAGAAAGCTACTAAGGAAGATGGTAAAGAAGAGAAGGAAGAAGACAAGGAGGCTGATCTCGAGAAGGAAGTTAAGTGGTTCCAAGAAGATCAGACCGTGCTTGCCATTCTCCAAAACTCGCTAGACGCACCTATCCTTGAAGCCTATTCATACTGCGAGACGGCCAAGGAGTTGTGGGAGACGCTAGCGAATGTCTATGGGAACGTGACCAACCTAACCCGAGTGTTTGAAGTCAAGAAGGCAATCAATGGGCTTCATCAAGAAGATTTGGAGTTCACAAAGCACTTTGGGAAGTTTAGGTCACTATGGGCCGAGCTTGAGATGCTCCGACCGAGTACAATTGATCCGGCCATCCTCAACGAAAGAAAGGAGCAAGACAAGGTGTTTGGCCTCCTACTCACCCTTAACCCAGCGTTTAATGACTTAATCAAACATATCCTCCGGGGAGACAAGCTGCCTACGCTTGAAGACGTTTGTTCCCAAGTGCAAAAGGAACAAGGTTCCCTTGGTCTCTTTAGTGGAAAGGAAGACTTGGCAACTGCAAACAAGGGCGCCTACAAACATGACGACCGGAGAGCCATGGTGTGTGACCACTGCAAAAAGAAGGGACACATGAAGGACAAGTGCTGGGTTCTTCACCCTCACCTCAAGCCGGCCAAGTTCAAAGCGAACCTCTCACATGAAGGACCAAGCGGTCAAGGTTCCGGTGCAGCAAACCAAGGCAGTGCGGCGGCTACGGCTATGGCAGCCTCGTTTGGGGATCTTGTGAGGAAGTCTGACCTGGAGGCTCTCATCAAATCCATTGCCGCGCTAAAAGAATCTGGTACCACCTTCTTTGCCTCACAGCCTAGTAAAACCCTTGTTGTTGACTCGGGTGCTTCTCACCACATGATAAGTAACCCTAGTCTTATACACAACATAAAACCGGCTGTGGGTAATGTTATTATTGCTAATGGGGATAGAATACCAGTAAAGGGTGTAGGAGACTTGAAGCTCTTTGACAAGGATTCAAAGGCTTTCTTTATGCCTACTTTTACCTCTAACCTCTTATCGGTTAAAAGAGCTACAACTGATTTAAACTGCTACACTATCTTTGGCCCTAACAGTGTGCATTTTCAGGATATTAAGACTGGAAAGGTTCTTGGAGGAGGAGATGCTAAGGGAGATCTATATGTCCTAGAGAAAACCTCATCAAGTCCATCTAATATGTTTTCGCTTATATCAAACCTTAGTAGTATTTCGAGTGATGTTTGGCATGCTAGACTAGGCCACCCTCACTCTAAGGCTTTTAAATTAATGTTGCCTAATGTTTCCTTTGATAATTCAAGTTGTGAACCTTGTATTCTTGGCAAACATTGCAAGTCTATTTTTCCTAAGTCAACTACTATTTATGAACATTGTTTTGATTTAGTGCATTCTGATGTTTGGACTTCACCTTGCTTATCTAGAGATAATAACAAGTATTTTGTGACTTTTATTGATGAAAAATCAAAGTACACTTGGCTTACTTTGTTACCATCTAAAGATAGAGTCTATGATGCATTTGTTAACTTTCAGAATTATGTCACTAATCATTTCAATGCTAAAATAAAGGTACTAAGATCGGACAATGGAGGAGAATATACAAGTCATAAACTTAGAGCTCACTTGTCCAAACATGGCATACTACAACAAACTAGTTGCCCTTATACGCCCCAGCAAAATGGTGTGGCCGAGAGAAAGAACCGGCATCTTATGGAGGTGGCAAGGGCGATGATGTTTCAAACCAATGTCACCAAACGCTTTTGGGGAGACGCCGTGATGACAGCTTGTTACCTGATCAATAGGACTCCCACCAAAGTCTTACACGATAAATCACCATATGAGGTATTGAATCAAATTAAACCCTCATTGGATCACTTACGCGTATTTGGGTGTGTGTGTTTTGTCTTGGTACCAGGTGAACAAAGGACTAAGCTCGACGCCAAAAGCACCAAATGCATGTTCATCGGCTACTCGACGAGCCAAAAGGGGTATAAGTGCTATGATCCCACCACCGGCCGCTTACTTATCTCCCGAGACGTGAAGTTCCTTGAACAACAAGGATACTACGAGACAAAGGACTGGGACGGCCTCAAGGATCTATCTCATTCCAACTCCGATCGAGCTACCAACCTACGATTCCTACTGAATCATCTTGGTGTCACAATGCCATCTACTCGCACGGACCAAGACCAACCTGATCAGGCTCAGCCAGAACTAACTGAAGACTCTACACCAACCTCCTCCGAGCCGCCTAGTCAAGAAGAAGATCAAGAGAATGCTTCGGAGCTGCTTGATCTTTCCGCTGATGAACCTCTTGATTTATCAATCCCTGGTATCCCGGAGGCTCGTGGTCACCCGAGTGCTGACAATGATACACATCAACAAGAATCCAGCATAGCTCTTCCTCGTCGGAGTGAACGGCTCAAGTTTCACCTGTCCACTTGGAAAGAAAAACGGGTTTATTACAACAACCAGGCCGTGGCCCATCCGATTCAAGCTGTGTGTTCACTTGACCTGCTCCCTCCAGAACACGCTGCCTTCCTCACCAAGATCGATGCTCAGTTTATCCCACAAACCTATGATGAGGCCAAAGACCACACTGAATGGTTAGATGCTATTGATGAAGAGACCGGGGCCATGATCCGCAATCATACTTGGGACGAGGCAGATCTCCCCAAGGGAAAGAAAGCGGTCAGCTCTAAATGGGTGTTCACAATCAAGTATCTAAGTAATGGTGCTGTGGAACGGTACAAAGCTCGTCTTGTTGCCCGCGGCTTCACCCAGACCTATGGCACCGATTATATGGACACGTTTGCACCGGTGGCCAAACTTCACACGATACGTGTTGTTCTCTCCCTAGCCACCAATCTGTCATGGGACTTATGGCAGATGGACGTCAAGAATGCGTTCCTTCAGGGGGAGCTCGAAGAAGAAGTCTATATGCACCCTCCTCCGGGCTTAGAGGCTACAGTCGCTCCAGGCAAAGTTCTTTGCCTCCGCAAGGCCATCTATGGCTTGAAGCAGTCCCCTAGGGCGTGGTACCACAAACTCAGCTCCACGCTTCGCCAGCATGGCTTCACACGATCTGAAGCCGACCACACTCTCTTCACTCTTAGGACTAAGAATGGTCGAGTGGTCGTTCTCGTCTATGTTGATGACATAATCATTACCGGCGATGACCGTGATGGGATCTCTACCACTAAGGCTCTGTTTCACTCCACCTTTGATATTAAGGATCTCGGAGAGCTCAAGTACTTCCTTGGCATTGAAATTTCTCGATCACCGGAGGGGCTGTTTCTCTCTCAACGGAAGTATGCCCTTGACCTTCTCCGTGAAACTGGCAAGCTAGGCGCCAAACCGGCTCCCACACCCCTTGAAGAAGGTTACCAGGTCAAGCGAAAGGGGGAGATGCGGAACGTAACCAAGCTGGCTGAGCCATATGAGGATGTGGGCAGATATCGTAGGCTTGTGGGAAAGCTCATCTACCTTACAATCACAAGACCGGATCTTTGCTATGCAGTAAACCAAGTCAGCCAACATATGAAGGCTCCAACAAAGTTTGACTGGCAAATGCTCGAACGGATCCTTTGTTATCTCAAGGGAAGTCCTGGCCAAGGCATCTGGATGGGGAAGAACAACGATACTGAACTCGTGGGCTATTGTGACGCGGACTATGCAGGTGATACAACTGACCGGAGATCCACCACAGGGTATTGTACGTTCATTGGAGGAAACCTAGTCACTTGGAAGTCGAAGAAATAAAAGGTTGTGTCCCAATCAAGCGCCGAGTCAGAATATAGGGCCATGAAGAAGCTCACCAACGAGCTTACATGGCTCAAAGGCCTCCTCAAGGACCTTGGAGTAGAGACTGAAAGACCGATCACCATGCATTGTGACAACAAGGCTGCAATACACATATCAACCAACTCGGTATTTCATGAAAGAACTAAGCACATTGAGGTAGATTGCCATAAGGTACGAGAGAAGATAGAAGAGGGTGTGATCCTACCATGTTATACGCCAAGCCAAGAGCAATTGGCAGACATCTTCACAAAGGCTACTAGTCCACAGATTTGCGAATACATCTCCAGCAAACTTGGACTAATAGACCCTACACATCCGTGAACGAACTCCTCTAACCCGTGTAGATCACACTCTTTTCCTTAACATGGCTTTGTCCCATGTGGTTTTCCATGTTAAGGTTTTTAACGAGGTGGTCTCTCGCGGGTTCCAAGCTTAGCCATTCCACTTGGCTAAGCTTGAGGGGGAGTATTGATCATAAGACACTCGAGACTTGAAAGTGTCCGTATGGCCGTGTCCGTACGTCCGTACGTCCGTACGTCCGTACATCCGTACACTTACTAATAAGGCCGAGCCATATCGAATGAAATGAGAAGAGGGGAGGCTGGACTACTTAGCAAAGCCCATTAGAAGAATCTCGAAGGAGCAATAGAGCCGTTGGAGGATAAGGTCACGGGTCGCCTCCCTTAAGGAGACCAAGTCATGTCACTTTCACCCTTGGGATTGTCCCACTCCTTCCTTTATGTCCCTATCCAAGTTGTCAAGTGTATTAGAGGGTTGCCCTAGTTCCTTTCTTACTATTTAAAGTCCTTAGCCGACATTGTAATGGAAATACTAAGGGAATGATATGTTTTCTCACTTCTCTCTACATAGTTCACTCAATCCCTTTCAAATTGTTCTCTTTGCTTCCGTCTAAAACTAACACTCCAAACCATCTCAATCTCCTATAATTAGTCATTTACATTGGATTATGGTACATTTTAACCCTAGAAACACAAACAAAGCTGTTTACAGCTTCTAAGCCCTGTTTTTTTTTGTTTTAGCCTGTTTTGGGACAAAATGGGTATAAGTGTTTTTTAAACTCTCCAACTCCATCTCAAACTCTTATAATTTGTCAGTTGCATTGGATTATGATACATTTTAACCATAAAAACACTAACAAAGCTATTTTGCGCATTTGACCCCTATTTTCTCGGTTTTAGCCTGTTTTGGGACAAAATAGGAAGAAGTGTTTTTCAATCTCTCCAAATCCATCTCAAGCTCTTATAATTAGTCATTTACATTGGATTATGATACATTTTAACCCTAGAAAGACTAACAAAGCTGTTTACAGCTTTTAAGCCCCGTTTTCTCGGTTTTAGCTGGTTTTAAGACAAAATGGGTATAAGTGTTTTTTAAACTGTCCAAATCCATCTCAAACTCATATAATTTGTCAGTTGCATTGGATTGTGATACATTTTAACTATAGAAACATTAACAAAGCTGTTTACAGTTTCTAAGCTATGTTTTCTCGGTTTTAGGACAAATAGGAATAAGTGTTTTTTTAACTCTCCAAATCCATCTCAAGCTCTTATAATTAGTCATTTACATTGGATTATGAAACTTTTTAACCCTAGAAACACTAACAAAGCTGTTTACAGCTTCTAAGCCCTGTTTTCTTGGTTTTAGCCGGTTTTGAGACAAAATGGGTATAAGTGTTTTTTAAACTCTCCAAATCCATCTCAAAGTCATATAATTTGCCAGTTGCATTGGATTGTGATACATTTTAACTATAGAAACATTAACAAAGCTGTTTTCAGTTTCTAAGCTATGTTTTCTCGGTTTTAGCCTGTTTTGAGACAAAATGGGTATAAGTGTTTTTTAACCTCTCCAAATCCATCTCAAACTCTTATAATTAGTCAGTTGCATTGGATTATGATACATTTTAACCCTAGAAACAGTAACAAAGCTGGTTACAGCTTCTAAGCCCTATTTTCTCGGTTTTAGCTTGTTTTGGGACAAAATGGATATAAGAATTTTTTAAACTCTCCAAATCCATCTCAAACTCTTATAATTAGTTAGTTGCATTGGATTGTGATATATTTTAACCCGAGAAACACTAACAAAGCTGTTTACAGGTTCTAAGCATTGTTTTCTCGGTTGTAGCCTATTTTCTCGGTTTGAGCATGTTTTGGGACAAAATGGGTATAAGGGTATTTTAAACTCTCCAAATCCATCTCAAACTCTTATAATTAGTCAGTTGCATTGGATTATGATACATTTTAACCATAATAACATAAGAAAGCTGTTTTGAGCTTCTAACCCCTATTTTCTCGGTTTTTAGCCTATTTTCTCGGTTTTAGCCTGTTTTGGGACAAAATAGGAAGAAGTGTTTTTTAATCTCTCCAAATCCATCACAAGCTATTATTATCAGTCATTTACATTACATTATGATACATTTTAACCCTAGAAACACTAACAAAGCTATTTACAGCTTCTAAGCCCTGTTTTCTCGGTTTTAGCCTATTTTGAGACAAAATGGGTATAAGTGTTTTTTAAACTCTCCAAATCCATCTAAAACTCATATAATTTGCCAACTGCATTGGATTGTGATACATTTTAACTATAGAAACACTAACATAGCTGTTTACAGTTTCAAAGCTATGTTTTCTCGGTTTTAGGACAAAATAGGAATAAGTGTTTTTTAAACTCTCCATATTGATCATAAGACACTCGAGACTTGAAAGTGTCCGTATGGCCGTGTCCGTACGTCCGTACGTCCGTACGTCCGTACGTCCGTACACTTACTAATAAGGCCGAGCCATATCGAATGAAATGAGAAGAGGGGAGGCTGGACTACTTAGCAAAGCCCATTAGAAGAATCTCGAAGGAGCAATAGAGCCGTTGGAGGATAAGGTCACGGGTCGCCTCCCTTAAGGAGACCAAGTCATGTCACTTTCACCCTTGGGATTGTCCCACTCCTTCCTTTATGTCCCTATCCAAGTTGTCGAGTGTATTAGAGGGTTGCCCTAGTTCCTTTCTTACTATTTAAAGTCCTTAGCCGACATTTTAATGGAAATACTAAGGGAATGATATGTTTTCTCACTTCTCTCTACATAGTTCACTCAATCCCTTTCAAATTGTTCTCTTTGCTTCCGTCTAAAACTAACATGGTATCAGAGCAAGTTCTTTGATCCTTGACTCTCTAAATCTAGTTCTGTTCTTCCTTATACTCCTAAACCATCTAAATACTACTTCATTTCAATATTCTACCTAGTTCATTCTACTTTGTCGTTTCAAATCGGTAACAATGGATAACACCAAAACCATTGTAACCCCGGTAGTGCTCAAAGGAGCAAATTACTTGTTGTGGAAGAGAACCACAAAGACCGCACTTAGTGGCCGGGGGCTGTGGATCCATGTGGAAACGGACCAGCTTCCCAAGAAAGCTACTAAGGAAGATGGTAAAGAAGAGAAGGAAGAAGACAAGGAGGCTGATCTCGAGAAGGAAGTTAAGTGGTTCCAAGAAGATCAGACCGTGCTTGCCATTCTCCAAAACTCGCTAGACGCACCTATCCTTGAAGCCTATTCATACTGCGAGACGGCCAAGGAGTTGTGGGAGACGCTAGCGAATGTCTATGGGAACGTGACCAACCTAACCCGAGTGTTTGAAGTCAAGAAGGCAATCAATGGGCTTCATCAAGAAGATTTGGAGTTCACAAAGCACTTTGGGAAGTTTAGGTCACTATGGGCCGAGCTTGAGATGCTCCGACCGAGTACAATTGATCCGGCCATCCTCAACGAAAGAAAGGAGCAAGACAAGGTGTTTGGCCTCCTACTCACCCTTAACCCAGCGTTTAATGACTTAATCAAACATATCCTCCGGGGAGACAAGCTGCCTACGCTTGAAGACGTTTGTTCCCAAGTGCAAAAGGAACAAGGTTCCCTTGGTCTCTTTAGTGGAAAGGAAGACTTGGCAACTGCAAACAAGGGCGCCTACAAACATGACGACCGGAGAGCCATGGTGTGTGACCACTGCAAAAAGAAGGGACACATGAAGGACAAGTGCTGGGTTCTTCACCCTCACCTCAAGCCGGCCAAGTTCAAAGCGAACCTCTCACATGAAGGACCAAGCGGTCAAGGTTCCGGTGCAGCAAACCAAGGCAGTGCGGCGGCTACGGCTATGGCAGCCTCGTTTGGGGATCTTGTGAGGAAGTCTGACCTGGAGGCTCTCATCAAATCCATTGCCGCGCTAAAAGAATCTGGTACCACCTTCTTTGCCTCACAGCCTAGTAAAACCCTTGTTGTTGACTCGGGTGCTTCTCACCACATGATAAGTAACCCTAGTCTTATACACAACATAAAACCGGCTGTGGGTAATGTTATTATTGCTAATGGGGATAGAATACCAGTAAAGGGTGTAGGAGACTTGAAGCTCTTTGACAAGGATTCAAAGGCTTTCTTTATGCCTACTTTTACCTCTAACCTCTTATCGGTTAAAAGAGCTACAACTGATTTAAACTGCTACACTATCTTTGGCCCTAACAGTGTGCATTTTCAGGATATTAAGACTGGAAAGGTTCTTGGAGGAGGAGATGCTAAGGGAGATCTATATGTCCTAGAGAAAACCTCATCAAGTCCATCTAATATGTTTTCGCTTATATCAAACCTTAGTAGTATTTCGAGTGATGTTTGTCATGCTAGACTAGGCCACCCTCACTCTAAGGCTTTTAAATTAATGTTGCCTAATGTTTCCTTTGATAATTCAAGTTGTGAACCTTGTATTCTTGGCAAACATTGCAAGTCTATTTTTCCTAAGTCAACTACTATTTATGAACATTGTTTTGATTTAGTGCATTCTGATGTTTGGACTTCACCTTGCTTATCTAGAGATAATAACAAGTATTTTGTGACTTTTATTGATGAAAAATCAAAGTACACTTGGCTTACTTTGTTACCATCTAAAGATAGAGTCTATGATGCATTTGTTAACTTTCAGAATTATGTCACTAATCATTTCAATGCTAAAATAAAGGTACTAAGATCGGACAATGGAGGAGAATATACAAGTCATAAACTTAGAGCTCACTTGTCCAAACATGGCATACTACAACAAACTAGTTGCCCTTATACGCCCCAGCAAAATGGTGTGGCCGAGAGAAAGAACCGGCATCTTATGGAGGTGGCAAGGGCGATGATGTTTCAAACCAATGTCACCAAACGCTTTTGGGGAGACGCCGTGATGACAGCTTGTTACCTGATCAATAGGACTCCCACCAAAGTCTTACACGATAAATCACCATATGAGGTATTGAATCAAATTAAACCCTCATTGGATCACTTACGCGTATTTGGGTGTGTGTGTTTTGTCTTGGTACCAGGTGAACAAAGGACTAAGCTCGACGCCAAAAGCACCAAATGCATGTTCATCGGCTACTCGACGAGCCAAAAGGGGTATAAGTGCTATGATCCCACCACCGGCCGCTTACTTATCTCCCGAGACGTGAAGTTCCTTGAACAACAAGGATACTACGAGACAAAGGACTGGGACGGCCTCAAGGATCTATCTCATTCCAACTCCGATCGAGCTACCAACCTACGATTCCTACTGAATCATCTTGGTGTCACAATGCCATCTACTCGCACGGACCAAGACCAACCTGATCAGGCTCAGCCAGAACTAACTGAAGACTCTACACCAACCTCCTCCGAGCCGCCTAGTCAAGAAGAAGATCAAGAGAATGCTTCGGAGCTGCTTGATCTTTCCGCTGATGAACCTCTTGATTTATCAATCCCTGGTATCCCGGAGGCTCGTGGTCACCCGAGTGCTGACAATGATACACATCAACAAGAATCCAGCATAGCTCTTCCTTGTCGGAGTGAACGGCTCAAGTTTCACCCGTCCACTTGGAAAGAAAAACGGGTTTATTACAACAACCAGGCCGTGGCCCATCCGATTCAAGCTGTGTGTTCACTTGACCTGCTCCCTCCAGAACACGCTGCCTTCCTCACCAAGATCGATGCTCAGTTTATCCCACAAACCTATGATGAGGCCAAAGACCACACTGAATGGTTAGATGCTATTGATGAAGAGACCGGGGCCATGATCCGCAATCATACTTGGGACGAGGCAGATCTCCCCAAGGGAAAGAAAGCGGTCAGCTCTAAATGGGTGTTCACAATCAAGTATCTAAGTAATGGTGCTGTGGAACGGTACAAAGCTCGTCTTGTTGCCCGCGGCTTCACCCAGACCTATGGCACCGATTATACGGACACGTTTGCACCGGTGGCCAAACTTCACACGATACGTGTTGTTCTCTCCCTAGCCACCAATCTGTCATGGGACTTATGGCAGATGGACGTCAAGAATGCGTTCCTTCAGGGGGAGCTCGAAGAAGAAGTCTATATGCACCCTCCTCCGGGCTTAGAGGCTACAGTCGCTCCAGGCAAAGTTCTTTGCCTCCGCAAGGCCATCTATGGCTTGAAGCAGTCCCCTAGGGCGTGGTACCACAAACTCAGCTCCACGCTTCGCCAGCATGGCTTCACACGATCTGAAGCCGACCACACTCTCTTCACTCTTAGGACTAAGAATGGTCGAGTGGTCGTTCTCGTCTATGTTGATGACATAATCATTACCGGCGATGACCGTGATGGGATCTCTACCACTAAGGCTCTGTTTCACTCCACCTTTGATATTAAGGATCTCGGAGAGCTCAAGTACTTCCTTGGCATTGAAATTTCTCGATCACCGGAGGGGCTGTTTCTCTCTCAACGGAAGTATGCCCTTGACCTTCTCCGTGAAACTGGCAAGCTAGGCGCCAAACCGGCTCCCACACCCCTTGAAGAAGGTTACCAGGTCAAGCGAAAGGGGGAGATGCGGAACGTAACCAAGCTGGCTGAGCCATATGAGGATGTGGGCAGATATCGTAGGCTTGTGGGAAAGCTCATCTACCTTACAATCACAAGACCGGATCTTTGCTATGCAGTAAACCAAGTCAGCCAACATATGAAGGCTCCAACAAAGTTTGACTGGCAAATGCTCGAACGGATCCTTTGTTATCTCAAGGGAAGTCCTGGCCAAGGCATCTGGATGGGGAAGAACAACGATACTGAACTCGTGGGCTATTGTGACGCGGACTATGCAGGTGATACAACTGACCGGAGATCCACCACAGGGTATTGTACGTTCATTGGAGGAAACCTAGTCACTTGGAAGTCGAAGAAATAAAAGGTTGTGTCCCAATCAAGCGCCGAGTCAGAATATAGGGCCATGAAGAAGCTCACCAACGAGCTTACATGGCTCAAAGGCCTCCTCAAGGACCTTGGAGTAGAGACTGAAAGACCGATCACCATGCATTGTGACAACAAGGCTGCAATACACATATCAACCAACTCGGTATTTCATGAAAGAACTAAGCACATTGAGGTAGATTGCCATAAGGTACGAGAGAAGATAGAAGAGGGTGTGATCCTACCATGTTATACGCCAAGCCAAGAGCAATTGGCAGACATCTTCACAAAGGCTACTAGTCCACAGATTTGCGAATACATCTCCAGCAAACTTGGACTAATAGACCCTACACATCCGTGAACGAACTCCTCTAACCCGTGTAGATCACACTCTTTTCCTTAACATGGCTTTGTCCCATGTGTTTTCCATGTTAAGGTTTTTAACGAGGTGGTCTCTCGCGGGTTCCAAGCTTAGCCATTCCACTTGGCTAAGCTTGAGGGGGAGTATTGATCATAAGACACTCGAGACTTGAAAGTGTCCGTATGGCCGTGTCCGTACGTCCGTACGTCCGTACGTCCGTACATCCGTACACTTACTAATAAGGCCGAGCCATATCGAATGAAATGAGAAGAGGGGAGGCTGGACTACTTAGCAAAGCCCATTAGAAGAATCTCGAAGGAGCAATAGAGCCGTTGGAGGATAAGGTCACGGGTCGCCTCCCTTAAGGAGACCAAGTCATGTCACTTTCACCCTTGGGATTGCCCCACTCCTTCCTTTATGTCCCTATCCAAGTTGTCGAGTGTATTAGAGGGTTGCCCTAGTTCCTTTCTTACTATTTAAAGTCCTTAGCCGACATTGTAATGGAAATACTAAGGGAATGATATGTTTTCTCACTTCTCTCTACATAGTTCACTCAATCCCTTTCAAATTGTTCTCTTTGCTTCCGTCTAAAACTAACACTCCAAACCATCTCAATCTCCTATAATTAGTCATTTACATTGGATTATGGTACATTTTAACCCTAGAAACACAAACAAAGCTGTTTACAGCTTCTAAGCCCTGTTTTTTTTTGTTTTAGCCTGTTTTGGGACAAAATGGGTATAAGTGTTTTTTAAACTCTCCAACTCCATCTCAAACTCTTATAATTTGTCAGTTGCATTGGATTATGATACATTTTAACCATAAAAACACTAACAAAGCTATTTTGCGCATTTGACCCCTATTTTCTCGGTTTTAGCCTGTTTTGGGACAAAATAGGAAGAAGTGTTTTTCAATCTCTCCAAATCCATCTCAAGCTCTTATAATTAGTCATTTACATTGGATTATGATACATTTTAACCCTAGAAAGACTAACAAAGCTGTTTACAGCTTTTAAGCCCCGTTTTCTCGGTTTTAGCTGGTTTTAAGACAAAATGGGTATAAGTGTTTTTTAAACTGTCCAAATCCATCTCAAACTCATATAATTTGTCAGTTGCATTGGATTGTGATACATTTTAACTATAGAAACATTAACAAAGCTGTTTACAGTTTCTAAGCTATGTTTTCTCGGTTTTAGGACAAATAGGAATAAGTGTTTTTTTAACTCTCCAAATCCATCTCAAGCTCTTATAATTAGTCATTTACATTGGATTATGAAACTTTTTAACCCTAGAAACACTAACAAAGCTGTTTACAGCTTCTAAGCCCTGTTTTCTTGGTTTTAGCCGGTTTTGAGACAAAATGGGTATAAGTGTTTTTTAAACTCTCCAAATCCATCTCAAAGTCATATAATTTGCCAGTTGCATTGGATTGTGATACATTTTAACTATAGAAACATTAACAAAGCTGTTTTCAGTTTCTAAGCTATGTTTTCTCGGTTTTAGCCTGTTTTGAGACAAAATGGGTATAAGTGTTTTTTAGACTCTCCAAATCCATCTCAAACTCTTATAATTAGTCAGTTGCATTGGATTATGATACATTTTAACCCTAGAAACAGTAACAAAGCTGGTTACAGCTTCTAAGCCCTATTTTCTCGGTTTTAGCTTGTTTTGGGACAAAATGGATATAAGTGTTTTTTAAACTCTCCAAATCCATCTCAAACTCTTATAATTAGTCAGTTGCATTGGATTGTGATATATTTTAACCCGAGAAACACTAACAAAGCTGTTTACAGGTTCTAAGCATTGTTTTCTCGGTTGTAGCCTATTTTCTCGGGTTGAGCCTGTTTTGGGACAAAATGGGTATAAGGTATTTTAAACTCTCCAAATCCATCTCAAACTCTTATAATTTGTCAGTTGCATTGGATTATGATACATTTTAACCATAAAAACACTAACAAAGCTATTTTGCGCTTTTGACCCCTATTTTCTCGGTTTTAGCCTGTTTTGGGACAAAATAGGAAGAAGTGTTTTTCAATCTCTCCAAATCCATCTCAAGCTCTTATAATTAGTCATTTACATTGGATTATGATACATTTTAACCCTAGAAAGACTAACAAAGCTGTTTACAGCTTTTAAGCCCCGTTTTCTCGGTTTTAGCTGGTTTTAAGACAAAATGGGTATAAGTGGTTTTTAAACTCTCCAAATCCATCTCAAACTCATATAATTTGTCAGTTGCATTGGATTGTGATACATTTTAACTATAGAAACATTAACAAAGCTATTTACAGTTTCTAAGCTATGTTTTCTCGGTTTTAGGACAAATAGGAATAAGTGTTTTTTTAACTCTCCAAATCCATCTCAAGCTCTTATAATTAGTCATTTACATTGGATTATGATACTTTTTAACCCTAGAAACACTAACAAAGCTGTTTACAGCTTCTAAGCCCTGTTTTCTTGGTTTTAGCCGGTTTTGAGACAAAATGGGTATAAGTGTTTTTTAAACTCTCCAAATCCATCTCAAAGTCATATAATTTGCCAGTTGCATTGGATTGTGATACATTTTAACTATAGAAACACTAACATAGCTGGTTACAGCTTCTAAGCCCTATTTTCTCGGTTTTAGCTTGTTTTGGGACAAAATGGATATAAGTGTTTTTTAAACTCTCCAAATCCATCTCAAACTCTTATAATTAGTCAGTTGCACTGGATTGTGATATATTTTAACCCGAGAAACACTAACAAAGCTGTTTATAGGTTCTAAGCATTGTTTTCTCGGTTGTAGCCTATTTTCTCGGTTTGAGCCTGTTTTGGGACAAAATGGGTATAAGGGTATTTTAAACTCTCCAAATCCATCTCAAACTCTTATAATTAGTCAGTTGCATTGGATTATGATACATTTTAACCATAATAACATAAGAAAGCTGTTTTGAGCTTCTAACCCCTATTTTCTCGGGTTTTAGCCTATTTTCTCGGTTTTAGCCTGTTTTGGGACAAAATAGGAAGAAGTGTTTTTTAATCTCTCCAAATCCATCACAAGCTATTATTATCAGTCATTTACATGAGAGTCATGTCACTTTCACCCTTGGGATTGTCCCACTCCTTCCTTTATGTCCCTATCCAAGTTGTCGAGTGTATTAGAGGGTTGCCCTAGTTCCTTTCTTACTATTTAAAGTCCTTAGCCGACATTGTAATGGAAATACTAAGGGAATGATATGTTTTCTCACTTCTCTCTACATAGTTCACTCAATCCCTTTCAAATTGTTCTCTTTGCTTCCGTCTAAAACTAACACTCCAAACCATCTCAATCTCCTATAATTAGTCATTTACATTGGATTATGGTACATTTTAACCCTAGAAACACAAACAAAGCTGTTTACAGCTTCTAAGCCCTGTTTTTTTTTGTTTTAGCCTGTTTTGGGACAAAATGGGTATAAGTGTTTTTTAAACTCTCCAACTCCATCTCAAACTCTTATAATTTGTCAGTTGCATTGGATTATGATACATTTTAACCATAAAAACACTAACAAAGCTATTTTGCGCATTTGACCCCTATTTTCTCGGTTTTAGCCTGTTTTGGGACAAAATAGGAAGAAGTGTTTTTCAATCTCTCCAAATCCATCTCAAGCTCTTATAATTAGTCATTTACATTGGATTATGATACATTTTAACCCTAGAAAGACTAACAAAGCTGTTTACAGCTTTTAAGCCCCGTTTTCTCGGTTTTAGCTGGTTTTAAGACAAAATGGGTATAAGTGTTTTTTAAACTGTCCAAATCCATCTCAAACTCATATAATTTGTCAGTTGCATTGGATTGTGATACATTTTAACTATAGAAACATTAACAAAGCTGTTTACAGTTTCTAAGCTATGTTTTCTCGGTTTTAGGACAAATAGGAATAAGTGTTTTTTTAACTCTCCAAATCCATCTCAAGCTCTTATAATTAGTCATTTACATTGGATTATGAAACTTTTTAACCCTAGAAACACTAACAAAGCTGTTTACAGCTTCTAAGCCCTGTTTTCTTGGTTTTAGCCGGTTTTGAGACAAAATGGGTATAAGTGTTTTTTAAACTCTCCAAATCCATCTCAAAGTCATATAATTTGCCAGTTGCATTGGATTGTGATACATTTTAACTATAGAAACATTAACAAAGCTGTTTTCAGTTTCTAAGCTATGTTTTCTCGGTTTTAGCCTGTTTTGAGACAAAATGGGTATAAGTGTTTTTTAGACTCTCCAAATCCATCTCAAACTCTTATAATTAGTCAGTTGCATTGGATTATGATACATTTTAACCCTAGAAACAGTAACAAAGCTGGTTACAGCTTCTAAGCCCTATTTTCTCGGTTTTAGCTTGTTTTGGGACAAAATGGATATAAGTGTTTTTTAAACTCTCCAAATCCATCTCAAACTCTTATAATTAGTCAGTTGCATTGGATTGTGATATATTTTAACCCGAGAAACACTAACAAAGCTGTTTACAGGTTCTAAGCATTGTTTTCTCGGTTGTAGCCTATTTTCTCGGGTTGAGCCTGTTTTGGGACAAAATGGGTATAAGGTATTTTAAACTCTCCAAATCCATCTCAAACTCTTATAATTTGTCAGTTGCATTGGATTATGATACATTTTAACCATAAAAACACTAACAAAGCTATTTTGCGCTTTTGACCCCTATTTTCTCGGTTTTAGCCTGTTTTGGGACAAAATAGGAAGAAGTGTTTTTCAATCTCTCCAAATCCATCTCAAGCTCTTATAATTAGTCATTTACATTGGATTATGATACATTTTAACCCTAGAAAGACTAACAAAGCTGTTTACAGCTTTTAAGCCCCGTTTTCTCGGTTTTAGCTGGTTTTAAGACAAAATGGGTATAAGTGGTTTTTAAACTCTCCAAATCCATCTCAAACTCATATAATTTGTCAGTTGCATTGGATTGTGATACATTTTAACTATAGAAACATTAACAAAGCTATTTACAGTTTCTAAGCTATGTTTTCTCGGTTTTAGGACAAATAGGAATAAGTGTTTTTTTAACTCTCCAAATCCATCTCAAGCTCTTATAATTAGTCATTTACATTGGATTATGATACTTTTTAACCCTAGAAACACTAACAAAGCTGTTTACAGCTTCTAAGCCCTGTTTTCTTGGTTTTAGCCGGTTTTGAGACAAAATGGGTATAAGTGTTTTTTAAACTCTCCAAATCCATCTCAAAGTCATATAATTTGCCAGTTGCATTGGATTGTGATACATTTTAACTATAGAAACACTAACATAGCTGGTTACAGCTTCTAAGCCCTATTTTCTCGGTTTTAGCTTGTTTTGGGACAAAATGGATATAAGTGTTTTTTAAACTCTCCAAATCCATCTCAAACTCTTATAATTAGTCAGTTGCACTGGATTGTGATATATTTTAACCCGAGAAACACTAACAAAGCTGTTTACAGGTTCTAAGCATTGTTTTCTCGGTTGTAGCCTATTTTCTCGGTTTGAGCCTGTTTTGGGACAAAATGGGTATAAGGGTATTTTAAACTCTCCAAATCCATCTCAAACTCTTATAATTAGTCAGTTGCATTGGATTATGATACATTTTAACCATAATAACATAAGAAAGCTGTTTTGAGCTTCTAACCCCTATTTTCTCGGGTTTTAGCCTATTTTCTCGGTTTTAGCCTGTTTTGGGACAAAATAGGAAGAAGTGTTTTTTAATCTCTCCAAATCCATCACAAGCTATTATTATCAGTCATTTACATGAGATTATGATACATTTTAACCCTAGAAACACTAACAAAGCTATTTACAGCTTCTAAGT